>NW_026555338.1:12172097-12639597 GCF_029017545.1 Prosopis cineraria
TTTCTGCTTTACAGCTATACTTTGATGGCGCGTTGTTATTTCTTGAAAAAAAAAATCCCATTAGTAGTACTTTCTGCATAAATTGGTGGTCGTAACAAATTAACTCACTTTGAATAAATATATTGAAACATTAATTATGTATTTTAAAAAAACTTAATTTTATTCAGAGCTTCCAACAACTTTCTTAAAAAAAAAAATGTTACAATAACATGACTTCGTTTTGTTTTTTCTCATTTTTTTCTGTCCACTGGCTTTGTACTTCCCATCTCAAGAGATTAGGGATGTCTCTGTTTCCCTTATTCTCAATTTCTCACCTTTTCTTTACGTTGTTGTTAGATCCAATTTTAATAATTCAAATTTATTTGTATATTTTTATATTTATAATTAATTTTTTGGATTGTAATAAAATTGTTTGGATATATTAATTATTAATAAAATCCAAAAAATAACTAAACAATGCACCTTAAATCAAATTTAAAGTATGCAAGACTAGTCTTTTTTACTAGGGGCTTCTATGTGAAGCCCACGTCTAATACTGTAAAGTAATATTTGCGGGTCCTTCCTATCATCTTCCCGCCAAACTTTTTAGTTTCTTAGGCGGTTTCATATAACTTGTTTCATGAAAAATTCACACGAGTTACTATGTAAAATTGCAACAAATGAATAAGAGGAGGAAAAAAAAAAACCGACACTCTATGTAGACTTTTTTTTGCTTTCAAAAAGTTTACGTGCACACCACGAGGAACATCTTCAACAATTTTCCTATGAGCATGAAAAAGGAAGAAGTTTATTACTTCAACAAACTTTTCCAGGATAAATTGTTTTTATTTAGATTTTATTTCTTATATTATTGATTTGAACATTCATAAAAGCACTAAATAAGGAATACTTTCTCCAGTATGCAGTCAACGTGTCATTTAACTTGCAAAGGCAATTTGTAAAATGATAACTTTACAAGTACCACAAATTAGTTTTTCTATGGGACGCAACGAAGGTTTTAATAGAGTGGTATGTTTAAAAAAGTTTTATGATATAATTAAAATGCCTCTATTTTATTATATATTCAAGGAAGTTAAAAATTGATGCTATTATACAATTTAAGTATTTACTGATATTAGGATGAGGGTAATTTTTTTTATAAATTATACAATTTGAATTAAGTTGAAAAATTACTTTATATATATAGCAATAAATTAGTTATTATCTCTCCAAATAATTGATCAAAGACCCCTCCTCTCCCTTCATTTCCAATAAAATCAAATAGGGTAATATAAAAATTATCACCACCCATCCCTTCCACCTGCTCCCCTCCAAACCAAGCACACCTTTTAAAGTGAATGAAAGGGGAAAAAAATAGCGGTGTGTCTTGGTATAGAAATTAGCCCCTAAGGTCATAGTGTGAGATCTCAATAATGGCTCTTGTTTCTTACACAGTGCTATATACAGTCCTATTTATGAGACACAAATTTAGAAAGTTCATTTGGTCCTATTCATAACTTATGGTACAACTTTTTAGGTAATATTTGAAAAGAAAAAATAACATGACATCACTTTTAAATTTTTTATATAGGGATATATTTAAAATTTAACACCACTTTTATTCCTTTTTATTGTTTTTGCATTAACATTGGTGAAGTTGATAGGAATCAATTATTAAAAAGACTGGAGGAGTATACCATACAATAGTCTAATTTAATTTAGAGTAAAAAAGTTAAAATACCTACAAAGTCGTCGGCTAAGGGTATTCAATAGCCTAAAGTGAGGAAAAGGGCATAAATGCTGACCAAACAGTTAACTTTGCCCTAATGTCATTAGTTTCCTATATTAAATGTTGACTATGCATGCTACATGTTGGAGGACGGATAGTGAAACAATGTTCTCAAAAGTTGGCCTGGAGGTTGTCATGACAGCAACTTTTGTCCTAGTTTTGCGTAGCTTACTTCTGTGGGCTATATATTAATCCTTTAGACTTTTTTAAGAGGTTTTAAATGTGTGGCTTGCTATTGTGTAATTTGTTTATTGATTTTAAATAGTTTGTCTCCTTAGTTAGTTTAGAATCATCTTCTAAACTGCACTTAATTTATTTAGTTGTGGTGGCTTTTAGTAACACTCCGAGACAAATGTTACAAATTTCTATGGAAGTTGATTGATAATCATATGTGAACCCATAATGTACTTTAGAGGGTGCTCAGTAGCGACCAATCATGTATTTTTTTCCATCACCACTTATCCACCCCCCCTTCTCCCTCCTTCTCCACTCATTTTTTTTGTCTGCAAAACTTGAGATTCAAGACAATGAGATACGTTATACACAATCAAAGATTGAGACTAAGCACACCTCCTATATATGCCACCCTACCTTAAGAGCATTATCACAACCTGAAGCAATTTCATTTATAATAGGTTCACAAATTTCAAATGGTTTCACCATTACTGCAAAGAAGCAAACAATTTAATTTGATGTTTGGTCAAAACAAACATTTCCCCACATGATATTTATACGATGACCGATTAACCTCCATAAAATTTCACTTGGGAATTTTTTTTCACGTTAGCAAAAAAATGGTCAATTCCTGCTGGGTGTTAGCTAAGCGGTCAATATTTAAGGGATTTGATATATTGGTCACTTTTGCACCAACTTTGGTAGCATTATAGGTATTTATGTCTTTTTTTCTTATTTTAGGCTATTGGATAGTCTTGGCCCTTTATAAATATTTTTTGCCTCTTTCTTAGTACACATCAACAAAGATTGACACATGGCATGTACAGTCAGCATTTAACACAAAAAAATAATGATGTTAGGGCAAAGCTAATGATTTGATCACTTCTACACCCACTCATATAATGTTATGGATATTTATTACATGTAAAGTAAGCCCCATGCAATTTTGCCGGTGCTTGATTCTGCTTTGCTATTTATTTATTTTTAAGAAAATTATTTCAAGTTGAGAAATATTATCTTTTTCTAGCTGAAAGGTTGGTATGGATGTCATCAAAATTCAAACTTTACTTATCTATAACAAAAATAAAACAAGAATACAAAGGGAATGCTATAAGATTTGAAAAGTAGTGAAATAATAAATTAAATAAATATATCAAATTCATCTATTTGATTTTTTTTTTTGCCAAAAATTCAATGATTTTATATGCATAGACAGTATAGTACTGGAAGGAGGGCGAGAAAAGAGAGAAGAGAGAATGATGATGATGATGATGATGATGATGCTCTAAAGAGATAATAGTACAAGAAACATAGATATCATAAGAATTGAAACAAAATATTTAAAATTTTAAATTTAATTTTTGAATCATCAAATATTTTGAACTGCTCTGAGACATTCCATGTGTGGCCTGCCAATATAACATGGTAAAGTAGCCCCCTCATGCTCTGTTATTTCTCAGAAATTCTGCGTTGTAAAATATTGCCTACAATTATATGAGCGAGATAAGGTGTGGATATCAAAGTTCAAATTTAATTTTTGACGTGAAACTGTTAACTTAAAAAATTTTCTCAGTATTTTCTTTGTGCAATTCTTTTTTTCAGATCCTGCCAAATTGAAGCAAGGGGGGCAAAGCCAATTCCCAAAACATTAATTCTCATGTTCTGACAATTCTAATTAATTGATGAACAGATGATTTTTTTTTTTTTATTTATTGTGAGGAGCACTTGCTGGTCAAATGACAAATACTAAAGCTTTCTGTGCTTGCATCAGTACGATGAGCATCGCATGCTCATCAGCTTTAGGATTGATCTGAAACCTTCAATTTATCTCAAAATAATCTCTGTCGTTCATTTTAAATTAATTTTTAATAGTGTTAATATTTTATTTATCAAAATAAATTTTTTTAAAATTATAAAAAATTTAATATTAAATTTAGACTGTCTTCAATACTCATCAGGGGATGAGTACCAGATTACTCATCACCATGAAATCTGGGTTGTCTAGACTTAATAGTTTTTTATTTTATTTTATCAAATTTAAAAGTTTTTCATAAATTTTTTTATCATCAATCTGGCCATTGCATATTTAGTCTCGATGAACTAACTTAATATTAAATTTTTTAAATTGACATTTAAAATATTTTGGACAGTATGGATATAATCTAATGATATAATTTAATATAAAATTTTTATAATTTTACAAATTGACTATTTAGATGTACTTTAAATAGTATAAAATTATTATTATTTTTTATAATTTTTCAAATATTTTATTTTAATAAATAATATATTAAAATAATTAAAATTTAATTTAAAATAAATAGCGGAGATTATTTTAAGAAAAATTGAAGGTTCATATCAACACTAAGATTGGTAAGCACTGAACCGGAACACTTTCTGTGTTTGCATTCAAAACAAAGCTTCAAGTGGACCCTTCAAATTTTTATGAATACACTGTTATGGAAACACAATGAACACGTCCAATGCTTGACTCGTCTGATGACTGAATTATGACCTGGGCTGAGTTATAAATGACAAGGACAAATTATTTAAACAGTGAAAAGATAAAGTACAAGTTTTTTAACCAGTAAACGATCCCAACATTGAATGCATGTATATTCCCTCCAGTTCAATTTATAAAATAAAGAGAGAATATTATTTTTTTTAATTTTATTATATTTACATTATTAAATTTTTTTAATTTTTTATTTTACTCTCTATTAAATATTGGTAAGATAAAATATGTTATTAAAATATAATATATTTAAGGATAAATGAGCACTGTTTTGATCATTTCCTAAAATTTTTAAGATCATTTTCAAAAAAATTATAATGAAGGATCTAAAAAATATAGAAAATGCCCAAAAGTTTTTAGTCCTTCATGTAATTTTTGAGATCATTTTTTGTTATTTTTGATTATAAATAAAGTTAACTTTTATTAATAATAAGGACCAAATTTAGTAATGACCATCATTGGACCCACTAAAATTATAACATCTCTCATTTATATAATGAGAGAAATTTTCACTTTCCCCTCTAAAATATTACTCTTGCATTATTTAAGTTTTTTTTTTAAATGTGAGTCTTCACAGGTGATAAATTGATTCATATGAAAAAGAAATCTTGTTCAAATTATTTATATCATATATAAGTTAAGCTAAAATTTAAAAATTCTCTAAATTTTAATGCAATTGCATATAACTCATCTCTTCTTTAAATTTTTAAAATTAACCTTCCTAATTTTTTAATTTTATTTTCAAAGCCCTCTACCATTAAAAACTCTATTATCTTATTAAAAAAATTTGCCACATCAGATTAATGAAATACACATGGCACTTGATATGAAAAAATTATTTTAATATTTTTAACACAACTCAAGGAAGAGTCATGTTCATAAAAATTTGCATCCTTTAAAACAAGACAAATATGGTTAAAATTTTTACAAAGTTATTAGCTTATATAGAATGTTATATAAGCTGCTATGTATTTTTTTTAATATGAAATGAAAATAATTAAAAAATAATATTAGGGAAATCTTTGTTAACAAAATAAAAAGATTAGGAAAGTGAATTTTAAATTTTTAAAGGTGAGAAAAGTTTTGTGCAACTATCTTGAAAGTGCAAGGGAATAATGTATATTTTAGCTAGACAAAATTCTAATAAAATATTATAAGATATTTTTCTTTCCACTTCTCAAATAAAATATTAATTTTTACTTGGAAAATGATAATAATGTTAGCTACTACTTATTATATCATTTTCAATACTAATTTTTCTTATTTAATTTAATGAATTTAATTTTTATTAATTTAATAAATGTTTATAGATGTCACACTTGAAAATGCGATATGGATAGTATGCGAGAACAGAGGTTCCAACCTTCGGAGCAAAAATTGGTGAAATAGGAGTTGCCACCAAACTTTTGAGAAAACCTTGGAAAACCATTTAAAAGAGATAAAGATGGTCTGTGAAATTAAAAAATAAGTTTGAGAGTCAATTGAGTGTAGGAAAGGAGTTAGGCACCCCACAACACCTATTCATTAGAACGGTTACCTGAAGTTAATTGTGCTAAATTAATATGAATTTAAAATTATTTTAATTATCCCTTTCTTATTCACATGTTTGATATATATAAAAAATGATAATAATAAAATAAGAAATATTTATTTATTTATAAGAGAAGACTTGACCTAGAAGCAGGCTTTGGGGACTACATACCCTGCGATGAAGATCAAAGTCCACGTAGTTTGAGATTATAAATTGTTGGTAAAAATATATATTTTTATTTTGTTGAAGAGAAATTAATTAAAAATAATTCATCATTTTGCAAATAAAATAATTTTACAAAATTTTGATATGAATGTTTTAAATTGTAAAAAGTAATTTAATTTAATTATTTTCTCATTTTTAAAATTTGAAAAAAGAAAGAGGAGTAGAGTTTAAAATTATTTTTTTATATTTTATTATTAAAAATTAACCGCTATACCTGCAGAGCCTTATTGACTCATACGATAATACAATTATTCTAAATATTTGCAAAAATTTGAAAATCTTATACGATAAAAGAGTTTAATAACTTTATTATTTATTTATTTATTTATATAATAATTTCTTAAGCGCGCGCGCGCGCGCGCACACATATATATATTAAAAATATTAATCATCATATACACATATATTTCTATTACGATATTAGTTATTTAAGAATATCTTTGTTTTGCTGTCTATCATCCAAAAATTATTGTATTTCACTCTACAAATGAACTCTAAAAATCTTATAAATTTTATACATCAAATTACATGTAGAGAAATATGGATATAAAAATTCAGCTCAAGAATGCCACTGTATAGGAAGAGAAAAATTATCAATTAAGCTGTAAAAATTGACATGTGTTTATTGACCAACTCTCAGAAATCAATATAATCAAATAGATAAATGAGATCTAAAATTCCTAAGAATTTTATGTCTTAAAAAAAATTAGAGAGTGTCATGGATATAAAATTTCATATTAAAGTCACCTCTGTATCAACATGTAAAAATATATGAATCAAGTTGTAACAATCTAATAGAAGAAAACTTTTCATGACCAATCTGCAAAAATCAACATATTTGACCGTATAAATGGGCTCCAAAAGTAATGAAAATTTTAGGCATTAAAATTTTAGTAAATTCTCAAGTGGTGCTTTTTGTTAAACAATTAATTTCCAAGTGGAGTTTCATATTTTCACAATATACATTAAAAATTTTCTAAAGTTGGGTTAGTGAATTCTCAAGTGGTAATAGTGAATTCTACCTCACAAAATACATTTTTTTATCACAATTTAAGGACCATGATCCTTAACTAAGATTTCAAAATTTTATGGTCTGTAATTGGGATTAATGTTCTTAGAAGGTTTTTAATTGTCATTTTTTAAAAAATCAACAAAGTAAGCTATTAGGAAGGCATAATTTCAATCATAAAATTTAAGTGAAGAATCTCAAGATAGGACTTGATATCAACGCACATCTACACATTTCCAAACTTCCCATGTTCGCATTTGAACTTTCAGCAAACAAAAAGGAAAGGAGAGCACTACAAGTGATCTTCCAAAGTGCAATATTTCATCTAAGAGGCTTAAAAGATACAACTATTAACCCATCACTTCTTGATAGAACCAATAGGAAAAAAATTAACTATTAGTACAGCTGCTCTTCATGGAATCAAAACCAAAGGCAATCAAGAATAGCACAACCGCGACAATCCGCAAGACAAAGCTCCTTTCTCAACAATATTCTTCACTATTTTTTAACCAAAACCATGATAGGAATGGCCATATATAAATCATGTCAAGCTCAAATTAAGACAGAAAAAAAATTTATTTAAACCTTAATTTAAATGGAAACTCTAAGAGCTCATGGTCTACACTTGTAAGCTCAAAACAATTATTTGTTGCAGTAACAAAATAAAAACGAGCTTTTTCAAGAGAAGAGACCATGATATAGGATCCTTAAACCTAAAGGATTATATCCAGCCATTAGCTTTGGTTTTAAACGAGGACGCCAATCAAAACTTTTCTGAAGTCCAAACACGAATCAAGATTTTTCTGCAAATAAAAAAAAAATCCTTTGAACTCAAAACAACCAGAAGATTTCTATCCAACAATTGATTGGCATACTTAAAAGGAACATCGAACATAACCAATCCAAGAGTAAATCATGCCAAAAAAAACAAAAGTAACAGCCTAAACAATGAATATGAAATTAGTAGAGGAGTGGATAAGCTTAGAGTCGTTACTTATACGCTGTTAATCCCTTCATTGCTTTTGCTTGTGCTTTTGAACGCTGATACATATCTAAATACTTTCACCTCAGAGTGCTTGATCACTCTCCTCTGGCTTTTCCTGAGTGCTCTCTTTGTTTGTCTCCATCTCCAAATCTGAGTCCCGTTTGATTGCTTCTATCTCATAACGCTTGCTCTGCGTCGAACTCCAAGTCTTTCCGTCACCGTGTCTCTCAACAAAAATAACTCAGCCTCAAATTCAGATCCTTCTAAATCTCTCTTGCGCTCTCGGTCTCTTCTCTTCCCATCCCGAAAATCGCTCACCCTCCTCTGTCTCTTTTCAAAAAAAAAAAAAAAAAACTCCAGAAATCTCCCTCAAATCTTCGGTCCCTCCCCTTTTCTTTTTCTTAGTACAGTCCTTTTATAGATGAAGAATGCAATTCATAAATCTATGAAATCTTACCAGATTCGGCTTTCTTCTTTAATCACATGGCGTCGGATTTCATCTCCTGCAACAGCTGCTTTCTTCCATGTCATCTCTGGTCTCTCTGTTTTCTTGCTCAACTTCCTTGTCTAATCCCAAAAGGAAATGTACAGTTGCCTTCAGAGGCTTGCGTGGAAGATGGAAAACCAATTGCGTGCTTCACTCCTCTCTGATTGCTGCATCCAGCGGCGTTCTTGCGTTCTTGAGCCAAGAGAATGGTGGCAGTTGAGACGCCCTGCTCCTCTTTTCCGCGTGCATGCGTGCTGCGTTTCTCATTGTGAAATTAGGGCTAACTCTTTCAGTCTTAAAAATTATAACTCTCTTTTTGCTTTTTATTATATTATTATTATTATTATTATTATTATTATTATTATTAGATTTTGTTAGTTGTAGATATATATATATATATATATATAAGGGAAACAATCATATCTATAAGAATTTAAAAATATTTAATTTTTAAAAAGTTAATCCTCATAATTTTCTGATTGTTGAGATAAGTTAGTGAAGAGATTTTAAAATATTTAAGCAATATTTTCTCCTCTATTTTTAAAATTGATTCTAAAGACTAATTAAATTTATTTATCTTCTTTATTTTATTTTATGTTTTTTTGAAAAATAATCCTCTAAAATAATTAAATTTTATTTTTGTATTTTTATATTTTTTTAGTTGTTTTAATGAACTAAAAGAAATAAAATCCTGGGGAACAAAAGATTATTTAGGCTAAAATAAAAATAAACCCTATTAATTAAATTTTTTTCTCTTTTTATTTTATTTATATTATTAAAATTTCATTCATTTTTGGTTGAATTTATTATTGTTTTTATTAAATTTAAAAATGTTCAAACAAAATACAGTGTTCATAATAGTTATATCTCAAAAATGTTAATACTTATTTGCATGTGTTTTTGCCCCACTAAATTTTTTTTTTTGTGTTTGTCATTAGCAAGAGCACACTGTTTTTAAAAGTTGAGAGAATAATTTGTACTATAAAAAAAGTTTAAGATTTATAGTGCTACTAGACCTAAAATTTAGGAGAGTAATTTGCCCATTTATCCTATATCTAACTAGAGTATAATTAAAAATTATTAAATTTTTAAAAAGTTAATGTATTTTAAGCATTTTTTTAATTTTAGTCAAACACATTAAAAGTAACTAATAAATAGGCGAGTATTTTGAAAAACAAGTTTTAACTGAATTGTAACTACAAAAGAAAAGATTAATTTTTTTTTAAATTATGCCATCTCCAATCAATGATTTCGTAGACGTAATTGATCATATTTTGGTGTGTCCTGGTCTTCATGTTCACATTAAAATAGAGATATCAATATCCGGACGAGGGACCACTAGTTCCTCCCTCAAATTATGTAAAAGAAGACACACCTAAAAGTCTGATTTTGTAAGAGTTTTAAAAAATTATGTAATTACAAAGATGTGTTTCAATAATAACTTTTTCGAGTTTCTAATAACCAAGAAACTTCACAAGCAATGATAAAAAAATCAATAGCCATATATAAATCTCAAAAAAGATAATTAATAATAATTAGGTTCTTAATAAAATTTGTTAAAAAATAAGTTGCAAGTGTCAATTCAAATAATTATAAATGTAGAAGTTCTAAATGCAACTCTAGTTTGAAGTTGAAATTGTGGTTTGCAATTGTCTCAATTAATATTTATAATTTATTTTTAAAAAAATTGTCAAAATTTAACCATCATTAATTTTCACTTTGAGAATTTTCTTGTCATTCCCAAAATGAAAAAGGAAAGTAAAAAGGACATACACAATTGGCCAATATAAAACCCAGATGGAAAATGTTTATTCAAATAGATAATATAAAAAGTAGTTAATCAAATATAAAAGAAGTAAAATAGTAAATCAAGAATACACTTTAATTTAACATACGAAAGGCGGAGCATTTCATTGAGGCTTCCACGTGAAACCTACCTCTCTAATAGTGTAAATTGTCTTCACGGGTCCTTCTTATCATCTTACTGCCAAACTTCTTCATTGTTTTCTTGGTAGTTTCTCACAGTGGTTTCTAGAAAACAAACCAATGCAAAATAAATCATTTTTTTACAAAAAAATTTAAACCATCTAAAAATTATTTACTTTTTAATTTTAAATAAATGGACCCATTATCTAATAGACACATCATATTTTAATTTCATATATGGTCAAACTAATGCCATATACAAAAATCCTCTACAAGATCTATACTTGATCAGAATCATTATTATTACGCCTTTATGAAAATCTTTATTTTCACATAAATATTCAAATATCTTATAATGATTTTATATTTTAGGTGTTTGGACCATAAGTCCATAATTTTCATATATTTAAAATAAATATATTTTTACTTAGATTGCATCATTTTCATTTTCTTTTCCTTTGGCCAATTATCTTTCTCTCTACATATTATATAACATATTTTTGTATAAGATCTTCATTTGATCATCATCAAAAAGTTATGTTATAATTATACAGATCTTCATTCTGTATAATTATGACATAACTTTTTGAAATCTCTGTATTGCTTCTAGTTATATAAATTTCTTTTGGAGGTTTTATAATTAGTTATGTCTTAACCCTCTTCTAGAATATCTTCCTAGATCTTTAGTATTATTATTTTAATTATATAGTCATCTTTTTTCAAGATATTTATTTTGGAAATTGATCTTTCATGTTTTAGGGATGCCTCATTTTCTTTTACAATAATTGGAGCATTTTCAACTGGAATATGAGATTTAACAATTCTCGTTTTGGTCAACAATTGCATCTTGTAGATCTTTTGCAAAATTTTATGTATGAATTTAATAAACTTATAGTTCATATTGATATTTGAGAGTATAATTGTGAATGTCTACAACCTTTCAATAGTTGTCTTTTGACATTTTCCAATTAAAGGTAGATAACCAATAACATGAAGGGCCTCTTAATTGGGAGTTTTTCATAATTAATACATATAGCATCCAAATGTTATATATTCTACCATTATGTAAATTTATTTGCATTCTTTGTATATAAATTTTGTAATGGAATTTAAGAACTTGTAGTTTTTAAATAGTAGGCATGTATTAAATGATTGTAAGCTTGAAGTGAATGAAAATCTCTGTCTAATTTACTCCCCTAATTCTTTCTTCTCTTTTCATTCCTCTCATCTTAATCTTTTATATTCTTATTTTTATAACACTCAGTCCTTTCTTTATTCAAATTTTTCAATTTCCCCAAATTGAAGCAAGGAGAGCAAAACGAATTCCCAAAACATTAATAATTATTATATTCCGACAATTTTAATTGATGAACAGATGATTTTTTTTTAATTTATTGCTAGGATCATTTGCTGTTCAAATGACAAAGATGGGACCAATAAAATGTTTTGCCTAAGGTAGAACCTATTTTACCTTACAAGTTTAAACAAATTCAAAGAGCACATGCTGCCAATTCACGCACCAACAAACAAACCCATCAAATTTTCTAAGCATATGAGTACACTATTATGACCATGCAGTGACATAGCTTAACAGCCATAACAAATATTATTGAGGGTGTTAATAACATTTCTTTTTACTCGTACGATGACTCAGTTAGTGAGTTATGGCTAGGACTGGGTACTTTATAAATGATATTGACAAATTTTTTAAATAATGAAAGATAAAGGACTAACTTTTGAACTAGTTAAAAATTCATTAATTGAGTTGCATTAAGTCATACTTCCTCTTATCTAATTTATAAGACCAAAAGAAAAGATTTTTTTTTGGTCCTATTTAAAAAATCATATTATTAAATTTTTATGAGTGCTCTCACACACACACAGAGATATATATATATATATAATAGGAATAAATTAAAAATTTATTAAATTTTAAATAGAGTTAATGCTTTTTATGGTTTACTTTGATTTTCATTAAACATCTTAAAAGTGACTTAGGAATAAAATCAATAAAATATTTTGAGAACCGAGTTTTAAATGAATTGTTACTGCAAGGACAAACATTATTTTTTTCATTTGAATTTTTTGGACTCCAATCAATGACTTCAAATTTGTACTTGACCATATTTATTAGCTTCCTGAAAATTATAGGAAAGAATGGGCAATTTTCGTGGGTCTTGGTCTTCGTACCACTATCCCTCAAAATTATGCAAAAGACGACACATCCAAAAGTTTGATTTTGTCAGAATTTTAAAAAATTATATTATAAAATAGATGTGTCTCAATAATAACTTTTTCGAGTCTCTTGTACAAGAGAGTTCACAACCAATGAGAAAAAATCAAGAGTGGGTAGTTACAAGATTTAGATTTTTTTTTTGTGTACAAAAAATATAACAAAGATTTAGACTTTTTCGTGTAACAAAAATATAAGAAAGAATGACTGTTAAATCTCAAAAAAGATAATCAATGATAATTAGGTCCTTAATAAAATTTAAAAAAATAAGTTACAAATGTCAATTCAAATAATTA
Organism: Prosopis cineraria; assembly: GCF_029017545.1. Taxonomy (NCBI): domain Eukaryota; kingdom Viridiplantae; phylum Streptophyta; class Magnoliopsida; order Fabales; family Fabaceae; genus Prosopis; species Prosopis cineraria. Next base: position 12,185,247 of record NW_026555338.1, read on the forward strand.
TAAATTCAGAAATTCTAAACACAATTAGAGTTTGAAGTTGAAATTTTTATTTGTAACTGTCTGAATTAATATTTATAATTTATTTTTTGAAAAAATTTGTGGAAAATTTAACTACCATTATTTTTCACTGAGAATTTTCTGTTCATTCCCAGAATGAAAAGGGAAAGTTAAAAGGATATGCACAATTGGCCAATATAAAACTCAAATTGGAAAATGTTTATTCAAATGAATAAATAATATAAAAAGTAGTTAATCAAATAGAAAAAGGGTAAAATAGTAAATCAAGAATACACTTTAACTAAACAAATGAAAGGCATGGCATTTCATTGAGGCTTCCATAGCTTACCAAATGTCGGTGGGAGTTTTTGTATTTTGGCCTTTTTAGATTAATAAAGTTGGCTTCTTGCATGGATCTTTAGTTTCTATCCTTCAATCAAATACATACTTGCAATATTAATTTGCTCTCTCTGTATCTCGTGGGGTCACAGCCACTTTTACTCAGTAGCTTATTATTTTTTTCAGTTATCTACTATACTCTTAATCCATGCTTAACATGAAATTATAATTGCACCCTTATATATATATATATATATTTGGTTATCATATGGTTAGAATTATCATATGAATCACACAAATTATAATTATAATACTAGTTAAAGGTACACACTTACCCATGTTAATTGAAGCCTCCATGTAACATGAAACTCTATATCCCCTACCAAAGAAAATAAAAAGAAGATTACACTGTCCTAAACAAGTAAAAGGCAACTTTTACTGGAAAATGCCTTTTACTGTTACATTTTAAAGACAATAACAAATAGGTCTCAAAAGGACCAATTAATTTAAGTTAGGTCCTAATTGTCAAATTTTAAGAATTTGTAATTCAATCTCTCAATTTTACAACTCTGTTGTGATGAATTTATAACTTGTTTTTCAAATTTTAACATGGTTATAACTTGTTTTTCAATTCTTCAACCATGTTAAAATATGAAAAACGAGTTATAAATTTATCATAACAAGGCTGCAAAATTAAGCAACTGAATTGTAAATTTCTAAAATTTGATATTTGGAAGCTAACTTAAATTAATTGATCCTTTTGGGATCTTTTTGTCATTCTCCCTATATTTTATGTCATGAAAGTGCAAGGAATTAATGATAGGCAGCAACTCAAAAAGTTTTCTCAATCTTTTCTTTACGCAATTTTGAATCAGTTCCTTCCAAATCGAAGCAAGAGAAGAAAAACCAATATTCCCAAAACATTAATTATTCTAACAATTTTAGTTTATTAGCAGATGATTTCTTTTTATTTATTGCGAGGATCACTTGCTGTTCAAATGACAAAAATGGGACCACTAAAGCTTTGTGCCATCTAAAGCAGAGAACCTACTTTACCCTACAAGTTTAAACAAGGGAGAATAGTATGTAAACTCCTTCCAAAATAATTATTCACAAACAATGATCAATAATAAGTCATCATTAAAAAAAACAAGTATCTATTATCACTTTAACAATAAACAATTTTGTATTAATTTTTATCAATGAATAATTCTTTTAGGAGTTCTTTAGAAGTAATTCTTCCTTTAAACAATTCAAAGAGCACATGTTGCCAATTTACACATCGATGAAAAAAGTGTCAAGTGGGCCCTTAAAATATACAAAGCACATGAATGCTAGTGTTTTGAAACTCGGACTACACCGGATGATCTGACCAGTCTGACCATCAATCGGTCAACAAAATAGCTTGGTTCAACCATTTGGATCACTTGGGCCTTTGGACCAAGTTATCCTGGGCAATCTTAAGAGAGAGATTTAACCTAGAAACTGAAGTGGATCAACATCTCAAAAAGGGGGAAAAAAGGAAACTTAGGCTTAGTCACTCAGATTTGTGATTACTCTTCTCTAATCTCTAGTTCTCTTCTATCTCCTCTTCTCTAATCTCTGATATCTCCTCTATGGCCCAAGCTCAATCTTCCATCTTGTAACATCTTGGAGAATTTAACTCCTAATTAGCTACGTTAAATAGGTTAATTAAGTAAATTAATGTGATGTGCAGCTATAAAGAGCTAGCGAATATTTTGGGTTGTGATTTTAAACATATAATTGAGTCCGAAGAAAAGTTAGGCCCCTTAAACATTAAAGTTTGATAAAAACAGAGGGGAATGGCTCCATGCCACATGTCACGGCGCGTGCATGGCATGCCATGTTGTGATTTTGGAAATTTGCCATTGAATCTCTATCACTCAAGAACCATTCAAATTTTAGATCTCTCAACTTGTCTGGACAAATACCTATATGTTTCCAAAATTTCTCTGCAATGACTAAGAACCTAGCTTCACTAAGTCCCTTGACGAATTATTGGCTTTCGTAAATGGTTATCCCACGTATATATTTGGATATGATTTTTGTCTTATAGTGAGGTAGAAAGGAACAGAATTGCATTTTAAGGATAACAAAAGACTATTGAAACTAATTGATCTATCTAATAATCAATTATTAGGGAAAATTCAAATAGAAATTGGAAATCTTTTGGAAGTAAATTCTTTAGATTTATCAAGTAACAATTTAAGTGGTCAAATTCCTTGGGAGCTTGGAAATCTACAGAATGCCCCTGAATATCTTAATTTATCAAGAAACCATTTGTTAGGAACAATCCCTTCAAGTCTTTCAAAATTGATAGGCTTGCTTTTTTGGACTTATAAAAAACAACTTATCAAGAAAAATTCCATTAGGAACACAACTCCAAGGTTTTGATGCATTCCCTTTCTTTGTCGGAGTCCACTAAAAAGATCATGTGGATATAAAAAAGCATCGAAGAATCCATTGATGTTGGAGAAACATGAAAAAGAGCAAGATGATTCAATTTTCACGCTGGGATTTTACATGAGCATGAGTTTGGGATTTGTTACAGGATTTGGGCCATCTTCTAGTCATTGCTCATATCTCGTTCTGGGAGGATTGCTTACTTCACCTTCCTAAATAATTTGTATGAGAAAATTGCTGTGGTCTCAATTATCAACTTAGTAAGGTGCCGCAGGTTGCTTAAAGGAAGCAATGTGTAGTATAGGAATATATCATCTTGTTAATTTGAGTTGTGAATCTTCTCTTTCATTCCTGTCATGATTGTTAAAAAGTTCATGTAGCTAAACTTAGTTCTAACACTCTTGGGCTTTGGATTATTTAGAATGGCCCAAATACTTAAATTGGTAAAAAAATTATTTTTTAAAATAAATTTTAATTTTTAATTTAAAATTAATTAATTTTATATATTATTATAAAAATTTATATTGAAAAATGTAGAAGACTCAAAAAAAATTGTGGGTGTTAAAATCTAAAAATAAAGATTAAAATACATTTAAATATTATTTTTAAGATATTTTATATATTAAAAATAATAAAAATATAACAATATTAATAGTTGTAAAATTTTAAGAAATATCTATAATAATGTACTCAAATAATGATCCTTTTTTATAAAATTAACTAAAACATAAAGGATTAATCAATATTTAATAATATATGTTAAAAAACTTAAATTGTTATTCGGGTTTTAGGCTAATACTAAATGTGCCCAAAATTTAAAATGTGCAATTTTACTAATCCCATCCCTAAATTACCAGCTTTGTGTTTGAGAGGTGGAGTGCAATCCCTGAAGGAGATTGTTCATTGTCGTATGGAACGTTTCATAGAGCATGTTCATAATGAAGAGTTCAACCATAAACACTTTCCTAACCCTAATCACTCAAGCTGTATTCTACTTGGACACCAATGATAAAGGGGAATGGGTCATGGGCTTCCAAAAGAACTTGGGAACATTTCCTCCAAATGCAGCAGTGATATTCACGACTAAGGCAGGGCTGGAATGGTACAGTAGTCATAATAACAATTTAGGCGCGTGGCATTAACAATTTCTCTACGGATAGCAGCATTGACCAATTTCAAATTCAGGAAACCAAGGAAATGCAAGAAATGGCCACTAGGCCCTCATTTCCTTTTTCCTTCAACCAGCCTTGCTTGCTTTTCATGGTTGTTCATAAGTATTTTTGTATTAGAGAAAATCATATATTTAGGTCATGTTTGCTTATTAGAATAAAATGGAATGGAATGGATTGAAAAAATAAAGGTAAAAATAAGATGATCAAAGGGGATAGGTGGGCACATTCATAAGAAGAAGAAGTAATTTAATTCATGGGATTGGGAATCATGATTCATGAGATTTTTTAAGGGTGTAGTGATTCCCACATTTTTAATATAGATTAATGAGTTTTATCATCCTTAATATGGGGGGAAGGATAATTTAGTTCATTTTTATCTTTATTTTTTTAATTTATTTCATTCTATTTTATTCTAGTAAGCAGACGTGACCTTAAGGTTTAGTGAGGCATTGAATATGTGTATCTCTCCTAGTGAAAATTTGAATCTTGATTCACTATGAGCTTGCTTTGTTACAGAAAAAAAAAAAAGATTTGAAGCATTCAAATGATAAAAGATAAAAATTTAAAAGATAAAAAAATGATAACCAACCGATTCAGTCAAATGGAGAATTAATATGATATTTTGTTATTTTATATGGGTAAGAAATAATATTAGCCTATTACAATTTATTTATAATTTAAGGAACTTAATTAATATTAATTTTCTTATAAGGTCCTTTTCTATATTTTTTTGTGATTTTTTGTAATTTTCTAAATCATTTTTTGTGACTTTTTTGGTCAATTAACTGTCAAATTAATGGATATTTAATGAAGGGGTGATATCGCACAACCTTTTAATATGCAGAGGGAATTTGCACCACCATTGATTTCAAGGTGCTTAACACTTCTAGAAATAAAATTTCATGAGTAAATTAGTAATTTAACCCTTCTTTATTCAATAGCAAAATGTAGAAATTATTATTTTTTAAACTGATCAAGCTATCAAGTTAATATTTACATCTTACCCCAAAATTTTAACAATTTTTATCAAAATAATCCCTTTCAACTTCATTTATTTTTCCCTTATTTTTTTATTTTTTATTGGTTAAAAGGGAAATTTAAAGTTCAGGAGCATCTAGAATATTAAACTCATTTTTAGTACAATATTTTCTTACAACATTTAAAAATAGTACAATGTCACTCTAACACTTAAAAAAGTTAACTTTAGTCATTTGTTGATCAGAAAATTATAAAAAAACGACTCAAAAAATTATAAATAATGTACCATATAAAAAGTTATACCAAATAAAATTCAATTTTGACTAGTTATCAAGGGATTACTAGATTACCGTTATTTTGAAAGTTAACTTGTAAATTGTGTGCAAAAATTTGTAAATAATGATAATATTTAAATTATTATATATTAAATAATTAATATTTTAGTAAATGTTATTAAAACAAATATACTATTTCTTTTTTTGGTTAAAATGGTAGCCAGTTAAAATTGTATTTTGAAAAGTTGAAGGGTAAATTGGCCAGAAAGAAAGAAAGAAAGTTTAAAATCCTATGGACTCTTCTGAACCGTTTGAGGATGTAATTACTGTTTAACCTTTTTAATTTATTAATTTATTGAAGGAAGAAAACGTTTGGTGTTTTTTCCTATATTTCTTCCTGGAAAAGCCCCAAAACATGGCTGCCCAAAAAATGCTATGCTGGAAAAAGTTGGACTGCTATGAGACATTGCATGTGTGAGGCGTGCCAATATAATAGGCGTAAAGTGACCTCTCCTTTTTAATTTTTAAGTTAACACTTTTAACAATGCTTCACACACGGTTTCATACTTTCCTTGTTGCTGCTGCTTTGTTATTTTTTAAAATGTGCTTTCAAGTCATAAAATATTGCCTCACATTATATAAGCGAAAGAAGGTAGGAACATGGATGTTAGAGTTTAATTTTCTGGTATCTGACAAAATTAAAAAAGAGAGATTCATGTTACCATAGCAGTACCCTATACAAAAATTGGAAATATATATATATATATATTGTTCATTTACGTTTCTTAATAGTTATCATAATTATTTGTTAAGAAATAATTTTATAATTTAAAAATATAATTAAAAGATAATTATGTATAATGTTACAATATATATCTTAAGGAAATAAAAACAGATAGCGTAAAATTATATATCTGATATATTAATTTTAACGAAAAATTGTATCTCATGGTTAAATTTAAGTATCTTTTTCACCCAAAAAAAAAAATTAAGTATCTTAATATTTCCAATATCTATTGTATATCATTATATATTGATGATTTGAAACGCTATAATGCTATAGTCATGTAAACCCTCAATTTATTAATCATTGATTCTAAATAATACAATTAAAATAGACTAACATTTAATATAAATATCTGGTATAGTAAACTAATTAAAAACTCTTCAACCTCTTTACTTTAGAATTCTTGCAAACTTGTGTACTGTAAACTAATTTATGTTATTAAGTGATCCTTCTTTCAGCTGAGATAGAAGCGATTAAGGCAGGGCTGGAATTGTGTAGTAGTTAGTCACAATAATTTTAGTAGGATTCAAGAGGCAATTAACAATTTGTCTAGGGAATAGTTACGGTTTGAAATGGCCACTATGACCAAATTTTCTTTTTCCTTCAAGCTTTCCATTGCTTCATCACGTACTTGCCTTTATTATTAAAAAAAAATTGAAACATTCAAATAACAAAAATAAAAAAAATTTAAAAAAAAAAGTCCGATAATCACCTACTAGTAAGTGACAGTGGTTGATTAAAATGATATTTTTATATTTTATATGGATAAGAAATAACGTTAATCTATTAAAATTTATTTGTAATTTAAGGAACTTTATCAGTAGTATTAATCACAGTTATTTTTTGTAATTTTTTGTGTTCTTTTCTATAACTTTTTGGGTCGTTTTTTATAATTTTTTTGCTCAACTAACGATGAAATTAGCAGACATTTAATGGAATAATAATACTCGTCCATTTTTTAATGCATCAAGGGTGATATTGCACCTACTTTAAGGTACACGGCTCTTATGCAAAGAAACGTTCTGAGGCAAATTAGTATTTTAACTATTCTCTATTCAATAGTAAAATGTACAAAAATAATTTTTTTTTTGAAACGATCAAGTTATCAGGTTAATATTTACCTCTTACCCTAAAGATTTTAACTATTTTTATAAAAATAACCTCTTTCAACTTGACTTATTTTTCCCCTTTCTTTTTATTTTTTATTTGTTAGTGGGTAATTTTACTCCTAAATTATAGGTCTGGTGGCATCTAAAATAGTAAACGCATTTTTGGTAACATATTTCTCTATGACTTTTGAAAATAGTGTAACATCACCCCAACTATTAATAACTGTTAATTTTGAAGATTAGTTAATGAAAAATTATAAAAGATGACTCAAAAATTACAAATAATGCACCATATAAAAAGTTACACTGATTATAATTCAATTTGACTAGTTACCGGGTGATCACCAAAACGCCATTATTCTCAAAAGTTAACTTATACACTGCATGCAAAATTTATAAATAATAATAATATTTAAATAATTATATATATAATGATTAATTTTTTAATAAGATTTTATTAAAACAAATATATTATTTGTAGTTAATGGTAAATGATTAAAGTAGCTAGTTAAAATTGTATTTTAGAAAGTTGAATGGGAATTTGGCCAAACAAAAAAAAACAAGAAGAAGAAAGAAAGAAAGTTGAAGGGAAACTTTATACTAAAAACAAGTTTAAAATATCATATACTCTTCTAAGCAATGTTATGAAAATTAGACAGGCTATTGAACTAGTCAAGGTACCAATTCACGATTCAATGGTCCAACTATAGTCTAAATCGTGATCCAACAGGTCATAAATAAATTAATATATTTTAAATACTATATGTTTAAAGTGAAAAGAAATAATCATATATGGTAAGAATAATGAATATTTAAGTTGCAAACAAAATAATATACAATAAAATAGATAATATCCATCAATATTACATCATTTTCATCCAAAATATATGTAATTATTTCGTAATTTATAATTTATAACTTTAAAATATATACATATATACATAATTGATACATATTTCTTGCATTTTTTCATTTCATAACATTTATTAGATATAAATATGTACAAATTATATTTTAGAGATATGAATCAAAAATAAAAAATAATATGTCCGATTCAACTGGTTCCTCATGTGACCAATTAGACCAAACTCAATTAGATTCTATTTGATTTTCAGTTTGGGTTTGGTTTTGCTCACTCTAACCAATCCCTAATTCCCCTCTCCTTTATTTCACCCTCAACCTCACCCCCTTATTCCTCCACTTTGTCATTAGCTAATATGGGAGTGGAAGTAGAATTGTGCTAATTCGAGACGAAACTCAAAACAAGAATAAGAAATAAAATTGAAACAAAGAAATATAGAGATGAAAATATGATAAGGGATGAAAGTAAAGTTAAATGGAATGACAAAGGAAGATAAGGATCAAGGAAAAAGATAATTAGAACATTTTCTTTTAGCAATCTTCGCCTTCAAAATATCATAATAGTTGATCAGACTCTTGATCATGTCCACATTCATCTCAAGATTCACACAAGCAAGCACAACTCACACAAAGAGTTTTACCTAACTCAAAAGAAAATTCTTATTCATAACATGGTCGGAAGAGTATATAAGAGGGCCTATTTATAGGCAAGAGAATGGAAGACTCTAGAAACCCTAACCTTAGATGTCTTCCTCCAAAAGTGGCGCTTCCTCTTTACAAATTAGGAAGATTCCTTAATTCTTGGAGATTTAGCAAAAAAAGCTAGATGGAAGAATTCAAAAACTTTCTTAATAACTAAAGTCTTAATTGCTAAGTCAAATCGTCTAATAAAAGCCACAATAATGAAAAAGAATCGACATTAAAGCTGAAAATAAAAATGAAAGCTAATTAAGTCTTGAAATTCAAACTTAGGCTAAAGTAGGAAACAATTCAAATTTGCATTGAAGGGTTGAAGATAATGGGAATCACACCTTCTCTCTCTTCAAATCTAATCATAGATGGCATGCTCCTCTTGTCCAAAATAGCCCTCAAGCTTATTTAGTACATGATGAATTAAATAGGCTTGAGTCTTCATTGAGCTTGCATTTTTATGGACTTAGATCTTTAAGATGTTGAACAAGTGTTGACCTTCTTCATTGGGCTTGTTGGACATATGAAACTCATTAAAGAACATAGGCTCAAGCTCTTTGACTTCTTTAATGAGACAAGTTAGGGCCTCCTTCATAGCTTTGGTCCAGGCTCTAGTTATTATGCCTCCTATGCTTTGCAATGGATCCTTAGGCATATTAGACTTAAACTCTTAGACTCCCTCTAGGCTTGGCACACCTACTAGCTCCTCCTAAGCCTTAAGCACATTCTCTTTCTCATTATGTAGGCCATGCTCTATGTATGTTCCATCAAAAAAGCATGGTGAAGTAAAAAAAGCGATGCTTTCTAATAATGTTTTCAAAACAAATGCATGGTTATGAAAAATTCATATTATTAAGCTAGTATTTTAATAGGATATAATTAAAATCTTGATCGTTAATTACTTTCAATTATAATTTGGTTAAATTATTCATAAATATTTGCTTACATGCAAATACATAAAAGGCATTAGAATATTAAAGTTGTATAGATGTGCAAGATGCAATTGGCATTACAAACTATTTGATGCTTGGCCTGATGGTATACATTACGTACTGAAATTGCCATGGATGCAGAGAGGAGAGATCGAGAGAGAAGAGAATTTGATCAGGGCATTATAGTTATTTCACATTCCAAATTAATGCCAGCAAAGGACCTTAATTTGGAATCACTTGCAAGTCCTTCTCAACAAACTTAAATTTGGTCAGGCTTTTATTAGCAATTTTCCCTATATATTACCATATTAATAATTGAAAATAAAATAAAATATGTGAATATCTTTTTAATAGTACATTATTTGATATGCGTGTATATGGTTAAATAACATATATTTAATTTTGCATATAATAATTGTAAGTGTATTTCAGCTCAACTAGCAAAGAAAGAAGACTTAAGGCTTTAGAGGTGCAAGTTAAAGGCTCAAATTTTGGCTTTGGCTTTGGAGGTGTCAGGTGATATGGCATGAGGAGGTGCACAATTGGCAAGTAACGTAACACGAGATGGCTTTTTTTTTTCTTTTTTTGCAAAAATAAACTTTTTTCATTGCTAAAAGAAAATCTTTATTTTTAGCAGTGATTATATTTGTTATCGCAAAAAACTATTAGCAATGAGAGTTTTGGTTGCAACCTTTTGGTAATGAAAAGTCATCACTAAAAACTTTTATCAATGACTTTTGAACTTGTCATCGCCAGAAGTCTTTTTTTTTTTTGTAGTGATAGCCTCGGAGCCACATGAATCAGTTGACCTAGGGCTTCCTTTTTGTACTTTTTGAGAGTTATGTGGCTTTTAATAGGAAAGCACGCAAGTGTTAGATAATGGATTTAGCCTATTTAAAAATCCTTATTGGGCCCACCCACTATGGGCTTTAGTAAGGTTAATGGCCCACATACATTTTAGTCATTTTTGACGAATCATAAACTAAATAATGTAAGCCCACACATAAATTTCTAACAATACTACCTAAACTAAAGATTAATAGACTTACCTAATTATATTTTATATAAAAATATACAATATGAAATTTAAAATAAATAAAACTAATTATTGAAGGAATAAGAAATTTCATGAGAAGCTTTCTCTAGACAAAGAGATCAATTACAATCTTTAAAGTGCTTCTCGTGGTATATGCTTGTCTTCGCTGGGGCTTCCGTATGAAGTGTTAGTCAAGAAAGTGATGTTTTTTCACAGGAGGCGGTGGTGGATGAAAATGTAAAATCGGATAATGATTCTGTTTTGTAATTGCTTTTGACTAATGTATGCTTTATCCCCGGCCCCTAAAAAAAGTGATGCTTTTCAATAATCTTTCCAAAACAAAATGCATGGTTCAAAAAAATTCTTATAATTTTTCTTCAAAAAATAGAAAAACATTATTGCCAATGCTAGATATAAAGTCACGTGATAGCATTGGTGCATCCAGCTGGTTCACATGGTTGATGGCTTGAAATTTCTTCTTTTTTTGAAAAGCCCTAAAAAAAATTAATGTACTTATCTTAAAAAAGTGATTATTAAAATTTTGAAATTCATGTTAATGATAATTATTAACTTTAAATTAATAAAATTTAATGATTACATTTGTCATGAACATTTTAAGGACTAAATTTTAAAATTATTTATTCCTAATTTTAAATGCTCATAATTCTACTTACAACTAAATTTATGTTGTTTGAGTGGTAAATAATTGTAAATATTATTTTACTTGTAAACTTTTATCCTATGAATAGTACTATGGTTATTGTCATTAAGACTAAATAAGTTATGAATTTGGTCATTAGGTAGAAATTTGGGAAAATATTATCCAACAACCTCTGTGTCAAATTAAAGCTCAAATGGATTATATTAATTTAGAATGAATTATTGTTAAAATCTGAATCGATTAATAACAGTCCATTCAAGCTTTAATACGCTAGAAAAGCATATAGAATAAGCATAATTGTACATGTTAGTCTTTCAAAAACAAGAATTCATTTGAGTTTTAATAATAACTAATTTTAAATTAATAACAATCTATTTGGGATTTAAGAAGCTAGAAAAGCAACAGTCCATTAGACCTATGCTTTTATTCGTCAACTACAAGTATCAATTTGGATTTTGACAACAATTCATTCTAAATTAACAATAGTCCATTCGTGCTTAACAAACTAAAAAAAGGGATAAGATGGGCTTAATTGAATGTGTTAATCCTTCATCAACAGTGTACATTTAGGTTTTCACAACAATTCATTCAAAATTAACAACAATCAATTTTGGTATTAATAAGTTAGAAAAATTGATAGGAAGGGCTTAGTTGTACGTGTTAGTTATTCATTAACAAGCATCCATTAGGTTTTGACAACAAGCTATTCATGAATAACAACAATAGATTTGGACTTTTAATAAGTCAAATTAATAAGTAACATTTGTAAAATAACAAGTTGTGTTCATAAAATTAACAACACATTGTTATGATATGACATGCAAGTGGTTATAAGCTTGGTTGACTATATATATATATATATATATTGCTACATACAATTAAAGGACTTGGTGATTAGGCCACCAAGCTTTTTAGATGACCAAGGTTCGTGGGAGCAAATCCTTTCTTGGCAACCTAAACCAATTATTTCTTAAATAAAATGTTGATGGCGCCGAAGCTCTAGTGACCTGCCGTCGGTGACCTTGCTGGCAGTAGGGGCTCTAGCGACCTCCCTGCCAGCGGTAGTCCAATAGCCAACTCTGACGATGGTGGGGGTTTATTTTCTTCTTTTTTTCCTTAACTACAAGGGCAGTTTGGATTTTTGACTTAAACAATGAATATCGGTTAAGGACTAAAGGATTGCAGTGCAATTTCAAAGTCAATTGATCATTGATTAATATTAATTTTTCTCAGCGGTCCTTGGATGCTATTTTCTCTAGAAATTTACCCAATCTCCTTTTGTTTCAAATAGGCATGGATTTTTAAGGGCAATTAATCTCCCCTCCGTCCCCTAAAATATCTATCATATTATATCATGTTTTTCTAAAATACCCAAACTTGTTATTAAGAATAGTATGATATTGTCATTATTATATCTCTTTTCATTCTTATAATTCATCCATTTCCAATCACGCATCCTCATTAATACTTATTATCCATTCCATCATTTCAAAACATGTCAATCTAAAATAATAATAAGGATTAATGGGGTTGGATCTAGTTGAAGAAGTTAATTTCTTATAACATAACGAACTAATTAAAGTCTGAATTTTCACTGGGAGAAGTGCCAATATTTAGTGCCCAACAGTACCTTAAACATGATTGGTTCTAATAATAAGTGGATACTTGTGGATAAAAAAAAGTAATAACTAATAATCCATGTGAAGTATGTGGTTATTGTAAGTAATTTTGGAAAAATTGGTCATAAGGACCAACATGTATTGGAATTTAGAAATCATCCATGAATCTTTAACAATTTATATTCCAAGGATGATGAGTGCAAAAACAAAAATAAAAACAAAAAAAGACTGAACTGGAGTATTTTAGTATTTTTGCTAATGAGATACATGTTGTCTTTCCAAGATCATGGTTGCTGCAAGTTTTATATCAACATTAGAAATTTATGGTCAAATATTTGACCTTTTTCACTCGTGGGGACCATTACCACAATAATAAAAGACTTCTTTGAGGCTCTCCATGTGAAGGCTGCCATTATAATTCATCCTTTCTTTCTTTCAATTAGCACTTTTCACATTGCATCACACACAACAAGGTTTCGTTTTTAAGAAACTTTGAAGTCTTGTGAAATATTTTCCCAAAATTAGATTATGGCATAATTTCATTAGAAGACCATGGATGTGACATTACTACAAATAAAGCTCAAATTAATTCAAAATTTCACCATAGGAATTTAAACCTCAACTGAAACTAAAATGTAAGGCAAAATCACTAAAATAACCTTATTAACATGTAAGGTAAATATTTTAATAAGTAACTATAGGAAATTAATAAGTGGCATTACACATTTAACAAATATAGTAATTAAGTTAACAAGTTATCAAGTAATGTTAGTAAATTACATGTAAAATATATATATTAACAAGTATCTATATGCCTTTAACAAGTACGATAATTGAGTTATAAGTTATCACATAATCTTAGAGAATTTAACATGTAAACACTACTATAAAAATCTATATATATGACACTAAGAAAAATGATGATTAAATAAAATACATCATATATTTGGTAGGTTGGGTGATGATTACAAAATAAATGATGGGTGTTTAAAATATTCATCATTTATTTAATTATGAATATATGGAGGGTATTAACAAACCCATCATATAATGCTTCAAATTTGGGTTCTTCATAAAAATAAAAATTAATATTAACATTGATAACAGGTGTTTAAAACACCTGTCACATAACATACCTTTTAGTTTCTTGCTTTTAAAGATATTAAAAAAATTTATATTATACATCATTACTATATCTGACATGTGTTTCAAACACTTGTATTATATTCCACTATACAGTGCCCTTTATATTATAGTTATCTCAAAAATTGTTATATAAATGAATGAGTAAAAACTTTGAGACTTGAGATACACTAAATTATACTCCCTCCAGTCTAATTTAGAAGATGGAGAGAAAATATCTTTTTTGTCTTATTTATTACTCACATCATTAAATTTTTATTATAAATTTTTTCTTTTACCCTCCATTAAATGTTGGTGGGATAAAATATATTATCAAAGCATGCATATATATATTTAATAACAATAAAGTTAAATTTTAAGATTTTTGATTTTAATAAAATATATTAAAAATAATTTATAAATAAAATTAGAAAAATATTGTAAGAACTGACTTTTGAATTGTAACTACAATGATTAAAAAATTAATTTTTTTTTAAATTATTCCATCTCCAATCAGTGACTTCGAAGATGTACACTTAACCTTACTCATTAGCTTTTTGAAAATTGTAGGAAAGAATGAGCAATTTTCATGAGTCTCGGTCTTCACATTCACATTAAAGTAGAGACATCAACACCTATTTAAATTATGCACAAGAATATACTTTTTCTATCCCTATATATAAAATATTTTTAACTAAATCACATGAACCAATAAAAGTTAGTTATCTACTTAAAAACACATCAATATTTTAATTTTATCTTTAAATATCACAAACAAAAAATAAATTTCTTTTTGAAAGTAAATTTATGAATACTTATCTCTTTCCCTTTTCAATATAATAAGGTTATAATGGTTCATTTATTAAAAATATATTAATAATCTCTTATATTTAGAAATAAAATTTTTTTAAAAAACTTTTTATATATAGAGACAAAGAAAGTACATCCAAAAACCTGACTTTGTATAAGAGTTTAAAAAATTATACAATGAAAAAAGTGTTTCAATAATATAATACTGTTTTCAAATCCCCCGTCATTTATAATTCGAGAAAATGAGCAAGAGTTTCTCATACTCCTCCAATCATGTTTATGGGATAAATAAAGAAGATTAATTTTAGTTTTATTTATAGGACACTTTATTATTTTTTTACATTTATCTTTATCTTATCAAATGAATAGTATAAAAATGGTTAAAATAATAAATCATTAAGAATGTACTATATTAAATTTGAATGACCCATATTAAATAGAGGATGGGAAGAGGGGTAGGAGGAGGGAAGCCAAGTTTGAGAGACTTGGACAATTTCCTTGGGAGTCACCTAATCTCCTTTCCAGTCCCGCCACTTTCCTCCCATCCTTGTTAAATTTGTATAACTTGAATAGTCCCTGTGAAATGATTTAATTTTAATTTTAATTTTATATTTATTAAAATAAAAAATTATAAATTTTTTTATTAAATTTGATCAACAATTTGGATAGTCTAGATTTAATATAGGTGGTACAAATTTAATATAATATTAAAATTTTTTATAAATTTTATAAATTAACTATCTCAATATATTCTAAATAGTACAGATTTAATATTAAAATTATAAAAAATTTAATATTAAATTCAAACCATTTATATTAAATATGGACTGTACAGACTGGTGATTAGATGTAATAATTATTTTTATAATTTTTAAAAATTAATTATTGAAATATACTCTAAACAATACATATTTAATATTAAAATTATAAAAAGTTGAATATGAAATTTAGACTATATATACTAAATCAAATAGTCCAGATTACTGATCAAATTTAATAGAATATTTTATAATTTTTTATTTTAATAAATATAAGGTTAAAATTAAAATTAAAATATGTAACCTGGACAAACAGATCTAAAAGAGGATGAGAGCAAGGGAGGGTAAGGAGGAGGGAAGCTGATCCCAATTTCCCTGCATGTCAAAATGCAGAAAGCAAAACCTGGCAACTGGCAAGTCGGTGATATTTAATAAAGCTACATTATTGTATCCAAGAAGTCTCAATTTTATATTCATCAATGCTGCCCCCAATCATTTCAACCTTTTACAAAAGGAGCGGGTGCTGGGTTAATTATATGTCACATCATTCCATTTAAATATTAATAAAAAATATATTATTAAAACATATATATATTTAATAAAAATAATATTAAAAATTTATTTAAATTTCTAGATAGAATTAATAAGGTTTATATTTTTTTGATTTTGATTAAATATGTTAAAAATACTTATAAATAAGACTGAAAGAGTATTTTTAAAATTGAGTTATATATAAGTGAATTATAAAAATTATAAAATTAATTTTTCTTTTAATGTTGTCTTCAATCAAAGACTTCAGTCTTCAATCAAAGGCTTCATAGACTTGATCATATTAATTTGCTTGTTGAAAATTGTAGGAAAGAAAGGAAAATTTTTGTGGTTTTGGTCTTCACATTCACATTAAAGCAAAAACATCAACTCGAGGATGAGGGACCATTATTTCCCCCTGAAATCTAATACCTAGTCTATCTAGTCTAATATACTCCCTCCCTTCCTAAATATAGCAAATTTTTTAGAATTTTTTTATCAGAAAAAAATAAGTATTTATAAATTTACAAAAGAAATTAATTTTTTATTTATAATAATTGAGGACAAAACTAGAAGGGAGAATGACATTGAGGTACTAAAAAGACGTATTAATTTAAATTAAATTTTAAGTGTCAAATTTCAAAAATTTACAATTTAATTTTTTTAATTTTACAACTTCGTTGTGATAAATTTTCACTTCTAACTTGTATTTTAAATTTTAATAAAAAAATAATTTTTTTTCTTCAACCATGTTAAAATTTGGGCATAGACTTGATGGCATATAGTCAAATGATCAGCAAAGTAATTTGAAACAAAACACTTGATGGCATGTAGTCAAATGTTTAGCAAAGTAATTTGATCCTAAATCTTGTTATCAAATGATCAGCCAAATTGGTCAGCATTATTTTCCATAATGCGTGGACCTTTAACCGAGGTTTGGATATAAGAAAACTTTGCATGAAAAATGATGTGACTGAGGCTTTTGTAACATTTGCGAACCATATATATATATATGCAAGTTCTTAAGATAAACGTAACATTTCTTCTGTCATATATGCAAGAATCTTTAACTGGATACAAGAATCCTCCATTGTGCACATTTCTTGTAGACATGTGCAATTTTTTCTCATTCATTTTCAATACTCTACTGTCATATGCATGAGAGACTTAGGGAAATTTGCTGGCGAGGCATTTTTGAACAATTTTCCCAAAAAGTAGTACTCATTAAGTCTTAAAATAATGTGATAATTTATAAGCCTTCATCTGAAAATTAAAAGCCCTCCATCAAAATATATCAAAGTATATTTTAATAAAATATTGTTAAAACAAATATAATATTTTTTTAATTACTTGCTGGTATTTTTGCTAGCAATGGTGATCCGTTAATCACCCAATAGCTAACCAAAATTATATTTTGATCTTTTACATTAACAAGAAAAAAACATTTGTATATTGGTAGTTATATGTAATTTTTGGGGCTTAATTGTTATTAATGTTCTCATAAGGTACTTTATGCATAATTTTTGAAGTCATTCTCTATAATTTTTTTAAGCCAATTAATAATCAAATTTAAATTTTTTAATAATAATGTATTAATACATTATTTTAAAAAAACAAATTGGATCAATTATAAAATTATTTTTTCAACAATATATTATTTATTTTGGTCTATTCTAGGTTTTTATAAATTGCTCCACAAATGTTCATAGACTTGCCTAAACCTAAACTAAAGAGTAATAGTGCCAAAAAAAGAAAAAGAAACTAAAGAGCAATAGACTTATTTGATTATATTTTTTTATAAAAATATTAATACTATTAAAAATAGAACAGGCAATTTGAGCCAAACATTATGGACTGGCCCAAATAAATTCAAAAAATCTTAGAGCTTGGTTTAAGAGTTTAGAAATTCTTTACTTCTAGCAACCTAAATAAGCTTCAAGAAATCTAAGCAATCTTAGCTCAATTCTAGAATTTTTTTTCTTATTATTAATAAAATAGAATTAAAATTCAAAAATCTTAATTTTGTAAGATATAAATTGGAATTAAATAAAAAATAAAAAGTAAAATAAAATGTTATTTAATAATTAAGTCATTTGATTAAACCCGAATAAGTTCAAAAGCTTGAGATGTTAGGGTCGATTGGGCTTGACTATATAAGTTTTTTTTATATGTTCAAGTATTTTAAACTGAATTTAAATAAGTTAGACTTGCCTGAATTACTCACTGTAATTAAAAACAATTAAAATTGATTTTTGAAGACTCTAATTATGCACTCCGTG
Organism: Prosopis cineraria; assembly: GCF_029017545.1. Classification (NCBI taxonomy): domain Eukaryota; kingdom Viridiplantae; phylum Streptophyta; class Magnoliopsida; order Fabales; family Fabaceae; genus Prosopis; species Prosopis cineraria. The sequence continues at coordinate 12,203,624 of NW_026555338.1, forward strand.
ATTTACCAACTCGTCTTTAGCTCAATGGTTGAGAAAAGGAAATGTGTATGTCGAGCTGCAGCTGGATGCACGATCTTTCTCTCTCTCTCTCTCTCTGTCTCTCTCTCTCTCTCGGCCATTTTCCCATTAACAAGAAGGTTATTTCCATCTATTTCCCCTACATTTTAATGTCAATTCTGGCCCCAATTCATGCAATTACATTTTAGATTTATTTGGGCCTCAATTTATAAAAAAAAAAGTAGGAAAAATCTCACTTAAGCCTTTAAAATACAAAAATTTGCACTACAGGCCTGAGAGTCTTTTTTGCAAATTTTATTGTAGAGAAAAAGACGTAATTACCCTTATCTCAAAGGCATATTCATGTATGTATAATACAATGTCTACAAATTCTTAACATGATATTCATGAATGCATAATACATTTAATGGATATGATTTAATTTGAAGTAAAATGTACAAGCAAATAAATAATGAACAAGATAATATTCATGAATACATAACACAATGTCCTTCAATTTCCAATGTAATGAACATATGTAATCTTGTAACATTTGTAGAACATAAAGTCCATAATGAAAAAAATACTTTTATTGAAACAATATATTTCAAGTTAATATTTATCAGATGTGTTGTATATTCATAAATATTGTGTTAAAAAATTTGTAGATATCATATTGTATATACATGAACATTCTATTAAAATAGGAGCAAATACATCTTTTTGTCCACAACAAAATTTACAAGAAAAACTGTCAAGCCTGTAGTGCGTTTTCAAAGTTTATTAGACTTATAGTATAAATTCTTACGTTTTGAGGGTCTAAGTAAGATTCTCCCATTTAAATAATGTTTCATCCTGATCCTTTAATGAAATTCTTCCTAAAAAATTTCATGAGAAGTTTCCTCTAAACAAAGATCAATAAGAACCTTCAAAGTGCATATCTCGTTGTATACAACTGTTCAAAATCAAGTCAAAAAGTAATGCTCTGTTTTTTTGAAAAAAAAAAACCTTTAAAAAAAAGGGTGCTTTTTGATAATATTTTGTGAAGGTGAATATGCTTCACCAGTTTACAAATAAAAAAGCCACAGAATAAAGTTTGCGCCTTCGAGCTAGTTTAATTATATGACAACTGGTAATTGATTTGAACTTTCTTTTTTTTTTCTTTTTTACAAAATCGTTTTAAAATTAATGTACTTATTTCAGAGAAGTAATTATTAAAAAATAAAAATTAAAAATAATTAATAATTATTAACTTAAGAAATATAATTTAATGATTACATTATATGTCATAAAATTTTTGGAGGAAATTATTTTTAAGGACCGAATCTAAATAATAATTATTCCTTATGATAACTGCTCATAATTCCATTTAATTATAAATTTGTGCTGTTTGAGTGATAAATAATAGTAGTAAATATTATTTGATTTGCAAAGCATTATTTTAACGGTAAATACTAGTAGTTCGATTATTAAATTTTGCCCTATGTAAATAGTAAACTCAATGTCATTAAAAATAAATAACTTTTAAATGTCGTCGTTAGGTTTAATTTTTCCTAAACTCTCTTTAAAATATAGAGGCATTTTGTTTGATTTCTTCAAGTGTGTATATATAAAAAAAATATTATCTGAAAAGATATAAAACCCTTCAAATGTTATTTAGATTTTTAAAGGAATTAATCTTATGATTGTCGGCTATGAGAATATTTTAGATAATAAAAAAATTATAAGATGCACTTTAAAAAAAAATTATAAGATGCACTTTAAAAAGTTTATAAGAGATTTTACAATTTTGAAAATAATTAATTAATATATTTTTTAATACTTATAATCTACGTCTTATTATTAAGCCTAATATGGTAAACTGTTTTTTTTTTTTTTTTTTCATTTCCATCAATGTCAATATTTTTGGATAACCATTAACATAGCGCCCCATTGTACGACTGCTTAACCGTAAAGACTGTAAAGTAATGTACACCATGTCAGATTTCCATGAGGCTTTACACATTAAACAATGGGAAAGCACAATTTCTAATCCTCATGTATTATAAGGTTTTATTTTTAATCCTATTTTTTTTCATCATGTTTTTTCTTTCTATAATTGAAAAAGATTACATGACTTTTATTATTAGGCTTCTATAGCTTTTATTTTTCAATGATTTTAATTTTTTATAAAAACTAAAAATATTAAAAATAATATAAGAATTAAAAATAAAATTTAATAAAATTATAAGGGCGAAAGGTTATATTTTTCCTTAAAAGATAGAAAAGTAGGCTTCTTTTGGGGCCAGAACTTCCTATTTTAATTTTCATTCAATAAACAATTTTTACAGTGTATCATCTCACACGATTTTGTCCATGCTCCTGCTTTGCCATTTCTCTAGATTTGAGCACTAAAAAAAGTAGTGAAATAGTAAATTAAATAAATATATGAAATTCAATTATTTGATTTTGTTTCCACAAATATTCAATGATTTGATATAAAAGGTGCGGTGGACTGGAATGACGGGAAAGAGAGAAGAGAGAATATGGAAGAAAAAATAGATATATATAAAGAAAACACCAAATAGAGACAAATTCAACTAGTAAGTTTTTATTCAATTGCAAAAGGTTAAACAAAGATATTTTAAGGCATATTTATAAGCATTAATTAGCTCCAATTTTAAAAGAAAATTAATGTAAAATTTTTAAAATCTAAAAATTAGCTAGTTTTATTAGATTGTTTTTTTAGGGTTAAAACTTTGAAGTGAGGATTGGAATATGGGAAGGAGGAGAAGAAAAGAAAGAGAAAGGAGGAGGAGGTGGCGAAGCTGCATGAATGTAGCATGCTAGAAAATTAATAATCAACTCGGTCAAGATTTTATCCTAAATTAAAAAACTTTGAGGTGACACTGTGAAAAAAAAATTAAGAATATGAGATGTGCTTTCTTGGAGACTTCAAAATTTTACCTTAATTTTTTTTTACCTTAAAAAAAAGGATGCTTTTCAATAATATTTTTGTGAGGTGAAAGTGCTTTGAGAGAGGATCTCTTCACTTTTTTTCCCTCTATTTTTCCTATCCGCATCATCACTTTACACTTAAAAAAGCCACATAATTGCTTTGATGCATCCAGCTAGTTTCAATGGTTGGTGACTAGAGCTTTCTTATTTTTTTTTGAAAAGCCAAGTGATTATTAAAAACTCAAAATTCATGTTAATGATAATTATTAACTTAAGATTTATAAAATTTAAGATTTTATTTGTCATAAAATTTTACAGAAAATTATTTTTAAGGACTAAATTTAAAATTATTTATTCCTAATGATTAATACTCATAATCCTACTTATAAATTTATGTTGTTTGAGGGGTAAATAAATGTAAATATTATTTTACTTGTAAACTTTTGTCATATGAATAGTACGGTTGTTGTCCTTAAGACTAAATAACTTATGAATTTGGTCACTAGGTAATTAATCTCTTTTTCCCCACTAAAATACCTATCATATCATATCGTTTTTTTTTTCCTAAAATACCCAAACTTGTTATTAAGAATAGTATCATAAATTGTTCTTATATCTTTCTCATTCTTATAATTCATCCATTTCGAATCACATTTTCATTCATATTTATTATCCAATCTAACTTACCAAACATGCCCATGTAAAACACTACTAACTAATAACCCATGTGAAGTATGTGGCTATGTAAGTAATTTTGTGAAAATAGGTCATGAGGGCCAAATGCATCGGAAATCAAAAATCATCTATGAGTCTTTAATAATTTATATTCTAAGGATGATGAGTACAAGAAAAGAAGACTATTTTAATATTTTTGCTGAAATATATGTTGGAGATCATGGTTGCTTCAAGTTTTATCTCAACAATAAAAATTTATGACCGAATATTTGAGCCTTTTGACTCGTGGGGATAATTTTCATAATAATGGAAGACTTCTTTGAGACTATCCATGTGAAGGCTGCCATTATGATAGAATATGTGTAAAGTAGGCTTTGCTTTGTCCTTTCTATATTTGAAGTTGTGAAATATTGCCTCAGAATTAGATTGCATCAAAGAAAAAGCACATCATGAAAGTGCTAGCAATTCAAAGAGGACATGCTGCCAATTCACACGTACACCAACAAATAAAGCTTCAAGTGGGCCCTTCAAATTTACAAAGCTCGTGAATACACTGGAACACGCTACCTTTCACTTCATTTTTTTCCTTCAATTTCAGGAAAATTGTAGGAAAGAATAGGTCATTTTCGTGGGTCTTGGTTTTCACATTCACCTTAAAGTTAGAAACATCAACACCTTCCTTTCTTGACTTTGAGCTTCATCACTCACAGATAGGGGATCGCATGTGCTGATGTGCTGGCCCAAAATGCTCACTACAGCTCCTTTTTAATCTCCTGCTATGCGGTTATTCTTCCTGAATGCGCCTCTGCTGTCATGCGTGACAGAGAATTATTTCCTCACACTGTTTAGTTTTATTTTGTAATCAAGCTTTTGCTTGCCTTTTTTAATTAAAAAAAAAAGAAACGTCAACACCTGGATGAGGGATCACTATTTCTCCCCTCAAATTATGCAAAAGAAGAATAATATAAAAAGAAGTAAAATATATAGTAATAAGTCAACAAACAAAAATAAAGTATGTTTCGCGGGTCTTCCTGTCATTTTCGTGCCAACATCTTCATGGTTTTCTTTGTGGTTTCTTCTACTTGTTTCTCAGAAAATTCTCACGAGTTGCCATGTAAATTTGCAACAAATTGAATATATAAGGTGAAAAATACCAACACCCATTTGAGAGTCATCCTATTGCATCAATCTCTTGCTTTTGATTTGAGTTGGAGCAAGCAAAGTCCTTAGTCTTCTCAATCTTGATTGTCGTTCTCGTCTCAATCTTTCTGATAATATCTGTCTTTCTCACTACCTCTGTAAGTTTAAATTCAGGAGATCTTTCTAAAAGCCTTCAATGGAAAAGGGAGTTTCAATATATTTATATTATGGGCTTCGGTAGAGAAATTTTAGATTAATAAAATATGTTTCTTGCGTCAACGTTTGATTTCTATCCTTCAATCAAATACTCCCAATTAATTTCAGTGCTACCAATTAATTTTTATGAGTTATATTGTACCATTTTAAAAAATTAAAGAAATAATTTGTCCAATAAACAAGTTCAGTGTCTGCTATTGGATTTAAAGTTCAAAGAATAATTTAATCATTTACCTTATATTTAATAAAGATAAAAATAAAAATCTATTAAATTTTTAGAGTTAATAAATTTTAAAATATTCTTTAATTTTGGCGAAAGTGACTAATAAATATTGCAGAATAGGAGTATTTTGAGAACCAGGTTTTAAGTGAATTGTAATCACGATAAAAATTAAAAGATTTTTTTTTAATTATTTCATCTCCAAGACTTCATAGACTTACTTGGCCCTAATTTGATGGGTCTTGGTCTTCACGTTTACATTAAAATAAAGACATCAATAGATGAGGGACCACTAGTTCCGCACTCAAATTATGCAAAAGGAGACACATCCAAACATTTGATTTTGCAAGAGTTTTAAAAAATAATATAATTAAAAAAATGTGTTTCAATAATGCCTTTTTCAAATCCCCTGTCCTTAAGAATTTGAAAAAATGAGGAAGAGTTTCTTCTAAACAAGAGCCTTCACAAACAATAATAAAAATCAAGAGTGGGTAGTTACAAAATTTAGAATTTTTTGTTAACAAAAATATAAAAAAGAATAACAGTTATGTTTCAAAAGAAATAATTAATGATAATTAATTTTTCAATATTTTTTTTAAAAAAATAAGTTGCAAATATTGATTTAAATAATTATAAATTTAGAAGTTCTAAATGCAACTCTAATTTGAAGTTAAAATTTTTATTATGGCCTTTTGAATTAATATTTATAATTTTTTTAAAAATTTGTTGAAAACTTAACTACAGTTAATTTTTACTTTGAGAATTTTCTTGTCAAAAACCTTCAAATAAAAAAGGGTAAAATAGTAAATCAAGAATAACGTACGCAAGGCTTCCACGTCCAGCCTGCCTCTCTAATAAGTTGTATTCGAGGGTCCTTCCTATCATCTACTTGACTTGACAGCAATGACAACAATTGTTAACGGTAGTAATAACATTTTTTACTCGTACGATAACTGAGTTAGTGAGCTATGACCTGGACTAAGTTATAAATGATAGAGACAAATTTTTTAGAAAAGATAAAAGACTACATTTTGAACACTCAGTCATACTCACACTAATCCAATTTATAAAATATGGAGACAAGATTTTTTGTTTTATTCAAAAGTGTTATCATTAAATTTTTATTATAATTGTTTTACCTTTTATTATACATTGGTGAAAGAAAAAATGTTATAAATTATATATATACACACACACAATAGAAATAAAATCAAAAACTTATTAAATTTTTAAATAAATTTAATATATTTTATATATTTTAATTTTCATAAAACATATTGGATGTACCCAAAACAAGAGAAGTATTTTAAGAACCGAATATTAAATGAATTGTTATTACAAGGACTAACAATTTTTCTCTCATTTAAATTTTTTCTTCAATCAACAGGGACGAATCCAAAGCGTAAAATATGGGGGCAAAATTTTAAATAAGGTGAAATATGGGAGGTAGAATCAATTTTAGCAATTTTTCTAAAGAAAAATTAAATAATTTTTAAAGGGAGCTGAAAATTAGATCCGTCCCTGCCAATCAATGGCCTCGAAGAAGTATTTGATCATATTTATTAGCTTTCTGAAAATTGTAGGAAAAGAATAGGCAATTTTCATGGGTCTTTGTCTTCAAATTCATAAGCCTCATTTTCTAATTAAAAGAGCTTAAAAAAATTATATGATGAAAAATTGTGTGTTTCAATAATACCTTTTTCAAATCCGCCATCAATAAAAATTTGAGAAAATGAGTAGAGATATCTCATAAACAACAAACTTCACAAACAATAATTTAGACTTTTCTTGGTATAACAAAAATATAAGGAAGAACGATAATTAAGTTTCAAAAGAGAGACAATTAATTACAATTAGATTTTAAGATAAATTACAAATATCAATTTATACAATAATTACAAATTCAGAAGTTCTGGTTACAAATAAAAAATTTAAATTCTAAATGCAACTCTAATTTCAAGTTGAGATTTTTTTTACATCTATCTAAATTATATTTACAGCTCATATTTTAAAAAATTTTGTTAAAAACTTAACTGTTATTAATTTTTACTTTGAGAATTTTCTTTTCATTCCCAAAATAAAAAAGGAAAGTTAAAAGGATATAAAAAATTGGCCAATATAAAACCCAGATGGAAAATATTTATTCAAATGAATAATATAAAAAGAAGTAGTTAATCAAATAATATAAAAAGGATAAAATAGTAAATCAAGACTACACTTTAACTCACGCAAGGCGAGGCTTTTCATTGAGGCTTCCATGTGAAGCCTTCCTCTCTAATATTGTAAAGCAGCCTTCGCGGGTCCTTCCTATCATCTTCCTGTCAAGCTTCTTTATGGTTTCCTTGTTGGTTTCTTATACTTGTTTCCTAGAAAATTCTCACAAGTCGCAACAAATTGAATATATAAGAAAAAAAGACCAACACTCAGTTGAGAGTCGTCCCATTGCGTCAATCTCTTGCTTTTGATTGAGTTGGCGCAAGCAAAGTCCTTAGTCATCTCAACCTTGCTGTGGTTCTCGCCTCAATCTTTCTGGTAATTTCTTCGACTTAGTTACTACCTCTGTTATTTTAAATTCTGGAGTTCGTTCTAAAAGCCTTCAATGGAAAAGGTAGCTTCATCAATATATTTAGATTAGATTATGGGCTTCGGTTAAGAAAATTTTAGATTAATGAAATATGTTTCTTGCGTGGACCTTTGATTTCTATCCCTTAATCAAACACTCCTAATTAATTTCCATGCTACCTGTATAGCGAACTTTAATTTGTTATCTAATATACTCCTAATCCAAACTTAATACTCTCTCCCTTAAAAAATATAAGGTATTTTTTGAGAAATTATATATTAAAAAAATGTTAAGCATTTTTAGTTTTTTGAGGTATGATCATTCTCTTTTTTTTCAAAAGTGTCCCTATTGATAATGACTTTATATTTATTATAGGGTGTTTAATAGGGATGAATATGAAAATATAGGGTTAGTTTGAAAGTAGGTAATTATTTTATTATAAGATAAAATTCAATTAAAAATGTCATATATTTTTTAACGGAGGGAGTGTGAAATTACAATTGCAACTTATGTTAGTTCAGGTGTAAGACTGAGGTGAGAACTGAGAATTGAGCAGGGCGCCGTTCAAACATTTTTTAATCTATTAAAAAAATGAAATTATATTTTCCACTATTTCTTACTTCCTCTATTTTTTTTATTATAAAAGAAAACTATCATATGTTTTATTGTTTTTTATAAGTAAAATAATATAATTCACCGTTAATTACTTCACAATTTTTTTAAAAAAATTAGTTGACCTTAATCTATTACAAAATTGTATATCTTTTCAATTAATACTCTTATTAAATTTTTTATATAAGTATTTTAATAATGACAATTAAAATTTTAATAAATCATTTTTTACAAAAAATAATAGATGAAGTAGGGGTATATTTGAAAAAAATTGTAAGAACTATCTAATGCCTTATATTTTGAACTAAACAAAGTTGTCAGAAAATATTTTATATTATAGAAGGGATCAACAGGAGTACATTATATAAAAATTATTTGATTGTATTTTTTTGCTATTATTTTCTATATACATGCAAATCCTAATTCTTTAATTCACTGAACAATGTACAAGACGTTCTAATCTATTCTTAAAAATTGAATTAAAAAAAAAAGATGAAAGACTGGCACTCTTTTCTTAGAGGCTTATTTATTAGCCAAGCCATCACATCAAACTCAACATTTATATTTTTCTGTTTATTTTAGTTTGATAAATACAATTAAATCCTTTATACTTGGTAGTTCCATTGCTTTACTGTGTGCCCTACGACTACTTTGTCACCAGCAGCTTCAGTTTTCCTGGTAAGTAATAAATTCATTCAGATCTTTAATATTTCCTTAATTATCTTCTCCAGGTAATCATCATATATACCCATAATTTTTTAAGGTAAATTAATAATGATTTCTTCGTTTTTTATGAGTAGGACGCCATCATGATAGGGTTGGCACCAACCTCTTCTTCCTTCCACTGCCAATGGACCTACGATGTCTTTATCAATTTTAGAGGCGAAGATACTCGTCATGGTTTTACTGGATATCTGAATGATGCTCTAAAGAACGCAGGAGTTCGCACCTTCATTGATGACGAGGAACTGAGAAAAGGGAATAAAACTAAACCATCACTTCTCCAAGCAATTGAAAATTCTAGAATGGCCATTGCCATATTTTCTAAAAACTATGCTTCCTCAACATTTTGCCTCGATGAACTTGTTAAGATACATCAGTGTGTTAAGGGAAAGAATCGGATGGTTTTGCCATTTTTTTATGATGTTGAGCCTTTAGAAGTGCGGCATCAAAAGGGGCCTTATGAACAGGCATTAGTTATGCATACTGATGAGGAGAAGACACAAAATTGGAGGCTTGCGTTACATGAAATAGCTAATATTTCAGGCTTCCATTATGATTCCAGGTAAATTGCAACTATTACCCCCTTTTCTCTTCTTTTTTCTTCTATCCAACTTCATATCAAGTTACAAGTTGATAAAGACAAATCTCTTGTATATGATAATGAATAGGATGAACTTAAAATTAGCATTGACATAACTTTTTTTAATAAAAATTTCAGGAGACATGAGTATGAATACAAGTTCATTGGGAGGATTGTGAAAGAAATTTCTCGTAAAATTGAAAGGGTTCCTCTATATGTTGAACACCCTGTTAGATTAGACTCTCGAGTGTCAAAAGTAAACTCTCTACTACAAATTGGGTTAGATGACAATGTCAACATGGTAGGAATTTGTGGAATTGGAGGATTGGGTAAAACAACAATAGCGAATGCTGTGCGTAATTCAATTGCTGATAATTTTGAGAGCATATGCTTTCTCAATGACATCAAAGAAAACTCAATGAAACTCGGCTTACAAGGATTGCAAGAGACAATGCTTTTGGATATTCTTGGAGAGAACATCAAAATACAAAATTCCAACAAAGGAGTTGAAGTCATAAAAATGAGACTCAAACAAAAGAAACTCCTTTTGATTCTTGATGATGTTGACAAAGATGAGCAATTACAAAAATTAGCTGGTCATTGCAACTGGTTTGGTGATGGGAGTAGGATCATTATAGTGACAAGGGATAGACATTTACTTCAAAGACATGGGGTTGAAAGAATATATGACATGGAGTTATTCAATGACGAAGAATCTCTTGAATTGTTGGGTTGGAATGCCTTTAAAGGTAACCAAGTTGAATCAAGTTACAAGGAGGTTATGTCAAGTGCTATATCTTATGCACAAGGTCTTCCACTAGCCCTTACAGTAGTTGGTACCCAATTCTATGGTATGACAATAAATGAGTGGGAATCTTTATTGGAAAAATTTAAAAGAAGTCCTGATAAAGATATTCAACAGATATTGAAAGTAAGCTATGATGATTTAAATGATTTTGAAAAAGAAATTTTTCTTGATATTGCTTGCTTCTTCAGAGGACAAAATATTGAAGATGTCAAAAACATGGTGAAACATGTTTATGATTTTGATCCAAGTCATGGTATTAGAGTGTTGGTGAACAAATGCCTCATAAAGGTTCAATATTCTCATGTTAAAATGCATGATTTGATGCAAGACATGGGGAGAGAAATTGTTCGTCAAGAATCACCAAAAGAACTAGGAAAACGTAGTATATTATGGCTTCATCAAGATATTGTTCATGTTTTGGAAGACAATACAGTAAGTAACACTAATCGAGATTATCTACTTTTCATTATATTTCCTTGTAAGTTTATTCTTCTTTCATAACTCCTCAGTGAAATATCATTTTATTGGTGAATATTTATATTTCATTGCTTGTTATTTGAAGTTATTCTCTCATGCTTTTGTCTTATATTTCAAATGCATATAATTTAATGAATTAATGGGTTTAATGGAATAGTATTCCTTAGAAGATTGTTTTCAAACAGGAAAAAGAGAAGAAAAGGGCTTTAGTTAACTATGCATGACAAGATGGATTTATAGGACTATTTTGTATATTTGTTCTTTCTAAAGTCATGTGTTGGTTTCAATAGACGGACAACATTTTATTTTCTCTTCTTGTCTAGTGATACTTATTTGCATTCAATTATGTATGCCTGTTATTTTAAGTATTCAAGTTTTTATTTTTGGTATCTTTTTTTTTGACAAAAGAGTGATATATTATAGAAGAAAAATCCTTGAATAACAAATCAAATATAATGATTTAAAATTGTAGAAAAGTTCACAAACTTACACAAATAAATACATAATCAGTAAATCAATCATAAGAAAAAATTCAAAAATTTTAAAAAGCGTAAAAGGTTCAATTTTCAATTGCCAAATAAAATGATGATAGTGTACATTTTCAGTAGGTTTAGAATTGTCTAGATAATTTGAATGAAATGTTAGATAGATATTTTAAATGTTTATACAAAACGAATAAATACGTAAATTCCTTTTAAATAAAAGAAGAATAATTAAGATTATATATGAATAAATAAATAGGAAAATTATATTTACTTTTATGCTATTGTTTGAATTTCATTTGAATAGCCTCTTAAAAAGGAGCCGTTCGTTGGTTGGTTTGAGGGCTGGGTTAATGTATATATTGTGTAGAAGCTGGGTTAATGGGTTTTTTTTTTTTTGAAGCTGAGTTAATGGTTTTTTTTTTTAAAGCTGGGTCTTGGGGTAGTTTCTGTATGTCTTTGATTTTTTTTATTTAAAAATACCGCATCAAACTTTTAATATCTCATCATTTGCATGTATTATTGGCTTGAAAGGGCACAAGTGAAGTCAATATTACAATTCAAGACAATTGGCTCAAATGCATGGAAGTAGATTGGGATGGAGAAGCCTTCAAGAGTATGAAAAATCTCAAAGTTCTTATTTTTAACAATGTGACATGCTCAAAAAGTCTCAAATATCTTCCTAACAGCTTAAAAGTGCTCAAGTGGCAAGGGTATCCTTCTTCAAGTTTGCCTGCTGATTTTCGTCCAAAAAAGCTAGTTGAATTCAACATTGGGTATAGTAATTTGAGTTCCATGGAAATAGTCAGGTAAAATTATCTTATAACCATTTCTTGTTAGCTAAATTGTATTTAATAATTTCTCCATTTTTTTAAAGCTTTATAGATGGCTTTGGTTATTGCAGAATTCAAACAATTTGAGTGTTTTGAATCTTCAAGGTTGTCAATACATTATAGTGATACCTGATCTATCCAATCTCAAAAATATGAAGGAATTAATCCTTGCAAATTGCAAGAATTTAGTTGAAATTCATGATTCGATTGGCGATCTAGCAAAACTTAAAATCTTGGGTGCATGCGAGTGTGTCCGGCTCAAGACGTTTCCACGTTATCTCAAGTTACCCTCTCTGGAAAGAATAACTCTTACCTTTTGCTCAAGTCTAAAGTACTTTCCAGAAATACTTGAAGAAATGGAAGTGATGAAATATCTATATTTAGAAGGTACTGGAATAGAAAAATTGCCTTGGTCGATTTGCAAGCTTACTCAGCTTAAACGTTTACATATCGGACAGCATAAGGGGATTGAGCTCCCAGATAGCATTTCTCTATTGCCGCAACTAAAAGAGATGAGTGTTTATGGTGGTGAAAATTTGTTGTCATATAATCATGAGGAAGCCCAAGAAAAAGAGTTGTGGTCAAAGAAATGTCCAAACATGACCACTTTCGAGTATCGGTATTCTAATATATCAAATGACGTCCTTAGAATTAATCTTGCTCGATTTATCAATGTCGAACGGCTAGACTTGAGCGGTAGCAGTTTCACAGTTTTGCCCGCATGTGTAAAACAATGTCATCATTTGACGGATATTTTGTTGGAGGAATGCAAGCATTTGAGAGAGGTTGAAGGGATTCCGCCAAACTTAATAGATCTTAGAGCGAAAAATTGCTTTTCGTTGAGTTTAGAGTCGAGAAGATTGTTATTGAGTGAGGTCAATTTCTCTCTATAATTGTCTGATATTCACAGCTCTTTAGTTTGTTGTGCATGTTGCTCAACCTTCGTTTTGATTCACAGGAATTACTTGCAGCTCCACACAAACACTCTTCCTATGTCCATTTTGAAGTGCCAGGGACAAGCATTCCAAAGTGGTTTGATATTTGTAGCAAAGGAGAATCTATTTCTTTTTGGTTTCGTAACTGCTTCCCATGTCTGTACCTTTCTGCTCTTCTTAAACCATATGTTGATGCTGTGGCACCGTGGGTTTACATCAATAACGAACTTGTACTTTTGTGTCGGTTGAGGATTTCGAGTCAACGAAGTGATGCTGATCACATAGTTGTGGAGAGTTTCAATATTGAGAATTATCAAAAGAAACAAGCTTTCCGAAAAAAATTCCTGGAATCATGTACATATTCCATGTTCATTCAATCTGACCCCGAAGCGAGTAGAAGAGTTCGGAGTCTATTTAATGAAACAACTTTGCGAGACAGAACATATCAGATTCACAGATCCATATGAAAGATTGGATTCAACTAGTGGAGACCAAGGTAATAATGCTCTCTTGTCCCTATTCTTGTGAATTTCATGTGACTATACTTTTTAATTATTTATATCTTTTAATTTTTTTTGTTTTTCTCTTTAATGCAATATATAATATATTGCTTGCCTTACAGGGGCAGATTATTGTTCTTAAATTTTTTTTAAGGCAAAGTTATGAAAAGAAAACTCATTTTAATTTTCATAAAGAATAATCTTTGAATATTCTGCAGAGTTCTTGAAATACGAGGATGTACAATTACAACATTTGCAGCAATGTACTTCATGCATATATTTCCATCCTTTCACACCCCGACTAATTAAAGTGCTTAGTAGGTTATATAATTCAGTAATGAGTGGATTTAAGCAAATTTACAAGGTGTAGGGAATAGTAAAAAGGATCATATAACACAAAAAGCAATTAATACCAATTCAAAGGTCATGTATTTAAGAATTTAAATCACCATACGTACATGCTTACATTCACTTGCTATGATACTTGAGAGATTTTTTTAGAGCAGAGGCTACTTTAGAATAACAATAGAAACTTATGAGATATCTAATAATATATTTGATGGTTTAATTCTATAAAAAAACTGTTAAATTCTTTTTCCATAGACAGTTGAACATGATAACTATCAAATAAATAGGGAGAATGATGTTCAAGCCCTCTCAAGGGATATTATCTTGTGAAAACATGGATTATTATTCTTAAAAGCTGAACCTTAATTTATATTTTTTGTTTGGGCTAAGCTAAACATGGATTTTTTGTTAGGGCTTTCTCAAAGTTAAGGTTCAGTTTTTAATAACATATCCATGTTTTCCTTTAAGAGGGACTTAAATGTTATTTTCTCAAATAAATATGAATAATACTTCTAAAAATAAAAAATTGTTAACAATATTTGACAATTATTTCATTAAAAATCAAATTTATTATTAACATATTTTATTATTAATTTGAGAATTGTCAAATATTTCTTCTGCCTTGATTTAAACCACACCTTTTTGCATAAATCATAAATTTAAGGCATCATTTTTTAACTTTTATTCATTTTGTAGTAGCGATCGACCTTTTGAGTACTATTCCATTATCCATGCTATCATAGGTATTCTCATGAGACCTTCAGAAACCAAGGTACATTTATAAAATACTAATAATAAACTAATTTACTTCATCATTATCCAAATCTCTATCTAATCAAATAGAATAATGTAAATTGCATGTCAAAATACTAAAGATAATAATTGGCCCTCATTGCTTCCTTGTGGGGAAACACCCTTCTATAATGGGTCTACTAGTCACCAAGGTAATAGACATATAGATTGTCACTTACCTTGTTAGTTGTGGTTTACAAACTTGAATCGTTGTCCAGAATAAAAGTATTAATTGGTGATTGTATTTTTGTAACATATAGATTACAGAATCACAGAGATCAAGGATGATGGTGAAGGTATAAATTCAAGATACATGGATAGTGATGGTAATGATATCTTGGCATTTTCTCTTATACTATTATCAACTTTGATTTGCATAATTTCCCTCAATTTTTATTATTAATCTGATTCAATAATGTTTTTTTATTATGGAATCTTTTGAATGGATAAGGACCCATTTTTTCCAAAGAAACAAATCTTTTTTAATATATAGATTATGAAATCAAGGAGATCACCCCAAAGGAGGATAATGATGATATGAATTCAGAATACACCAGCAATGATGGGCCATCATCAACGTTAATTTAGGGCTTGTTTGGTTTCCATTCTCTTTTTTTAATTTTTAAAAATTATTTTGGAATGTAGTTTTCAAAATTTTTTTCAAAACAATGAAAAAAGAAAATATATTTGGCTGTGTTAATTTGAAAACAATTTTAAAATTAAAAAATTGACCGAGATGATTACTAACAGTTTATAGTGGTGGCTTATAATAATTATTGGTCATGGTAATTGTAATTTTCATTAATAAAATGTAATGTATTTTGAAAATGAGAAAAATAAAATGAAAATAGTTTTAAAATGTTTCTATTTTTTGTTTTCATGAGAACATTTTTGAAAACAATTAAATTGGAAATGCTTATCTAAACAAGTTTTTGTTTTTTAAAAACAGAAACCAGACAATTACTTTACCTCTCCATGTTTATTATTTTCCTCTTGCTTTTCTTATCCAACCGTTTAAACTTATAAAGATCCATTTTAGCCAAAGAAACAGGTCGTTTTTGACATTGAATATATAGCAATAATTGTTAGAAATAACTATTTACATTTCATTCGTTCATTTATTTACAAGAAAAAATTGTCTTGTAATAGAGACATTGGGCCCGTTTGGTTTCTGTTTTTATTTTTTGTTTTTAAAAAATGTTTTGTAATATAATTTTTAGAACTTTTTCAAACAAAATAAAATAAAAATTAGTTTGGTTATGTTATTTTAAAATGAAAAAAATAACGTAATGGTTATAAGTAGTTAATGATGGTAATTTGTTATAGAAATTGATCAAGGGGACTATAATTTCTAATAATCAAATGTAATGGGCTTTGAGAACAAGAAAAATAAAATGAAAACAACTTGAGTATTTCTATTTTTAAAAAATAAAAAAAATCAGTTTTGAAAACAGTTAGATTGAGAACACTTATCCAAACAGGTTTTTGAAAAAATTTTATTTAAAAAAAAACAGTTTTTAAAATCTGAAAACAAACAAGCCCATTGTTGCTGAATTTTGTATGTTCACACATAATTTTGATATATGCATGATTTTATTCATTTAAAGTTCTCTTGATCATAATTCATAATGTCCAATTAGCAATGCCAAGACAAAATAATGTATGTGACTTGGGAAAATAATTATAGTTTGGAATATATCAAGAAATATTTCAGTTAAAACTAAATATGTATGTCATAACAGTTAAAAGAACATAGGCAAATTAACTGTCAACAAAATTTTGTTCTCATTCTCTATTGTAAAGCACTAATCGATGTAATTTGGAACAAAATAATTGTCTTTCAATAGAACAATTCGGCACAAGGATAAATCAGAAAGAACTAGCACTTGGCAAGAAACGAATGCTGATGGGGGATGACAATATTGCATCAGTAAGCTCATATATATATATATATATATTTATGTTAACACTTCATATAACTTTGGACTTTCTTGTTAATTGAGTTTCAATTTATGACATTTTACTTGCAGAGTTCAGCTACCTGTAGATGCAAAAAGAGGAAAAAATTGCTCAATCAATCATAATGAGAATGACACAATCACACCTGAAGTCCAATTTTCCAATGCTACTAGTGAAATAATTAATAATCAAGGTACAAATTCAACCCACTGGCTTCAATATTAAACTACATTTTTACCAATTTCTATATGAATACAACTTTTGATATATAACATATTTCCTTATGTTATAATTTTATCCTTTTTTCCCATTGTCAACTTTCTATTTACCATTTCATGCATTTCAAGTTCCACTAGCATCTTATGTAAAAGACTATAAAAGAGAATATAATAGCAGTAGAAACCTAGTTTACTTGTCCTAATCCTTCATGACTTTTAGGTATATGCTAATGCCATGGCCAACCAAGATAGGTTACATGTACTATTATAATTGGCCTACATAGTTGTATTCATTATTCAACTTAATAACTCAAAGGTGCTTCAAAACTCTATCTAAGCACAACAAATATACTGTTGTGTGACAGCAAATGATATAAATAATGGATATAAGTGGCTCTCCTTGAATTTTTCTGTTGAAGCAATGTTTGACAATCTGAATGCAAATGATACTTAATTACCAGTGTTACCATTTACAAAGCATGATGGTGATGACACCAAGGTACATGCATATATGATATGGTAATATCAACGAGTATACTCAATAGTATATATACAGATTTCTTAAAAAGAATAATGTAACTATAACAGGTCACAATTTTGAAGAAAACAAGTGGCTCTCATTGCGTCCTTGCTGGGAGACACCATTGTCAGAGGGTTCAACTAGTCAACAAGGTAATTTTGGAACAAAATTAACATATGAGGCCACACATGTAAAAATAAAAAATGTATCGTGTGGCCATTATTATAATTTAGCCTAAATAAAGTGGTCTATTTGAAAAAGTTTTAAGGCTTAAGGGAGTGTAATTATTATGAAATTAATGTGTACAGACTGGAGCGATATTTATAATTTGTTGATGGGCCAAACCATAGATAACACAAACTTAAGTCTATAAATAGAGGCCGTGATCCACAGATTGAGCATAATGAGAAACTAATTCTTTGACTCCTTCCAGAGAACCATAAGGAAGTTTGCAATGTTTATAATTTGGAAGATCACGGTACGCCAATCCATCAACATATGGAATCTTGTGACTATGGATTTATCTGTTCAGGTATGCTTTCACATTCTTTTCTATTCCTCTGAATTGATATGAGATTACATTCAAGTTTATAATTGGTTGCAATTGATTTTGCAGTTTGAATATGAACTCGATTGATTTGGAACAAGCAATTCCAACAGGTAATAGACCTATAGATTTCATGAAACTATAAATATTTCGCTATATTAATGTAAGTTGAACAAATGAAAGTTAAAACAAATTTATCTTAATTTGTGTTTGCATGTCAGAATGCCAGCAACAACAAAATATGACTCTCATCAGTGGGGCCGAAATCCCAGGAGGTTCAGAAGATGATAGAAAAGCTAAAGGAAAGGAGATTGTAGTTTACAATGATAGCATAAATGAGAAATGACATCACCAATTTATCACAGGTATTTTTATAATTAGAAAAAAAATATAATAATGAAGCATTTCTCTTAATGGATATGTGCAATTTTTAATTAATGTAATAATTATTTTTTCAATTCTTGGATACAAGAACCAAACTCTGCACCAATTGAACTTTTCCTAATTATTCATTTGGATAAATTATTAAATTTTGTGTGTGTGTGAAAGATAGTTTAAATAAGTTCAATTTTAGGGTCATACTAGGATCAAATAATATGTAAGAAACATGTGCGTGTGATATCACTCTATTGATGCATATTCACTAATATAATCTCCTTGACTCACCCCTTCATCTTCATTTCTAATATGCAGCTAGCTATGGGATATTCACTCTACATCTAGACTCTGTTTGCCTTCATGTCAGTGAGGCAAGCAATTTTGAAGAATCATGTTGATAATAGATGGACAAATTAGTAATCGTTGGGAAAAAATTATTTGCCTTTAATTTTAAGTACTTTTTTATGTTTGTTGAAGTAGCTAACCTAGCTGGAATAGTTTCTAGATAGATAAATATATTAATATTGTTATGATTGTTGTATGGTTCAAATAAATTTGAAACTGTGGGGAATTATCCATTTCTTAGGAGGACTATCAAACTCTTTGGTCAATGGTTATAACTACAAGACCAAAATAATTTAATAAGCAATGGTTTAAAGTCATCAAAAAAAAAAAAATTGAATGCCTTCAAGCCCAATCTAATCCTTCAACTTGCACAGTTGCAAGGCCCCTCCAAGGTTTCCAATAGTTTGAACCACTACAACAAAAATAGCTTTTTGGAACGTTTCTTTTTATATTTTCAAAGCATTTTGTTAACGCTCTAAAAGTAGGAGCTCCTGTATAGACGGGAGCATTTTTCAAATGCTCCCATAGGGAAGGAAAAGCTCCCGTAGGTATCCTACGAGAGCTTTACACAATTAATATAAATACACAAGCAATTTCACTATATACAAACGTTCAACTAAATAATTTGCAATACTACAATATACATAATATTATAATGTAGATTACAACCTAAGAAATTAAAAACATTTGCAATACTCTCATACTTACATGGTACAAATAAATACATCTAACGCTATTCTTACTTAGTTGCAAAGTATCCGTTCATATTCTATCTGCAAAATATAAAGAAAAATAATTTAATTAAACCATAAATATCATATTAATTATGAATAAACACACCGTTCAAAGTCCATACCTCTCTGTTCACGTCCCGTTGAGATAAATTTTTTCAAAATAATATATAACATTAGGCATATTACTTTGAGCCTGTATTTTTTTCTCAAAGATGCAAAAGACATCCTTTTTGTGAAGGCTAGGACTAAATTCAAATTCCCTTATCTCATCCGACAAGCTGGAGCATAACATCAGCTTTTTCACATCTCCATCTTTAGATTGCTAGCTTCAATTACGCCTGCACGTATATACCATGACAAGACATTCAGAAACAAGTCTATGTTAAGCAAGTCAAAGATCAATTTTCTATTCCAGATGCTTAATCCTAACCCCATGATTATGATGTATTGAAAAATTATTAATTAATGTGATATTCATATGCTAATTATATCTTTTGTCATGTTATGCAAAAACACCAAGAAGCATTAAATACTGCGTGCATTGGGCAAAAAGTCTCCACTACCTTTACTTGCTATTTCTATGAGAGAAAGAAGTGGGAAAGGGAAAGAAGAGTCAGAAAGATTAAAAAGAGGTCTCACAACTCATATGCACTCATCAATGTCAGTGGAGGGCTCTCCGCTCTTAGTCTCATGTCTCTGTCACAACATTAAAAAATCCTTCCTACTTTATATTTACTTTCAAGTTCTAAGATATCAGGTTATAGAGGGAAAAAAGTGATTTGACAGTACATGAATTTTGTAGCTACTTGTGAATGGTTGAGAAGGAAAGGACGTCAGGGTTGTTCTGGCTTGATCAAAAGCCACATTGTACAGGTTCTGCAAATCAGCTTTACATAATGAAAATGGAAGAATTTGCTGCAATCCCTACACATTCAATGAGAATAGGTTGAAAATGTATAGGCTTTTCTTGAATAAAGCAATTTTCATTATTCAAGAAAAGCCTACGCAATTAGGGGTATTCAGCTTGCACTCATCCCAATTGGCCTGATATCATCCTGATAATATCGGGACGAGTCTTGTCCCGGCTCGAAAATAATCAGAATGGGATTTTATGGGGCGGGATAAGAAAGGGATTTGGGACGGGATGGGACACAAGATTACCATTGGGACATTTCGTCTCGTCCCAAATATTATATATATTATTTTTTATTTTAAATATATTAATTATATTAATATAATTTATACTTATATTAATTATATCAGTTATAATTTCAATACTTGCAATTCTTATTTAAAATTAAAGTTTTTTTATATTGATAATTTTAATAATATGGAGTAAACATGATGATATCTTTCTTTACAATATATTAATTATATTAATATAATTTATTCTTATATCTATTTATTTAATAACTTTTATTTATAATACATTTCTTGCTTTATTTTTAGAAGAGTAATTAGCTTAGTACATCTCCACTAAAGTAGAAAACAATGATTTAATGTTGTATTTGACTTGCCTGTTGTTGCTAATCTTATAGCATAAGGATCATTTGTATTTGCTATTATAATATGTAGTTGTGATTAATATAATTCAATAATTGACTTTAAATTAATGTGATTTATGTACTTGTGTTATTTTGATTTTAAACTTAATAAATTATATGATTTAAAATTTTAATGAACGTTATTATCCACCAGATCTTTATTTGATATTATCCCATTTATCAGGGCGGCAGGATGTTCCGATTTTGTCCCGATCCTGTCCTGACTCCTAACGGGACGGGATAACTTTTGGGACGGAATGAGACACGAGACCAAAATTCAGTCCTGATCTTTTTTTCAATACGGGACATAGGACAAGGATGTCCCAGTCTTGTCCCGTCCCATAAACACCCCTACAACAACAACAACAACAACAACAACAAGCTTTTATCCCACTAGGTGGGGTCGGTTACATGGATTGCAAGACGCCATTGTGCTCTATCATTTATCAAGCTTTTATGAATATTATTAATTAAGAGATCGCGTTCAATAACTTCTAAGAGTGTTCTCTTAGGCCTTCCTCTACCTCTCTTAATCGGACTCAAAGTTATATGTTCCACTCTTCTCACTGGTGCCTCCCTTGGTCTTCTTTGTACATGTCCAAACCATCTCAACTGATTTTCTACTATTTTTTCCTCAATAGGTGCCACCATCACTTTTTCGCGTACGTGCTCATTTCGAATTTTATCTTTACGTGTATGTCCGCACATCCATCGTAACATTCTCATCTCTGCTACTCCAACTTTATGCTCTTGCTGTCCCGTTAGAGTCTAGCATTCACTATTATATAACATTGCCGGTCTGATAGCAATGCGATAAAACTTTCCTTTAAGTTTATTAGGCACCTTACGGTCGCAAATAACTCCTTTAGCTTTTCTCCAATTAAACCACCCAGCTTGAATTTTATGTGAAATATCTCTACTGATTTCGCCATCATTTTGAATAATGGCTCCCAAATATCTAAACTTTTTCACTTGAGGTATAATTTGGTCTCCTAGTTTCACTTCCAAATTATTGTCGAATAGTCCTTTACCAAATTTACAATATAAATATTCCGTCTTACTTCTACTCAGACGAAAACCTTTCGACTCCAATGTCCTCCTCCATAACTCAAGTTTGCAATTAACCTCTTCTCTTGTCTCTGCTATAAGAACTATATCATCCGTGAAGAGCATACATTTTGAAATTTCCCTTTAAATATGTTCTATTAAAACATTTAAGATCAAGTTGAACAAATAAGGACTCAGAGATGATCCCTAATGTAGTCCAATCTTTATAGGAAAATCCTTTGTTTGACCACTAGGCGTTCTTATACTAGTTTTTACCCCCTCATACATATCTTGTATGGTTTTAATATAAGCAATCCGTACTTCCTTTTTTTCTAATGCTTTCCAAAGCACTTCTCTTGGTATACGATCATAAGCTTTTTTCAAATCAATAAAAACCATGTGTAGATCTTTATCTTTACAATGATACTTTTCCATTAATCCCCTTAGTAGATAAATCGCCTCCGTAGTTGATCTACCTGACATAAAACCAAATTGATTTTCAGAAATACTTGTCTCCAATCTCAACCTGTGCTCAATTACTTTCTCCCATAATTTCATTGTGTGGCTCATGAGTTTAATCCCTCTATAGTTAGTACAATTCTGAATATCTCCTTTATTTTTATAAATAGGAATTAATGTACTTCTCCTCCACTCATCAGGCATTTTCTTGGACCGTAAAATCACATTAAATAACTTAGTTAACCATCTCACCCCTTCTTCACCTAAACATTTCCACGCTTCGATAGATATACAATCAGGTCCGTTGGCTCTACCATTTGCCATTTTCTTAAGAGCTTCCTTTACCTCCTTATCACGTATTATTCGATAGAATGACAAATTTTGTTCTCCTTCACTAGTTACTAAATCCTCCAAGTTACTAGATGAACCCTCTCCATCATTGAAAAGTTTAGAAAAGTAAGTCTCCCATATATTTTTAATTTCATCATCTATAACTAAAGTTCTTCCCTCTTCATCCTTAATACACCTTACCTATTTTAAATCTCTTAATTTTCTTTCCCTACTCTTGGCAATCTTATAAATATTTCTTCCTTCGTCTCAAGGCTCTTATAAAATTCTTCAAAAGCTTTAGAACGAATTTCACCCATAGCTCTCTTAGTTTCCTTCTTAGCCATACGGTACCTCTCCCAATTTTCCTTATTGTTACACAAATGTATGGCTTTAAAACAGTTCTTCTTATACTTGATTTTGTCCTGTACACTATTATTCCACCACCAAGACTCCTTATCTCTCGGACCAAAACCTTTTGATTCTCCCAAAACTACTTTTGCAACCTCCCGTATCTTTTTAGCCATATCCTCCCACATGATGTTAGCACTTCCTTGAAATTCCAAAATTCCTTTATCCAAAAGATTTCACTTGAAAATATCTTGCTTTTCACCTTTTAATTGCCACCACCTAATCCTTGGTGCTACTACTTGTCGACGTTTTTGGATTTTACTCAAAAAATACACATTAAGAACTAAGACCCTATGTTGTGTCGTTACAGCATCTCCAGGGATCACCTTGCAATTTTTACAAAGTCTTCTATCTGTGTTCCTAACCAAAAGAAAATCAATCTGTGACCTTGAGGCTCCACTTTTGTAAGTGATGAGATGCTTATCTCTCTTCTTGAAACAAGTGTTGGCAATCTTAAAATCATACGCCAATGAGAAATCAAGAAGAGTTTGTCCTTCATTGTTTAGCTCTCCAAAACCAAAACCACCATGCACCCTCGCATACTGACCAACTTCCCTCCCGACATGCCCATTAAAGTCTCCTCCAATAAAAATCTTTTCACTCTGTGGTATGCGTCGAATCAACCCCTCCAAATCCTCCCAAAATAATTCCTTAAGACTGGCTTCTGTCCCGACTTGCGGCGCATAAGCGCTAACAATATTAACAGTCTTACGTCCAATTATCATTTTTAAGGAAATAATTCTGTCTCCAATTCTACTAACTTCTACAACGTTCTTCTTCCACTCCTTATCTATAATGATGCCTACTCCATTGCGTGTACTTACTTTTCTTGTATATCAAAGTTTGAAACCTTGAATATCCTTAGCTTCTTCTCCACGCCATCTTGTTTCTTGCAGGCAAAGGATATTGATTTTCCTTTGAATCATAACCCCTACAACCTCTACAGATTTGCAATTCAATGTCCCAACATTTCAAGTACCAAATCTAATTTTGCTCTCATAAACACCCCTATATGCAACAAATTCAATGTCAAGATTAGAGGAGTCAAGGCAAGGGGACGTTGTCATCATTTCATCTTCTTAAAAATATACCTATTTTTGGAGTAGTAGACCTTGAGGTCATTAGCTTCTCGACCATTAGAAACATCTCTAGACATTCTCAACTGTTCAGGAACAATGAGAGTTCCACTCTTATCATGGTAAGCTTCATAGATAAAGTCTACAATAGTGTCCTGCAATAAGCTATTCAGTACAAGATTATGGAAAGTTTTGTATATCTCTGAGATAAATAAGATGAAAGATTTTATCATGATAGTTTATTGTTTGTCCCACAACTATAAGAGAAAAGGCAAAATGGCAATAAACTAAAATGTTCATTTTGAAACCATGTCAATTGTCTTTTGGCGAAATTCCTGCATGAAAGTGTACCCAATAAATTTAATTGAAAGGAGCACCTCATGAATAGCCAACAACGCTAAAGGGGAACAAGTGGTCACTTCAATATAGCAATGCAAGAGTAACTACAAACAAGGGCATTTTTCACAAAAAAAAATGTGAAAACAAAAGCTTTCTGGTGACTACACCTAAGTAGGAAAACTCAACTATAGAAGCAACATGATCCAACAACATTTGTTCAAAAAGTTCAATGTTTCATCATTTCCTGCCATTGCAGAAAAGGGCATATTTTAAGCAGAAAATCACTCTTACATCTACATGGTCTTAACCCTAACTATTAATAGAAATTAAAATGAAGAACATCGTCCACCTTTAATCAAATGAAGCCACCAAGTTTTGATAAAGCATGATTCCATATAAAATCCCATGTCAAAATCTATTTACTATCAATTGAGAAGTCGGTATCCATCAATGAGCATGAAAGGCATATCTCATGATCAACAGGTCCTTTCTCACCAAAAAAAAAGAAAAACGGCTCGTTTACAAAAGTAACACAGCATGTACACATTTTTAAGCTTGGAAGCAAGCAAGAAAATAATTTTTGTCTAACAAAATTTCATGGGAAACTAGCCTATGAAGGTTCTAGGAACTCAGTTAATAAAAAAAGAATGTTCTAGGAAATAAAGTTAAAAAATGAACCGAGATCCAGAATAATGAGTCACAAGCCCTTTGGATCTGTGTAGTGTCTTTGCTTGTAGCTTCAACCTAACGGAAAATGATGAAGTGGGTAATGTCTAACCTCTACTTGTCATTGAAGAGATTGAACATAATTGATGATTTCATTGAGCATGCCTGCTTTTCCTGTGATTTTGTTACAATCTGGTACTAAACCTTGCAATTATTTCATTCTCTCTCTAATCTTTTCCCTTCTAACCTACAAGACGAAACAGAGCTTGCATTGTTTAATTGCCGTAAGAAAAGCCCACAAAGAAAAGGATCGGTCATTTTCTGGTTCTTACTCTTTCCGCTAAGCTATGGCTATAAAAATTTTTCTTACATTTTCTTTTGCTCTTTCAACCAATCCTTAGGTCCTTACAAATTCTGAGGGCCAAGGCAAGTAGAAAAGAAGACAAAAAGAGCACGGTGACTAAATCTGAACCTGAAGAAATAGTGAATAAATGATCGAATTTGGAAGAAGAGCTACATGACTGGTGTTCTACGAGCTAGGGAAGAAGAGCTTTACCAGAAATGGCATCAGAGACCAGCTTCAGCAGAACACGGTGGCGACACGATGGCAAGTCTTCGACGAGCAGCAGCAGCATCGAGCTAAAGGAAGAGGACCGGTGGCGAGCTTAGTGCAGTAGATCTGGTTTGGGTCGCAGATCTAGTTTGGGGGGAGGCATCGAGCTTGAGCAGCAAAGGACGAGAAGAACAGCGAGGAAATTACTGAAGTGAGGTAAGGGTTTCGAATAGAGTGGGCACTGGGGTAAAAACCGAAGCATTAAAATGTTAAAAAAAAAATCTGAAATTAAAAAAATATTGGGCTTATGGGGGCGTTTAAACTAAAAAAACCTCCCATAAGCTTTGATCTACGAGAAAAATTTTTATCCAAAAAGCTCTTATAAGCTTTTCAAAAAAAAATAAATTTTAAAATTACACCTACGGGAGCTTTTCAGCCCATAAACGCTCTCAAAGGCAATAGTCTATTAGAGCTTTTTTATTTAAAAATGTTCTGGTATGTTCCGCCTTATGTTTTAAGAACGTTTTATCTTAAAAATGCTTTTGTATGGGCACTCTCATAACCTATTTCTATAATAGTGAACACATTGGAATTTTCTTTTAGGGATTGTTTTTTGATTTTCTTTTTTAATAGAATTCACTAGAAAATATTTCCTTGCTTACTTGATAAGTGATGAATTTTGCATCGGTTTATATCATTATCATGTTTAATGGTATATTTATATTGAACAAAATATAATTAGGTGAAGTTTATTTTTAAATTAATTTACACTAGAAAATGAAGAAAACTGAATGATTCACAAACTTCAAGAATAAATTGAGCCCTAAGATTATTTATTCTGCTTACATTTCATTACTCCGAAATTACCTCCTCTCATAAATGCTTTTAATGAAGATAAGTACTAATCTAGGATTCTAAAAATACTTGAACAAGCTCTCTCAAGTTATGAACAAGTGCTTAGTTAAATTAATTGCCCGATCTCTTGTTGCAATCAAGAAAACCCAATTTTAAACACTAACTCTAATGCGACTATACAAGGTTAGCAAATATATCTCTATCTTACTAGTAAAACTATCCATTCAATATACAAATATTAAGTTCTTATACTATTTTACCCCAGTTCTATACTCGACTTAGTTCTCTCAAGTATCAATCAATTCAACCCAATATCTAAATAGTGGTTAAACGCTTATAAGCATTAATAAAGGAGTAAAATAAATACATATATATCATTAATCATAAAAAAGAGGAGGAACTTAGTGTTAATTCATACAAGAATTTAAAATAATCCTAGATCAAAAAGTTTAGCTAATTATAAATATCAAAAAGCTACAAATATAGAAAATATTCATAGCCATGTTTAGATTACAAGGAGAGAAATGGAGAAGAAACAAAGGAATCGAAGAAATGGAGCCTCAAATATCTTCAAAGCGTCAACCCCTAAACTCAACTCATCCAAAGCTTAAACCCTAGCACAACTAAGGTCCCAAAGTGTCTTCAAGTGTGCAGAATGCATTCTGGGTTGAGCTTTTAGTATACATGCATCCTACACAAGCATTTTCAGATAAATAAAATGGAGTGTTTTACTAATAGAAGCAAAAGTCACGAACGAAGGTCACGACTTTAAGGATGACTTTAGTAATTTTACACTATTTTCACTGTTAATGAAACTTAGCCTTTATGCAATTGATTTCTTCATCTGAAAGCCTTCCAAAAGCATCAACAAATGTCTAAAAATACATCTAATTAAAATTTAAACCAAAATAACATAAACTTAACCCCAGAGTTTTGAATTAAAGCCAAGTATGCAAACCCAAAACAAGATACACATTTTCTTAATTTAGGTAATCAAAATATATACAAATGAGATAAAATATATCATAATTTAAGGAAAATATGATGACATGCTATAAAATTCTAATGGTTAATAAGTTTCAACTTTCAAGGACAACAAATTGTTTATTTTTTTCTTTTTTTTTTTTTGCAAGAGGTCTTATATGTTATTCTCTATTTTTTTAACAATGGTATATATTTAACCCTTCAATATAGAATCATGATGTGATTCTATTATTACAATGGAACTTGATCACTTAAGGAGAACAAAATATGATTAATGTTTTAAGTTTTAACAAAAAAATAAAAAAAATTACATGCAAAATTTAAAGACTTTACTTGAAAAAGTAGCATGAAAGAGAAGCAGAGGCAATGATTGTGGCTCCTTGAGTTTGAGGCAATGGTGATGACAACTCTGCTAGCCTCAACTTTGGATTTGGAGTGGAAGGAGATCATGGCACAAGGGAGAGGGAGAAGAGTCACTAGTAGGGCAGAGTCAAGCCTTTAGCTTCAATCTTCAACTTTATATTGTAATGTTGATGATGAGAGTATTGATAACTCAAAATAAGAGGAGAGTGGATTGGACAGGTTGAGCTCGAGAGTTAGAGACGAGTGACACCAGTGGTGAACTTGAGTTTAGTTGGAGGTCGAGTGAAAACTCATTATAACAGAATAAGCTAAATATGATGTCATATATTTGACAGTTATAAGTTAAAATTGACAAATAAAAAAAGGTACTAAATACTTGACTGTTGTTTCAAAACAGCTGTCAAGTATTTAATATATATTTGATAGTTATACTATCATTGTGAACATTGTATTTGTTGGAGTCCTAATAAGTAAATAAGATAATATTCATAGTAAAATAAATAAAAACTAAAAATAATAAGAATAAAAAATAAAATTTTACAACAAGAAAATATATATATATATATATATATAAGTTGGGCACAAAGATAAAAAAAATTCATGCTAGATTATAGTATAATATTTGAAATAATCAGAATATAATATAATATGATATTATAATTTGAAAATTTCAAGATAACCTAATATCTAATATTAAGATTAGAAGATTTCAAAATAATATAATAATCAGGATATAATAATAGAAAAGATAACAATTAATATCCAATCTCTAAATAATAATAATAATAATAATATATAAAATACTAATATTGATCACGATAGGATTGAGATATGAGAAAACCCTAGATGAATGGGTCTATATAAAGGAAAGCAAAGGTAGAGCATAACAGACTGAGAGAGA
This sequence comes from Prosopis cineraria, assembly GCF_029017545.1. Taxonomy (NCBI): domain Eukaryota; kingdom Viridiplantae; phylum Streptophyta; class Magnoliopsida; order Fabales; family Fabaceae; genus Prosopis; species Prosopis cineraria. The sequence continues at coordinate 12,232,688 of NW_026555338.1, forward strand.
AACTCAAGGAAGGAAAGAGGAAATGATAAAGATTCAAGTCAACTGAGATTTATAGAGGTAAGCTTACCTTCCATTAAGCCTTAGCACTTTAGAAATTTAAATCTTTGCTTACGAGCTTGATTTTAATATCTGCTAACTACCATATGTATTGCAATTCTTTTGTCTCCTTATGATAGTACCATGTGGACTTGTTATAATCCCTGTGTACTTCTTTTCTTTTTCCTATCTCATCTTGAATCCTATTCCTTTGTCTTCATGTGCATGATATTATAACTGGAGAAAATTATTCACTCTCTTGCTGAATAAGGCATGGGCATTTACACGTATTCAATTTTATTTCATCAATAATTTTTTATTAATATTTTGACAGCCTTCCAAATTTATATCCATTTGATGCATAGCGATGAATTATCGTATGTACATAGTTTTAAAATTATTAGTTGTGTAAGACTTTCAGAGTCCCCGTAGCTTTCTTAAATCTTATTAAAATATTTTTCACAAAATTATCCCTTAAGATTTTGTCACAAATAAAGAAATAAAATATTTTTCATAAATAAAAAACTACAAACCAACATTAAAAATTATTTTCTAACAAATTAATATTTTTCCTAAAAAATCTCAACCAATAGACATGCATTTTTACCCCAAACTATGTGAACTTTGATTTCTTAAAGGGTACGTAGACCTTAGGGTTTCATCTTAATTCAAGTTCAACTTATAAATAAATAAATTTTTCCTTCTTAATTTTCTTATTTTTTATCTTATTTTTAAGGATAATTAATATTTTTAATGCCATTTAAATTTATATAATTAACTTAAGGTAACCATTCACATAAATGAGTATTGTGAGGTGCCTAACACCTTTCCTACATACAATCAACTCCCTTACCCTTTTCTCTATACGTAAGCCACGCGTTAAAAAGGTTTTCAAAACTACTTATAAATTTTTGGTGATATTTATATTTTTTATTCAATTTTCCTTCTCGAGAAATTTTAGATCGGCTATGACTATTGGCAACTCTATTGGGAACTTACATCAAAGAGTCAAACCTATTCAAGTTAATTGTATGAATTTATTTGGCCTTTTTTATTTTGATTATCCTTTTTTAATTTTTTTATTTAAACTTTTTTTGTATTCTTTATTCTCTTAATTAGATGATTTAACTTTCGTGATATCTTGTAGTTTCTTGGTTAACATGTTTATATTTTCTCCACACACACTAAGCACTCACACATCCAACCTCACACACATTTTGGGCCTTATACCCAGGTTAGAGAGTACCCTAAGTTAGTATAAGTTAGTAACAATTTCCCTGAGGGACTTTAAAGTCCCTTGAAGTCATCGTGAATACTTCACCTAAGTCGATATTTATTTAAAAAATTTAATCCTTGAAGAGTTATTAAACTCTTATAGGGTTAAATTTGTTAAGTAGATTTTTCATCTCTCTGGTGAAAGCAACTTGGGGACCTTGTTTAGGATATATTAGATCTACCTTAAGAACTTTACACATTACATGAATCTAGTAGCCACCATAAGAGGCAATATATGATATCCTACATTTGGACATGTCTCCTATAAGGCACAAAGGAGAATATACATTTCTTCATGCATTATTTTTTGTTTACATTAAAATTCCTAGATTAGGAGTAACAAACTATAAACCACAGTGGCCTTTTTAATATCATTACACCTAAAATGTGCCACAATGAATTGGACTAGTACCTTCCCTCAAGTTCAAGGGTTCTTAACCCTATTGGACTATCACATTGTATAAAGTACACCAAATCTTTTTATGCACATTATTAATATTTTTGTATATCACCAAAATAATTAATAATGGCCTTGGACTGGGTAACATAGACTTTTTTTTATCCCTAATCATGGAGTGGCCCAGTCACCCAAGATTTATGGTTTGATTCCATTCCTACAATATACAATAAGGATCTGTGGGGAGGGAAATACTGTAAAAAAAACAAGGAGTGAAAAAAAAAATAATTTGACAATCATTCTAGGCATTTGAAGTGGAAAAATGGAGGGTAATAAGAATGTCAACTCCATTACCAAAAAGATAATGGAAAGGAGTGGTTTTGAACAAGGGAAAGGATTAGGTGCACACCTCCAAGGCATCAAATCCTTGATCAAATTACTTGAGAATCATAAATGTCAGGGATTAGGGTATGAACCTCCTTTAGAAGAACAACTAAGGGAACAAGTAAACTTGGTAAGGAAAATTAAGGTTGAAGGCCAAGAAATCCCTCACCTTAGAGATACTTTCCTAACACTGACTGAAATCCTAAATAAGCCAATCATTGCAAGGGTGCTCTAGTTGATGAAAGGGCTCACGCGTGGATCTTAATGGACACTCCTAGAATTGCATTGGAAAATTGGAAGATTGAAGACAAGTTTGACTTTATTCCAAAAAACCAAATTCCTTAGAACACTTGCCTAATGTGAAAGTTCTGAAGCCCCTAAATGGTGGTTCATTAATCACCTCTGACATGTATAATTACGAGTACGATGACAATGATATAATCTAAGTATACACAAAAATCATGGAGTCAGATGAAAAACGAATCTCTCCACATGAAGAAATAATTGAGATAATAAACATGGGGACTATTGAAGATAAGAAAGAGCTAAAAATGGTAGATAATCCTAAAAGGGGGCAAATGATTAAACTTTTCAAAGAATACTTGTGTCACGTCCTGCAACATGGGAGTGACCGGCACGGGATATATACACAATATATATCCCTTAAACCTTGATCAAGGAAACTTTAATATAATATTTTAGCTCATTTAAAATATGATAGAAGATAATTGTGATATTTTCATATAAACAAAAGACCAATAAACTTTTGTAAAAAATTTTAGGGAAGAACCTCACTTAAGGCCCACAAAGCAAAAAAAAGTTTATATGTGAAACCTAATACAATTTGAAACTCTCTACAGGTCAGGTTATAAGTAAAAGAAATATGTTTTAATGGGAAAAGATATATTTGCCCTCCCTCTCTCTATAAATGTACAATATAATATTCATAAATTCTCAAGACAATATCCTATAATGTATAATTGGTTTAGTAGAAATGGGTTAATTTGAAATGCATAAGTTGTGCAAAATGAAAGGACAACAAATATCCATAAATACACAACATATCTATAAAATCTCAACACAATGTCCTATGATATATAATTGGTCTAGTGGAAATAGTTTAATTTGAAATGTATAAGTTACGCAGGACGAAATAACAATAAAATATCCATAAATATACAATACAATATTCATAAATTTTTAATATAATGTCTTGTAATTGAAAACAAAATATCTAAGGTTAAATGCATCCTTTTTTGTTAAAACATATTTTCACTTTAGGACCTTGGACTTGCAGAGAGTTTTCATAGTGTATTAGGCCTTAAATGCAAAATTTTGTGCTAAGGGGCCCTATGTGAGATTCTTTCATTTTTTTTATTAGCTAAAGTATAATTTTATTCTTAAACTATGTTCACGAGTATTTAGAATATTAAAATTATTTTTAATATAATATTCATTTACAACTTTTACAAATAGTACAATCTCACTTCTACCATTGAAAGAAAAAAAAAAGCAATAACTTTGATTCTTGATTGATCAAAAAATTATAAAAAAATCCAAAAAATTATAAATAATGTACCATATAAATAATTTATTAATCATTGATTCTAAATAATTTAATTTAAATAGACTAACATTTAATATAAATATGTAGTATAGTAAACTAATTTAAAACTCTTCAACGTCTTTACTTTAGAATTCTTGCAAACTTATGTACTGTAAACTAACTTATTTTATTGAGTGATCCTTCTTTCAGCTGAGATAGAAGCGATTAAGGCAGGGCTGGAATTGTGTAGTAGCTAGTCACAACAAGTTGAGTAGGATTCAAGAGGCAATTAGCAATTTGTCTAGGGAATAGTTGCGGTTTGAAATTTGAGGAAACCAAGGAATTGCAACAGATTATTTAGTTGAAATGGCCACTATGACCAAATTTTCTTTTTCCTATAAGCTTCTGATTAGTTCATCACATGCTTGCCTTTATTATTAAAATTTTTTTTTTGAAACATTCAAATAAAAAAATAAAATGAAAAAAAAAATCCGATAATCACCTACTAGTAAGTCACAGTGGTTGATGTATTTTCAAATTTTAAATGGGTAAGAAATAACATTAGTCTATTAAAATTTATTTATAATTTAAGTAACTTAATCAGTAGTATTCATTTTCTTATACAGTTCTTTTTTGTAATTTTTTGTGTTCTTTAGAATTGTTTAGATCATTTTCTATAATTTTTTTGTTCAACTAATGATTAAATTAGCAGATATTTATTGGAGTAACAATACTAGTCCAAATTTTTAATGCTTGAAGGGTGATATTGCACCTACTTTAAGGTACACCGTTCTTATGCGAAGAAAAGTTCTGAGGCAAATTAGTATTTTAATCATTCTCTATTGAATTTTTTTTTTGAAATGATCAAGTTAACAAGTTAATATTTACCTCTTACCCCAAAGATTTTAACTATTTTTATAAAAAATAATCTCTTTCAACTTGACTTACTTTTCCCCTTTCTTTTTATTTTTTATTTGTTAGTGGGTAATTTTACTTTTAAATTATAGGTCTGAGAGCATCTAAAACACTAAATACATTTTTGGTACCATGTTTCTCTATAACTTTTGAAAATAGTGTAACATCACTCGAACTATTAATAACTGTTAATTTTGACAATTAGTTAATAAAAAAATTGTAGAAAATGACTCAAAAATTACAAATAATGCACCATATAAAAAGTTACACTGATTATAATTCAATTTTGACTAGTTACCGGGTGATTGTCAAAATGCCATTATTCTCAAAAGTTAACTTATACATTGTGTGCAAAAATTTGTAAATAATAATAATAATATTTACATTATTATTATATATATAATGATTAATATTTTAATAAGAAATTGTTAAAACAAATATATCATTTGTAGTTAATGGAAAATGATTAAAGTACTCGTTAAAATTGTATTTTAGAAAGTTGAATGGGAATTTGGCCAAAAAAAAAAAGAAGAAGAAGAAGAAAGAAAGAAAGTTGAAGGGTAATAAAAATAAGTTTAAAATCTCATATACTCTTCTAAGCAATGTTATGAAAATTAGACAAGCCATTGAACCAATTAAGGTATCAATTCACGATTTAATGGTCAGACTGCAGTTTAAATTGTGGTCCAACTAGTCATAAATAAATTAATATATTTTAAATAATATATGCTTAAAGTAAAAAGAAATAATCACATATATTAAGAATAATGAATATTTAAGTTGCAAACAAAATAATATACAATAAAAAAGATAATATCTATCAATATTACATCATTTTCATCCAAAAAATATATAATTATTTTATAATTTATAATTTATAACTTTAAAATATATACATATATACATAATTCATACATATTTTTTGCATTTTTTTTTCATTTCATAATACTTATTAGATATAAATATGTACAAATTGTATTTTAAAATTATGAATTAAAAAATAAAAAATAAAATGTTCAATTCAACTGGTTTCTTATTTGACCAATCAGCCCATGCTCAATTTGATTGTATTTGATTTTTGATTTGGGTTTGGTTTTGCTCATTCCAACCAATCCCTAATTCCCCTCTCCTCTATTTCACTCTCAGCCTCACCCCCTTATTCCTCTACTCTCTCATCAGCTGATACATAGGTGGAAGTGGAATTGTGCTAGTTCAAGAAAAAACTCAAAACACGAATAAGAAATGAAATTGAAACAAAGAAGTATAGAGATGAAAATATGTTAAGGGATGAAAGTAAAGATAAAGGAAGATAAGGATCAAAGAAAAAGATAATTAGAACACTTGCTTTTAGCAATCTTAACCTTCAAGATACCACAAGAGTTGATCAGACTCTTGATCATGTCCATATTCACTTCAAGATTCCCACAAGTAAGCACAACTTGTACAAAGAGTTTTACCAAACTCAAGAGAAAATTCTTATTCATAACATGGTTGGAAGAGTTAATAAGGGAGCCTATTTATAGGTAAGAGAATAGAAGACTCTAGAAACCCTAACCTAGATGACTCCCTCCAAAAGTGGTGCTTCCTCTTTACAAAATGGGAAGATTCGCTAACTCTTGGAGATTCAGTAAAAAAAGCTAGATGAAAGAATTCAAAAAAATTTCTAATAACTAAAGTCTTTATTGCCAAGTCAAATCATTTAATAAAATCCACAATAATGAAAAGGAATCAGCATTAAAGCTAAAAATAAAAATGGAAACTAATTGAGTCTTGAAATTCAAACTTAGGTTAAAGTATGAAACAATTCAAATTGGCATTGAAGGCTTGAAGATAATGGAAATCACGCCTTCTCTCTCTTTGAATCTAATCATAGATGGCATGCTCCTCTTGTCCAAAATAGCCCTCAAGCTTATTTAGCACATGGTGAAATAAATGGGCTTTAGTCTTCACCAATTGGGCTTGCATTTTCATGGACTTAGATCTTTAAAATGTTGAGCAAGTGTTGACCTTCTTCGTTGGGCTTGTTGGACATGTGAAACTCATTAAAGAACATAGGCTCAAGCTCTTGGTCTTCTTTAATGAAACAAGTTAGGGCCTCTTTCATAGCTTTCACCCGGGCTCTAGTTATTAGGCCTCCTATGCTTTGTAATGGATTCTTAGGCACATTAGACTTAAACTCTTGGACTCCCTTTAGGCTTGGCACACCTACTAGCTCCTCTTGGGCCTTAAGCACGAACTCTTTCTCCTTATGTGGGCCATGCTTTATGTGTGGTCCATTAGAAAAGCATGGTGAAGTCAAAAAAGTGATGCTTTACAATAATGTTTTCAAAACAAAATGCATAGTTATGAAAAATTCATATTATTAAGCTAGTATTTTAATAGGATATAATAAAAAACTTAATGGTTAATTACTTTCAATTATAATTTGGCTAAATTATACATGAATATTTATTTACATGCAAATACATAAAAGCATTAGGATATTAAAGTTGTACAGATGTGGCAAGATGTAACTGGCATTACAAACTACTTGATACATTACGTACTTGATGCTTGGCCTGGTGGTATACATTGTGTACTGAAATTGCCATGGATGCAGAGAGGAGAGATTAAGAGAGAAGAGAATTCGGTCAGGGCATTATAGTTATTTGACATTTCAAATTAATGCTAGCAAAGGACCTCAATTTGGAATCACTTCCAAGTCCTTCTTAGCAAATTTAAATTTGGTCAAGCTTTTATTAGCAATTTACCCTATAAATTACCATATTAATAATTAGAAATAAAATAAAATATATGTATATCTTTTTAATAGTACATTATTTGATATGTGTGTATATAGTTAAATCACATATATTTAATTTTATATATAATAATTGTAGGTGCATTTCAACTTAACTAGCAAAGAAGGAAGACTTAAGGCTTTGGAGGTGCAGGTTAAGGGCTCAAATTTTGGCTTTAGCTTTGGAGGTGTCAAGTGATGTGGCATGAGAAGGTGCACACTTAGCAGGTGACATGGCACGAGATGACTCTTTTTTCTTTTTGCAAAAATAAACTTTTGTCATTGCTAAAAGAAAAAATTTACTTTTAGCAACGGCTATGTATATTATCACAAAAAACTATTAGCAATGAAAGTTTTGGTTTTAACCTTTCGGCAGCAAAAAGTCGCCACTAAAAACCTTTATTGGTGACTTTTTGACTTGTCACCGCTAAAAATATTTTTTTTTTTGTAGTGATAGTCTCTAAGCCACATGAATTAGTCAACCTAGGTCTTCCTTTCTGTACATTTTGAAAGTTATGTGGCTGTTAATAGGGAAGCACACAAGGGTTAGAGAATGGACTTAGCTTATTTAATAATCTTTACTGGGCTCACCCACTATAGGCTTTAGTAAGGTTAATGGCCCACGTACATTTTAGTCATTTTCAACAAATCATAAAATAAATAATGCAAGCCCACACATAAATTTCTAACAATACTTACCTAATATAAAGAGTAATGGACTTACCTAATTATATTTTATATAAAAATATACAATATGTGATTAAAAATAACTAAAACTAACTAGACAAAGAGATCAATTACAATCTTTAAAGTGCTTCTCATGGTATATGCTTGTCTTCGCTGGGGCTTCCGTATGAAGTGCTACAAAATGTTGGAGTAAAAAAAGTGATGCTTTTTCACAGAAGGTGGTGGTGGATGAAAATGTAAACTCAGATGATGATTCTGTTTTCTAATTGCTTTTGACTAATGTATGCTTTATCCCAAAAAAATAATAATAAGTGATGCTTTCTAATAATCTTTCCAAAACAAAATGCATAGTTCAAAAAAATTCTTATAATTTTTCTTCAAAAAATAGAAAAACATTATTGCCAATGCCAGATATAAAGTCACATAATAGCGTTGGTGCATCCAGCTAGTTCACATGGTTGATGGCTTGACATTTCTTTTTTTTTTTTAAGCCCTAAAAAAATTAATGTACTTATCTTAAAAAAGTGATTATTAAAAATTTGAAATTCATGTTAATGATAATTATTAACTTTAAATTAATAAAATTTAATGATTACATTTGTCATGAACATTTTAAGGACCAAATTTTAAAATTATTTATTTCTAATGATAAATACTCATAATTCTACTTATAATTAAATTTATGTTGTTCGAGTGGTAAATAATTGTAAATATTATTTTAGTTGTAAACTTTTGTCCTATGAATAGTACTACGGTTATTGTCATTAAGATTAAATAACTTATGAATTCGGTCACTATGTAGAAATTTGGGAAAATAGCATCCAAGGACCTTTGTGTCAAATTAAAGCTCGAATGGATTGTTATTAATGTAAAATGAATTGTTGTCAAAATCTAGATCAATTAACAACAATTCATTCAGGTTTTAATAAGTTAGAAAAACATATAAAATAAGCATAATTGTACATGTTAGTCTTTCAGAAAAAAGAATCCATTTGGGTTTTAATAATAACTAATTTTAAATTAAGAACAATCTATTTAGGATTTAACAAGCTAGAAAAGCAACAACAAGTATCGATTTAGATTTTGGCAACAATTCATTCTAAATTAACAACAGTCTATTCGAGTTTTAACAAGCTAAAAAAATGAATAAATATGTGTTAGTCCTTCATCAATAAGTGTACATTTAGATTTTTACAACAATTCATTCAACATTAACAACAATCAATTTTGGTTTTAATAAGTTAGAAAAACTGATAGGAAATGGTTAGCTGCACATGTTAGTCATGAATACTAACAATACATTCAAACTTTTGACATGTCAAATTAATAACTAACATTTATAAAATAAAAAGTTTCGTTCAAAAATTAATAATACACCATTATGTTATGACATGGAAGTAGTTAGAAGCTTGTTTTACTACTTATATATATATATATATATTGCTATAAACAATTAAAGGGCTTGGTGGCCAGGCCACCAAGCTTTCTAGGTGGCCAAGAGTCATGGGATCAAACCCTTCCTTGACAACCAAAATTAATTATTTCTTAAATAAAATGTTGACGGCACCGAAGCTCTAGTGACTTGCCGTCAGTGACCCTGTTGGTGGTAGGGGCTCTAGCGACCTCACCGCCAGTGGTAGTCCAACGACCAGCTCCAATGACTCCTTTTTTTTTAATTAGAGGGGCAGTTTGGACTTTTGACATTGAAAATTAATATCAGTCAAGGACCAAGGGACTACAGTGCAATTTTGAAGTCAATTGGTCCTTAATTGATATTAATTTTTTTTACCAGTCCTTGGATGCTATGTTCCCTAAAAATTTACCCAAACTCCTTTTGTTTCAAATACACATGAATTTTTAAGGGCAATTAATCTCCCCTTCCTCCCCTAAAAATATCTATCATATTATATCATTTTTTCTAAAATACCCAAACTTGTTATTAAGAATAGTATGATATTGTCGTTATTATATCTCTTTTCATTGTTATAATTCATCCATTTCCAATCATGCATCCTCGTTAATACTTATTATCCATTTCATCATTCCAAAAACATGCCAATATAAAATAATAATAAGGATTAATGGGGTTAGATCTAGTTGAAGAAGCTAATTTCTTATAATATGACAAACTAAAGTTTGAATTTTCATTGGGAGAAGTGCCAATATTTAGTTCCCGATAGTACCTTAAATATGATTGCCTCCAATAATAAGTGGATACTTGTGGATAAAAAAAAGTAATAACTAATAATCCATGTGAATTATGTGGTTATTGTAAGTTATTTTGGGAAAATGGTCACAAGGACCAACATGTATTGGAATTCAAAAGTCATCCATGAATCTTTAACAACTTATATTCTAAGGATGATGAATGCAAAAAAAAAAAAAAACCAAAAACAAAAAAAGATTGAAGTGGAGTATTTTAGTATTTTTGCTGATGAGATACACATTGTCTTTCCACGATCATGGTTGCTGCAAGCTTTATATCAACATTAGAAATTTGTGGTCAAATATTTTACCCTTTTCACTTGTGGGGACCATTACTGCAATAATGAAAGACTTCTTTGAGGCTCTCCATGTGAAGCCTGCTATTATAATTCATCCTTTCTTTCTTTCAATTAGTACTTTTCACATTGCATCACACACAACACGATTTCGTTTTTAAGAAATTCTTTAAAGTCTTGTGAAATATTTCCTCAGAATTAGATTATTGGCAGAATTTCATTAGAAGACCATGGATGTGACATTACTATAAATAAAGCTCAAATTAATTCAAAATTTCACCGTAGGAATTTAAACCTCAACTGAAATTAAAATGTAAGGCAAAATGACTAAAATAACCTTATTAACATGTAAGGTAAATAGTTTAACAAGTAACCATGGGAAATTAATAAGTGGCATTACACATTTAACAAATATAGTAATTGAGTTAAAAAGTTATCAAGTAATGTTAGTAAATTATACGTAAAGTATATATATATATTAACAAGTAACTATATGCCTTTAACAAGTTCAGTAATTGAGTTACAAGTTATCATGTAATGTTAGAAAATGTAACATGCAAACACTTCTACAAAAATCTATATATATGATATTAAGAAAAATGATGATTAAAATAAAATCTGTCATATATTTGAGAGGTTGGGTGATGCTTACAAAAAAAAATGATGGGTGCTTAAAATACTCATCATTTATTTAATTATGAACATATGGAGGGTATTAACAAACCCATCACATAACGCTTCATATTGGGGTTTTCATAATAATAAAAATTAATATTAACATAGATAATGGGTGTTTAAAACACCTATCATATAACATACCTTTTAGTTTCTTGCTTTTAAAAATATTAAAAAAATTTATATTATACATCATTACTATAAATAAACATATTAAAAAAACTAATATTATACATCATTATTATATATGACAAGTGTTTCAAACACTTGTCTTATATTCCACTATATAGCACCCATTATATTATGGTTATCTCAAAAATTGTTATATAAATGAATGAGTAAAAAATTCAAGACTTGAGGCACACTAAATTATACTCCCTCCAGTCCAATTTAGAAGATAGAGAGAGAATATTTTTCTTATCTTATTTATTACTCACATCATTAAATTTTTATTATAAATTTTTTCTTTTACACTCCATTAAATGTTGGTGGGATAAAACATATTATTAAAGCATGTGTGTGTGTGTGATTGTGTAATAATGATAAAGTTAAAAGCATATTAATTTTTTAGAAAAAATTAATAAATTTTAAAAATTATTTGGTTTTAATAAAATATATTAGAAATGATTTATAAATAAAATTAGAGAAATATTATGAGAATTGACTTTTAAGTGAATTGTAACTACAATGATTAAAAAAATTAATTTTTTCATTTAAATTATTCCATCTCCAATCAATGACTTCGAAGATGTATGCTTAACCTTATTCATCAGCTTTTTGAAAATTGTAGGAAAGAATAAGCCATTTTCATGGGTCTCAGTCTCCACATTCACATTAAGGTAGACACATCAACTCTTAGAAGGACCACTATTTAAATTATGCAAAAGAAGATATTCCTTACATTCCTATATATAAAATATTTTTAACCAAATCACATGAATCAATAAAAGTTAGTTATCTACTTAAAAGCACATCAATATTTCAATTTTATTCTTAAATATTGTAAATACAAAATGAATTTTTTTTCAAAGTAAATTTATAAATACTTATCTCTTTCCCTTTCCATTGTAATAAGGGTATAATGGTCCATTTATTAAAAATATGTTGATAACCTCTTATTTAGGGATAAAAACATTTTAAAAAACTTTTTATATATAGAGACAGAGAAAGTACATCCAAAAGCCTGACTTTGAACAAGAGTTTAAAAAATTATACAGTGAAAAAAGTGTTTCAATAATATAATACTATTATCAAATCCCCCATCATCTATAATTTGAGAAAATGAGCACGAGTTTCTCATACTCCTCTAATCATGTTTGTGGGATAAATAAAAAAGATTAATTTTAGTCATATTTATAGGACACTTTAGTATTTTCTATGTTTATCTTTATTTTATCAAATGAATAGTATAAAAAAAGGTTAAAGTGATAAATCATCAAGAATGTACTATATTAAATTCAAATGATCCATATTTAATAGAGGATGTGAAGAGGTGTAGGAGGAGGGAAGCCAAGTTCAAGAGATTTGGACAATTTTCTTGGGAGTCACCCAATCTCCTCCTCAATCCCCCCATTCTCCTCCCATCCTTGTTAAATTCGTATAATTTGATTGGTCTTGATGAAATGATTTAATTTTAATTTTAATTTTATATTTATTAAAATAAAAAATTATAAATTTTTTATTAAATCTGATCAACAATTTGGATAGTTTAAATTTAATATAAGTGGTCCAAATTTAATATAATATTAAAATTTTTTATAAGTTTTATAAATTGACTATTCAGATATATTTTTAATAGTACATATTTAATATTAAAATTTTAAAAGATTTTAATATTAAATTTGAACCATTTATATTAAATATAGACTGTACAAACTAGTAATTAGATGTAATAATTATTTTTGTAATTTTTATAAATTAATTATTTAAATATACTCTGAACAATACATATTTAATATTAAAATTATAAAAAAATTAATATGAAATTTAGACTATATATGCTAAATCAAATAGTCTAGATTACTGATCAAATTTAATAAAATATTTTATAATTTTTTATTTTAATAAATATAAAATTAAAATTAAAATTAAAATATTTAACTTGGACAAACAGATCTAAATTAGGATGAGAGGAAGGGAGGGTAAGGAGGAGGGAAGCTGATCTCAATTTTCCTGTATGTCATAATGCAGAAAGCAAACCCTGGCAACTGGCAAGTCCGTGATATATAATAAAGCTACATTATTGTATCTAATAAGTCTCAATTTTAATTATTCTTAGAAATATTAAATATGGCTGGCCCGTTGGTTTATATTCATCAATGCTACCCCCAATCACTTCAAACTATTATAAAAGGAGCGGGTGTTGGGTTAATTATGTCACATCATTCCATTTAAATATTAATAAAAATATATTATTAAAACAAATATATATATATATATATTTAATGAAGATAATATTAAAAATTTATTAAATTTTTAAATAGAATTAATAAGATTTAAATTTTTTTAATTTTGATTAAGGATGTTAAAAATACTTATAAATAAAATTGGAAGAGTATTTTTAAAATTATGTATATATAAGTGAATTATAAAGATAAAAAAATTAATTTTTCTTTTCAATGTTGTCTTCAATCAAAGTGTTCAGTCTTCAATCAATGACTTCATAGACTTAACCATATTGACTAGTTTGTTGAAAATTGTGGGAAAGAATGGACAATTTTTGTGGCTTTGGTCTTCACATTCACATTAAAACCAAAACATCAAGGCTTGGACGAGGGGACATGATTTCCCCCTAAAATCTAATACCTAGTTTATCTAGTCTAATATACTCCCTACCTTCCTAAATATAACAAGTTTTCTAAAACTTTTTTTATCAAAAAAATAAGTATTTATAAATTTATGAAAGAAATTAATTTTTTATTTATAATAATTGGGGACAAAACTAAAAGGGAGAATGACAATGAAGTCCCAAAAGGATTAATAAATTTAAATTAAGTCTCAAGTGTTAGATTTCAGAAATTTACAACTCAGTTTCTCAATTTTGCAACTCCGTTGTAATGAATTTTCACTTCCAACTTATATTCCAAATTTTAATTGGGAAAATAATTTTTTTTTCTCTAACCATGTTAAAATTTGAGCATAAACTTGATGGCATATAGTCAAATGATCAGCAAAGTAAATTGAAGGAAAACACTTGAGGCCTATAGTCAAATGATCAGCAAAGTAATTTGATCCTAAATCGTGTTATCAAATGATCAGCCAAATTCTTCAGCATTATTTTCCATAATGCGTGGACCTTTAACCGAGGTTTGGATATAAGAATACTTTGCATGAAAAATGATGTGACTGAGGCATTTGCAACATTTGCGAACCATATATATATATATATGTATGCAAGTTCTCAAGACAAATGTAACATTTCTTCCGTCATATATGCCAGAATCTTTAACTAGATGCAAGAGTCTTCCATTGTGCACATTGCTTGTAGACATGTGCAATTTTTTCTCATTCACATTTAATACTACTGTCATATGCATGAGAGGCTCAAGGGCAATTTGCTGGAGAGGGATTTTTGAAAAATCACTACTACAAAATATATTTTTAGGAGTGGGTATTTAGGAGTGCTTCTTTAAAAAGCACTCTAAAATGTGAATGCAAAATTTACCGAAGTGCTTTTTTAGATAAGTGCTCCTATATGTTAGGGTTTCAAAAGTGCTCAACAAGATAGCGCTCCTAATTAATATAAATAAAATATTGTAAAAAATTTAAAAAGGCCTTTAGAAGCACTCATGTAAGAGTGCTCCAGAAGGCATCAATGCGCTCCCGATCTTCCAAAGCACTCTTAGATATCAGGAAGAGAGCTCTTTCGAAGTGCTCTACAATGTGCACTTCGCAAGATCAAGTCTTCCAGAGTGCTCAATTGATGAGCGCTTCTGAAGAGTGGCTCTTTTTTTTCCTTTTTCCTATTAGATTTCTTTTCTTCATTTAGTATCTTTCAAACTTCTCTCTCATTTGCTACAACCATGCATTCCCAGCGAGTTCTCGATTTGTCACTAGAAGAGCAATTCGTCTGTTACTGTATCAATCTATCCTCTGTCATTTTGTCATCCGTCGCTGTTCATCATCCATTTCTGCATCGCGTCGTCTCTATTTTTGTGTCACACCATCTGTTTCTGCACCGCGCCTTCTCTATTTCTACATTGCTATCACCACCATCTTCATTTCATCACTATCTCTACATTTTTGCATCACATCACAAAGTCTCCTGCGTCGTTGTTCTAGATATGCATTGCTGTTCCAAATCTGCATTGCAGCTATACACTAGAGGAGGTGACACTGCGAAGACCTCCATTGCCGCCATGCATTGCTACTTTACACTAGAGGAAGCGATGCCGCGAAAACCTCCATTGCTACCATGAAGATTGCCATTTTTCGCCGTGAAGACTACACTGTGAAGGTATTTTTTTAATAATTAATTTATAATGTAATATATTGATATATTTATATATATATTTGAGAATAAATTTCATATATATTTTTTTAATAATTAATATTATAGATAATCTGTGAATTAAAGTTATTTATATCAGAATTATGAAGTATTTGTAGTTGATAATTTAAATTAAAGTTGAGGAAACTACTTGCACATTTTTATTTTATTTATGAAATATTATTTTAAGGGATATTATTGTTATTAATTAAATTACAATTGATTGATAGAATTTAGATGCATTATGCTACTAAATTTTTATTTGGATGAATTGATTTTTTTAGTTTAAATGTATTGTGTTGTGGAATTTGATTATTTGATCATTTGGAAGGTTCTTCTTTTAAGGAAGATACTATTAATTTTTTTTAATAGAAATCTAAGTCTTTTGTTTCTTGAATTTTGATAATCATATTAGTGATATGGATCGTAAGTGAATGTCGGCTAATTGACTATCTAGAGAATATTGGGATAGTGTGGATGAATTCATTAAATTTACATTTTGTTGTGATCAAGACCTCCATAGAGTCATATGTCCTTGTTTGAAATGTTGATATGGAAAAAGAGTAAGCCAATAGAATTGAAAGATCATTTAATATATAATGGAATTGATCCAACTTATACTTGTTGGACCATGCATGGGAGACAAGGAATAATACAAATGATTGGAGGGATAATGCGAGTTACTCAGCATTTGATCGTGATAGTGGGACATATGATGTTGACCGTCTTAATGAAATGATTGATATGATTGAAAAGAATCTTAAGGACTGTCTTGAGATGTTTAAGAGTTTGAAGAGTGATGCTGATAAACCATTGTACCCCGGTTGTAAAAAATTCACAAAACTATCAATTATTTTGAAATTATACAACCTAAAAGCATTGAATGGATGGAGTGATAAGAGTTTCACAGATTTGCTTGAACTCTTATATGAGATGTTACCTGAGCACAATGAGCTTCCACCTAATACTTACAAAGCTAAAAAAGTTCTCTATTCTATTGGGATGAGCTGTGAGAAGATACATGCATGTCCAAATGATTGTGTCCTCTTTTAAAAAGAGTATTCAAGCTTAGATAAGTGTCCAAAATGTGATGTGTCATGGTACAAGAGAAATGGATGTAGCCCAGCAAAGGCATTGTGATTTTTTCCAATCATACTAAGATTTAGATGCCTATACAGCATTGCAGAAGATGCTAAACACTTAACATGGCATGTTGATAAGAGAATTAAGGTGGCAAGCTACAGCACTGTACAGATTCTCCTCAATGAAAAACATTTGATCTTATATACCTTGAGTTTGGGGCACACTAGCCACTGACGGAATGAACCCACATGACATGCAATGTAGTACTCATAGTATATGGCCGATTATTTTGATGATCTATAACCTCGCTCTAGCATTGTGCATGAAGTGCAAATTTATGATATTATCATTGTTGATTTCTGGGCCTCGACAATCAAGAAATGATATAGATGTGTATTTAGCTCCTTTGATTGAAGATCTAAAGATTTTGTGGGAGACAAGTGTGAAAGTTTATGATGGGTATAGAGAAGAACATTTCATCCCATGAGCAATGTTGTTTGACACCATAAATGACTTTCCTGCCTATGGCAATTTATCAAGATATAGTATCAAAGGACGAGATGCATGTCCAATTTGTGAGGAGCATACTTGTTCAGTGCGATTGGAACGTTGTAGGAAGAACGTCTTCATTGGTCATCGGCAATTTTTGCCATAAACACATCCTTACCGATGGTTGAAGAAGGCCTTCAATGGCCACTCAAAGAAAGGTAAAGTTCCTATGCCATTAACTGGTGAGCAGCTCTTTGAAAAGGTCAAAGATTTAAATATTGAATTTAAAAAACCATTTGCAAGTAAGATTGTTAAGAATGGTTGGAAAAAGAAGTCCATATTCTTTAAGCTACTATACTGGAAGACCCTAGATGTTAGGCATTTCCTGGATGCAATGCACAATGAAAAGAATGTCTATGACAGTCTTGTTGGCACGTTACTCCACATTTTAGGAAAGAGTGAAGACGGTATTAATGCAAGGATGGATTTGATTGGCATAGGGTTAAGAAAAGAGTTGTCATTAGAGAGGAAGGGAAAATGTATTTTTTTACCTCTAGCAGCTCACACCTTGTCTAGAAAGGAAAAATTAGCTTTCTGTGAATTCTTACATGAAGTTAAAGTGCCAGAAGGATGTTCTTCAAATGTAAGTAGCCTCATATCCATGAAAGACCTCAAACTAGTAGGTCTCTAGATTCATGATTGTCATATCATCATGGAAAATTTGTTGCTGGTAGGTATACGATCCATTTTGTCGAAGAAGGTGCAAGCCACAATTACTAGATTTTGTTTCTTCTTCAAGGCAATTTGTAGCAAGGTGATTGACCCGAAGAAATTGCCAAAGCTAGATTATGAAATAACTATGATTTTAAGCAAACTCGAAATGTATTTTCTGCCTTTATTCTTCGACATCATAGTTCATTTATTATTTTACTTGGTTAGAGAGATAAAGTTATGTGGCCCTGCTTATTTGAGATGGATGTACCCAGTAGAGCGTTACTTGAAAGTATTAAAAGAATATGTAAAAAATTAAAGTCAGTCCGAGGGGTGTATTATTGAGAGGTACATTATAGAAGAAGCAGTTGAATTATGCACAGGATATCTCTATAATGTGGATGCCATGGGGTTGCCAAAGTACACAAAGGACACCACAGGTGAATAGGGTGGAATCATTGGGAAGAAACTCATTAGCATAGACAAGACACGATAGGAGCAAGTTCACTTGTATGTTTTACACAACACTGAGAAGTTCAACCATATGTCAACGAACACAAGGTAATAGTTAAGAGTCAGAATAAAGGTTAAAATGAAACTTGGTTAGCAACATATCACAACTAACATTTTATATATTGGTTTAGAGTTCACATCTCTAGGGGTCTCAAATTTGAAGTATTTTCTTATACAGGTTATGTAATTAATGACTTTACATTTTATACGAAAAGCCAAGATGCTCGGAGTACTATGCAAAATAGTGGTGTAATGCCTATAGCTCAATCAATGCATGTCTCTAGTTTTAAAGAGAAGAACCCAATCTATGCGATGATGTCATATTTCGAGATTATAGAGTACATTTGTGAATTGGATTATATCAAGTTTTGTGAACCTGTCTTTTGTTGCACATGGGTTGACAATAAAAATGGCTTTTGAATTGATGAGTTGGGTTTTATTCAAGTAGATCTTAATAAGGTGGGTCATAAAGATGAACCATTCATTTTGGCATCACAAGTTCAATAAGTGTTTTATGTGTCAAATCTAGTGCATAAAAATTGATTAATTATTCTTTTAACAAATAAAATAGTGGGGAATAAAGAGGATGAAAATTTCAATGTTGAGGATGACCCTTTCATAGGAACATCATGAACATTTAATGTTTCAACTGGGAACAATGCCTTCTATATTAGAGAAGATCGCGTGAAAGGGATTTGGATTGATAAGGGATATGTGGAACAGACAAAAGAAAAAAACAAAAAGAAAAAGAAAAAATAAATTTTAACACTTGTAAGATCTTTATTTAAATTTCCTTTTAGTTGTTAAAAATTTACTTTTAGTTGCTAAAAATTTACTTTTTTTTCTTTCAAGTAAATGGCTACCCCACCCGAGAAGAGTAATGATGCTCTACCCACTGAAAAAGAAGCATTCAAGGAGGTTAAGTGGGGTAAAACTGTTATGAAAGTAGTGATACGAGCTCGAGTAGCTAGTTTTAAATTACTAGTAAATTGGAATGATAGGGGCCAATTAGTTAAGTCTCCTCAGTTAGTCAGTTACATAAGGGTCTTAGTTCGTTATTATATGCCCTGTTGCATTGCAGCTTGGAGAAAGAAAAAGGACCCACGGCTTAAAGAAGAAAAAAATAATATATAGGAGGATCTGTGTATATCTTTTGACCTGGATGAGAGTCATAGGCATTATATCATGAGAAAAGCAGCATATGCTCATAGAAAGTTTCAAGCTACTCTCACAACATATCATCTAAAAGATGTAAATGAAGAATTCAATCCTCATCCTCCTAAAATATATTTAGAGATCCAACAAGAGCATTGGGATAAATTTATTAAAATGCGCTAGCAGTCTGAATTTTAGCAAGTCAGCCAGGTCAATTACTCTAGAGCCGCAAGTACTCCTTTTCAATATAGAGTGGCAAGAAAGAGCTATCTAAATATTGAGCATGGTTTGGTAAGTTTTAATTAATATTGTCTGTTGATATTACTTTTATATATAAGAAAATATTTTTTAATCATTCTAATATCTTCTTTAAATAGAGAGAAAAGGTTGGACCTAATGCTCCACTTTCTCAAGATCTTGTTTGGAAGACTGCTCGAAAAGATAAAGAAGAAAAATTACCTGATGAACGCACTTGAAAAGTCTGGGAGGATTGTGTGAGTATTGATATTTTAATGTATTACTTTATTTATATTATTTACTTAATAATCAATTTACAATTTGTTTAACAGGAAGCATTATCACAATCAATATCACAAGATGATGCGGGTGAACATGTGGATGTCCTTGGTAGGGCATTGGGAGCTCCAAAGGTCTCTGGTCGCATTAGAGGAGTTGGATTTGGCATTTTTCAAGGCACCTACTTTGGACGTTGGTCCAAAATTTTTACTAAAGATGATTTTAATGCAAGGATGGCAAAAATGGAGGCGAGAATGGAAAAAAATTTCAAGCTTGAATGGAAAAGAAATTTAAGCAAATGATTGGAGTTGTAAATGTGTCACAAGGTAGCCCCAATGATAAAGATAGTTGCTCATTACATACTAAAGAAGACTTTCCTAAGGTTATAATTTTTCTTTACATTATCATCTCTTTATTCACAAATTATGTTTCACATTTTCCTAAAATATTAATTTTTTTTATTTTTAGGGTGAGTCTCAATGTCAATTATGGTTATAATCACCACATTATCATGTTGTGGCACTCGGATCTGTGTATAATGGCAATAGTGTTACTATACACTCCAGACCATTGCCTGCTGATCACTTAAAGGTGACTATAACTATTTCAATAGAAAATGATGCTGAGTTGCTAGTGCAAATAGAAGATGAGGATATATTCACGATTTTTTATGCCATTGGAACTTATGTGACTTGGCCTACAAAGCTCATTAAGTTACAGGTATAATAATTGATGGTTCTTTAAAATCATTCATGTTTTTTTATGGCCTTACCAATCCATTTTACATCTTGTAGTCCTCAAAATCTAAAAAAGTTGTAAAGAAGCCAATCAAAGCGAAAGGAAGGCCGTCGAAAGAATCTATCTCTGTGACTAAGGCAAGGAAGACCAGCACAGAATCTACTCAATTGCAATATCCTCATCAAAATGCACTTGAAGTGATTATGTGGACAACATTTAAAAATAAGATCTGTGCAGTAGAATTTGAAAAGGAGATTTATGGTGAAATGATTAGTGAAAAGTTAGTAGCTAAAAATATTAACGAGATTCTGACCAAGGATTGACTACAAACCATACAAATTAGTTTATATATCAGGTACTTTCTAAATTTTATTGTTTATTGTGGTATTTATTTAATTTTAGTTTTGAATGATTATATTTGTTTTCATTTTAAATACTTCTATCATACTTTTGTGGTGCTAGGCTCATTGATAACAAAATTTTCATTTATTAGCCCTCACAACACTAATACCTATAGTATTGAGAACCATTATCAAAAGATTACTAATATATTCAAAGCCAAAGGCAAAAGAAACATGTTATTTTTAGCTCCTCACAATCTAGGGTAAATTGTTATTATTGTTTATTTTTAAATTTAGTTGACATTTTAGTTAATGAAATATTTTATTTTTTCAGGCAACATTGGGTGCTTGTTTGTATTAATTCATTCGTCTATGTGATTTATTATCTTAACTCATTAAGAGATAGTGACTTTAAGAACTACAAATCTATGAGAATATCATTTAATCAATAAGTTTTTAGTTCTATATTCTTTATATATGTTTATTATAACAATTAATTTTTACTTGATATGCTTAATCATTATATAATAGGGCTGTAGCACGTTATTAAGGTGGTGAAGGTCTCCTTTCAAACATCGAAAGACCTGATCTTGTTGAGTTTTATTCATGGAAAAGAATAAAATTTTGTATTATTTTCTTAATAAAACAAGTTGGTCGTATCTAAATGATTGTTTGATTGATATTTTATGTTTTTTATTATGAATATGTTGTTTTGAATTAATGTAAAATTTTTGAAAAATTCTAGAACTTTCAAGTTATAGGGGAGACTCTACCAGATTTTTGATAGCAAATACTTGTATCATATAAATAACTTCATCCCTAAAGTATTTTAAATTAAGTTAGAATTTATTTCTACCATATTTTGATAATGATATATTATATTGTTTTATAGCTACCTACACAATTACAAGGTTGAGAGTGTGGATACTATGTTATGAAGTTTATGAGAGAAGTAATCACATAACAAGAGTTAATCATTCCTGAAAATGTAAGTCAAAAGCTTTGAAATTAAGTTAATATAATGTTAATTACTTATATATTTATTTCATATCTTGTGTAGTATTTTGTTGAAGCAAGATCTTCGCATTTTACTATGAAACAAAAAGGAAGATTTAGTTGAAGAGTGGTCAGAATATATTATTGGCTGTTTGTGATAGAAAGTTAGATTTCAATGTTAGAAAAATAACAATAGTTTCATTTGTTAGGCTTGTTAGAAATTAAACTAGGTTAGTTAGAAAACTGAAATTATTGTATCAGTTTCAAATTCTTTTATTGTATATAAATTTTTATGTTGATATTATTTTTAAGTTAGTTTCGGTAACAAAAATGTAATCCATAACTTACAATGTTATAGAATCAAATCACGTTATCGATATAAAAATTTTATTGGTGAGTGATTTGTAAGCATTTTTGTAAGCGTTATTTGAACCAAGAGACATATATCTTGACCATGTTGAGCTCTCAACCTAAACTTTTTATTACCAAAAAGAAAATGACTAGCCACTTAAACATAAGGTCTCTATAAAAACTTCTTTTAAAATAGCTATTTCTTAATAGGTTTGATAATACTTGAATTTAACCTTGCTATATATATGAAAAGAAAAACTAGAAAAATAGTTGTATAGGTCTGGCTACATTTAAATTAGTCCAGATCATATTAAATATAATTATCTCTCAACTCAATTTAGGATAAGTTTACGGTATTGGATGCTCCACGACAACATGAGGGAAAAAAAAATTAGTGGAAAGGTCCACCTCCTTTTGAAAGGGTTATTTTTAGGACAAATTGGCCTCCCCTTTTAAATCTATTTTTTTTCTACTTTTTTTAATATCTGTTTTATTATTTTTTTCTACTCTTTTATTTCCTTGATAATACAAGAACAAAGAACTTCATCAAGGAGAAGGTAAATGAAAATACCCTAAACAAAGGTAAGAACTAAGAACTATTCTAGTGGTTGAGTACAACATTATTATACAACGGTAAGAGTGTTAGTGTGATTCTTGGCTGGGGACGATGTCGAATATCGCCATGAAGTTTCTTGAGAATCTTAAAGAACCCTCCGAGAAATAAGAGGATAAAGAAAATGGACCACCATGGAAGTTGCAGAACCAAAGATGTCAAAGAGGCAACGGCTAAAGAGCCAGAGTCTGACATGAGAATTTCAAATAGAGCAGCGAAACCAGGAAACATGAACTTAGCTGCAAAACTGAAGTAATATGCTATTGAACATATGACAGAAGACATGAAAGTGACAGGGTAAAGCTGGAAGGATGAGCTAGTACTTGCTGAACTTTGAATTTGAAGGAAGCTGAGTAGAATTGGAATGATGGGAGCGAAGATGAAATTGGAGGAAAAGGGTTGATGATGAGAGAAATTGAAGATATTGAAATTGAAGAAGAAGAACACAGGAGAAGGAAGTCGTCTTCCTGAGTAGAAGTAGCGTTTACGGTTGTTGCTGTTAGAAGCTGTCTCCATCTGCTGAACACAACAAAGAGATGAAGTCATGTGATTATAGTGCTCACCAAGTGCCCTTTTAAGAGCAGACCACTCAGAATTTTTTTAATTTTTTTATTTTTATTGAGCTTTGTCCTTTTTTTTTTACCTTTCAAAAAATTTTCACTAAAACAATTATCATTTTAATATATATACATGCACACATATACACACATATAGTACGTAGATTGTGGTTAGGATTCTAGGAAGGAAATTATTGCACTAACAAGTATTTGGTTCAATTGGTAAGAAAGTTGTATCTTTTTAATTAAAGGTTTGGACCTAGCTCAAATCAAATTAGTCAAATTTTTGGTTTCAGACACATACTACTACAAAAGGGAAAAAAAAAAAAAGGAACATTATTACATTTTGGTCCCATAGAATTTTGAAGCTTCTGGGTAGGCCCAAAGGACTCAGTGAAATTTCGTTCCAAGGTAAAAAGTCAATAAAGATGGATTTTGGCAATTAAATATTTGTAATTGAGAAGTATATGTTTGGATTTTGACAAGCTAATATATGATTATTTCATCTTTGTATTACAAACTATCCAGAAAGCTATCAAGTAAATAATGTTCAGATATATTGACATGTAAACGCTCATGTTTTCACAAGTAAATATCTAGTCATTGCATCCTATGAAAATACTTAATTCTTTGAAACACCTTAGAATTGTTTGTCATTTCTAAGTAAAAGATGAAATTAAAATAATTATGTGTCCAGAATTGATAATAATTAGGGTACAAGCTATTAAAAAAATTATCAACTACAAAAATTCTGATATTGATAATAATGTATCCAGAATTGTTTGTCATTTCTAATGTCAATATACAATCAACTCATTAATCCATTCGTATTTTGTAAACCAAATTATAAACACTTTCTAAATTTACAAATACATGTCGTACATTAATAAGACAACATTCATATTTCCACAACATGAAATTCAATTATCCTCCAGAGACTTACAACATTCCAAACAAATAATACTAAAATCTACTACGTATGCAACCTTAAAATATTTACATCACATAGATAATCCAGTTATTACTTATTGAGCTTGGCGCGATTTTTTTTTCTCCAAGTCATTTCTTATATATGACATATGTACCTTTTTAAAGCAAGGGTATTTTTGACCTTTTAACTCATCAAAACACAATTTTACTTGAATCTTACAGGCTTGCTGAAACATTTTAGAGTTCTATAAGCTCAAAATGCAATAATGTTCCTTTTGAGATCGCCCCCAATGACAACCTCCCTATATACTCTTTCAGGTCCTTAATATAAAACAATGTTTGAAAGTTTTTTTATTCTAAATTGAAGATGAACTTAGAATAATTAATGCTTTTTTAAATTTTATCCTTTATTTGTTTATTATCATTTGATCAATTCCTAAACTACAATTTATGACGGCCATTAATTGCATAGATCAAGGGTAAAATTAGAAGTTATAATTTTTTTTCACAATTTTAAGGTTATAAGGAACCATTTTTTTTAATAAGTGTGAAGTTTGTTAACTTCATCTTATATTAAAAGTTAGAGTAGTATAATTTAAAATAGATCTAGATCGCTAAAATAAAATCACTTTTGGATGGGTTGTTTTTTTTTTTTTTTTTGGGGTCTGAAAGTTTTGGATGGTTCAAAACAAGCCATAACGATATATAGTATTGAATTAATCCTTTCCGATGAAGCAAATGAACCGAACATTATTGAAAGATCTCACCATTACAGTTGGCCGAGGACCGCCGTTGTTGGGTTCAACAGCTAAGCTCCGGCTAAGCTCCTTCACTAAAACTGCCGCCGTGTTCAATACCATCGTCACAAACACAGATAGACCTTGCACCCCTCGTTGCACCATCTCCACAATTCATGCTTCTTGGAAATTTTAGGGTTACATTATCTGGTTATTTATACTATCTTAATCTTGAAGTGACTGCCTAAAAAAACAGAGTGAGAGATACATTTTGTCGTTCATGCTAAGTTTGACTAAACAAGATCCCATGATCCTTTTTGCTCTGATTTTTTTTTTCTTTCCCTCTGGTTTCATATGTTTTTGATTTAGATTAATTTAGTTGGCATGTGTATCTCTTTAGGAGACGCATCTCGTATTGAAAATTTAATGATCACTACTATATATTCAGGAGTTGAACTTGAGACTTTTAATTATGTTAGATCAATTTCCTAGCCATTTAATCCAAGCATCCAACGGGCTAATTTTTTTTTTATAAAAAAAAATTTCCTTCATGGCAACATGTTTTTTATTGTTGATCAAAAAAACATGTTTTTTTATTTAAAAAATTAAAATAATGTGGATGTCGCAACATGTTACGGAATTCGGAGACAAGGTCCCGACCTACTAATTAAAGATTTTCATTATTCTTTTTATCATATATGATCCCCACCTTTTCACTATTGTAATTAAGGTAATATAAGAACAATAAGGAATGGGAACCGATATCGAAAGTCTATTTAAACTTTCTCATTATTCTTTTATCATGCCCTCGACGTACAAGAAAAACTAAATAAAACATATGACTCTGGCCTGGGGATAATCAATTAGTTTAATCAATTGAATCGATTTTATGTATGGGTCTCCAGCGTAGCCTTTGAGTCAATAAAGTTTTGTATTTGATTTTACATAATATGATTGATGATAGCTGAAATATATGAGTGAAACATATTTATAGAGAAGAAATTTTAATACTGACTAGTTGGCTAATTGAAGTTTATTACAAGAATATGGATTACAGATTTTGAGTGAACCTCATAAGGGTTTACTTGATTTATTATGTAAAGATAGATTGCGCTTGACTTGCTTGCGGTTGATTTCAGTGTAATTTTGTTTGAGCTTTGCCCTTATGTACCAAAAAAAAAAAACAAAAAACAAAAAGAAGTTTTGCACTTGATTTGAACAAGTACAAGTCAAAGATTAACAGTCAAACCCAAGAAGTCTCCATGAAAATTCCAACGGCACGCATCCTCCCAATTTTATTTATAACTAAGAGTTGGGTCCCCAGACGCATTCTCCCAATTTTATTTAATATTTATTTTGGACTTCCACATTGTGTTTAATAATTCTTAATTAGTATTGCCAATTTATGAAGGATATAGTTTTCTAGTACTTTTAACATATTTTGTCAGAGAAAAATTTTAAAAGTGATTATTATTTATCACTAGTACAAAAATGACTTTTTACAGTGGTTAAAAATAATTTTTTACAGCAGTTAAAGAGGTGATATTGTTTCAGAGAGTGTAGAAAGTCTCTCTTTTTACATCGGTTATAAACCCGATGTAAAAATTAAATTTTTCACATCAGTTATAGAACCGATGTTGAAAATTATATATAAGAAAATAAAAAAAATTTACTTTAAATTTTTACACCGGTTGGACTCCCAACCGGTGTAAAAAGTATTTTATTTTTTTTATCCTATTTTTATTTTATCGATTTTACCCATTCCTATGCATAAAAATTGCCAAATCAGACAGCCCAATTAATTTATAATTATTTATCAAGTATTTATCAACTATACAAAGCTATTTAACTATTAAAAAAACTAATAATTGTCTAAATTGTCAACATTGCCATTCCTATGCATAAAAATTACCAAATCAGACAGCTCAATTCATTTACAATTGTTTATCAAGTATTTATCAACTATACAAAACTATTTAACTATTAGATAAACTAATAATTGTCTAAATTGTGTCAACTATCAAAATTAAAACATGTCTAAAAGTAACAAAAAACCTCACACGTTCTTCACAAAATAGGTTGCCCAATGTATGTGGATGTCTTCAATTTCAGTTTCAGAAAATGCATCCAAATTGTCGAACATCTAAAATTTGATTCATAAAATAGGCATATTAATCAATCTCAAATAACATAATAAAATAAAATAAAATTTTTAAAAATATATTTACCTTTTTTATAAATTCGGTCATGCCTAATATGATAATATTAAGCATGTGTCTCATGACATATAAACTACACAAGTTCATCCTCACCGATTCTTTATGACTCTGTATAAGAACAAATCATAAAAAATTAGTAAGAAATCTTAATAATTGAACATATTAATAAAGTATAGCATCACCTTTGGCTCAATCCATGTGGGATCCTTGAGCTCATATCCATGCTTTTATAAGACTACATTTTGATATTTTCTCATTACCTTATGATCAAGATTACCAAGTTAGGAAAAATATTCAAAAAAAATTAAATTAAATAGTTTAGTAAAAGTATTCTTACAAGTCTATCGTCTTCTTCATTTCTTTCCCAAGTTTGTAATGGAGGAAGCATAAAAAGACGACAGTGTTGCTTCCCTGCTAAATATGATACAAGTTAAAGTAAATCCATATTAAAAAACTATTAATTATAAATTGATCCTTACGAGTGCACATATGGAGCCATAAAAATGTCCTTTTTGACTTCACATATTCTTTGTTGAATGTACACGGTCCTTAACTCTGGAGTATTACCTTTCTCTGTCATATGATGAGGGCAAAGGAATTCAAACTTATTACCTTTGCCCGATGTAATGCACAAATGATGAAGATACCTACAACAATACAATTATTTTAGTTTACTAAACTTGATGATTAAGTTTACTTACAACAATGCAATTATATTAAAGAAAAATATACTAACATCATAAATAGTTCAATGTGTGGTGTGGTAAGCTGATTATTCGATAGAAGTTGAACCAAATCTTCCCGTTCAATTGTCACTATCATGTTTTTCTTACCCATAACCTCCGGATTCATTTCTAAACTCTTGAATTCAAATGATAAATCATACGCTATTAAGATCATTCGCTGATGCGGAGTCAACGAGGGTTGTAGAAGCTTTGGGAGATTCGGCAAGGAAAGCTTCTACATAATAAAAAGGCAAGAAATAGTTAATAAAAAACATATATTAAGAAGTTGCTACATAATAAAAATTCATGAAATTTCGTACCACAACATGAACCAGATTCACAAGTCTCTTGGTCCATAGGATAAAATTGCCAACAGCTTCCACCATAGTCTTCACCTTATTAGTAGGGAATGGAACCAAAGCATCTGGCACTTTTGGATCTGCAACCACCACTCTTACTTGATCATCTTGAATTTGCTTGTGGTGGATGGTTGACCCCAAGTTATAGATGCTACCAAGAGCAACCAAGCATTTATCAGGATCTTCTAGAAATATCTCACATGGTTCACCAATATTGTCACCAAAAGGACTCTCTGACACACGCTCAAGAATATTACTCCCTTTTGTACTATGAAATGCAAGAGACGTGTGAACTGGTTTAGTAGTTGTCTCTTGTCGTGAGCTCATCATGCTCATTATCTCCTCCTTCATTTGCTCTTTCATTTGTAGAAGCTGAGTTGCAAATGAAGCTTCAAACTCATCCTTAGTCTGCTGCCTCACAGTGGATATCAATGTATCAAGCTCTTCTCTAATCACTACACCTCCTGAATTGGGACATGTAGGTGCTCTAAAGTAGTCTTTAATGGCCACACCATATCCAACGCCCCTTACATGACCCGAATGCTCTGGCTTGCCTGTAGCAACTGTTAAGATATCATTTCTGCCCTTTGGAATGAAGCTTCCTTGGGCTTGTTGCTCTTTAAGAGCATCCTATAATATAAAAATAACAATATTAATTAATAATATATACAATTGTATAGAAATTTAAAGGGACAAGGAATAATAATTTTACTTACAATCCTCTCGGCAATTTCCTATACTGTCTCACTTGTATAGCCTCCTTTCCTGTACTGATGTCCATATCTCCATATTTCCTCTCGAGAGACAGGTGATGGTGGAGAAAGGAGTATGGAAGGATCAGACTTGGCTTCTTCTTCTCTCTTCTTCTATTTCTCTACCATCAGTATATCATTAGCTTTAACATAACCTCCACGAGATAGGGTGCAGGGGCATTGATTCTGCCGAGCAATTTCTCACCCTTTAGCTCGTTTTTCCTGTTAATAAATTAAATTTTAGATTTATAATTGAAGTAAATCTAAATAAAACTTAAATAAATTCAAAATCAACAAACTATAGCCTTTTTAGAAGTCTGAATCCTGACAAATTCTTCCCAAGTATCTTCATCAAGGAATTGATATGTATCAAGAGGATTGGGACGAGCCTGACCCTCTGGGACCTCGATAAAGATATATCTTCTAGCAAGATCAGTCTTAAAATTTCTCCAATGTGTTCCACAGTAAGAAATCTACTTGTGTCGACAATCTTGATTAAATGGAACATCGTATGTGAGCTATAATGAAGACATAAGATAATAATCAATAATTGCTCAATAATATATAACCATAAAAAAATTTTAATTTTTAATTATTTACCTGAATACTTTCCCAAATCTGTTCCTTCACACGTTATGGCATATCAAGTCGGTCCTCAAATACAATAGGAGGCCAAGAAAACTAACAAACTTGGCTTTATATGGCCCTATTGGATTCCATCTCCGATCAAATTGAATTGGTAACCTATGCCAAGCACTCCTACTTAAAGTTAGATCTCTCAATCGTGTGCCACGTCTCCCCCTCCTCACAGACTGGCTCTAACTCGGCTCTTCACTAGGGGTGCCCTGACTCTGCTCCCCACTAGGAGCAACATCACCAATTGATTGGCTTATAGTGGCTTGGCTCTGAGTGTCATCACCTTGATTCTGCATATTCCTATTAATTCAAATAAATGAAATTAATTAAAAAAATAATCAAAGATAAGATAATTAAGAAAAATAATCCCACAACATAAATTTAATTGAACTAAATTAACATACTTTAATTTCAAAACTAAACTCATATAGGGATATTCTTCCATATCCCTTCAAGGTGATCACTTCTTATGGCATATTCATCATCTACTTCATCAACCACATCCAAAATTGGTAGCCTACTTCAGAAGTTAGGAGTTTCAGAAATATCAAAATTTGATTCATGATCGTCGTTACTATCAATTATCCTTTTTCTTTTAAGTACTATTGACCAATTTTTATTTGCTGGATCCGTGACATAGAAAACTTATTTAGCTTGGTCTGCCATAATAAATGGCTCATCTCCAAAAGTTAGTTTTTTAAGATCAACCATTGTAAATCCAAACTTATCATCACGAATACTATTGACGTCAACCCACTTGCATTTGAAAATAAAAACTCTAAATTTTGTATAATCAACCTCCCAAATCTCTTTAATAACCCCAAAGTAAGTCCTGGATGCTAGTTTAGGTTTCTTATCTTTTGAACTAGAGAAGTGTATGGCTTCAGCCATTATTATAACTCCACTATTTTGCACCGTACTCTTCTCATCCAATGACTTTGTATAAAAGGAATACCCATTAATATCATAGGCACTCCAACATATAATATCAAAGTTAGGACCTCCATCTAACCATTTAACTGTTTCAGAACCACCACTTTCATTCAAAATTTTCTGCTTGAACCAATTCATGAAAGTCCTATTATGCTCTTTCAACAACTTTTGTTTTGTCATTCTCATTTGATAATTTGTTGCCTTTAAAAGTTTTTTATGAGAAGATATGTAATCTTTAACTTCATCAATATTATTCAAGATATATAAATGTACTTCTTGTAATTCATCATGATTCATGCTCTTCACTGATACTCCACGTGTGCCTTGACCATATTGCCTTTTCTCATGACGAGATTTAGGAAGTCCAATTGATTCTGTACTTGACAAGTAATCAGAACAAAACTCTATAGCTTCTTCAGCAACATATCGATGCTTCGGGTTGAAATGGATTTCTGACATACCCTTTCAGTATTTTCATGTATCTCTTAACTA
The DNA here is from genome assembly GCF_029017545.1 of Prosopis cineraria. Lineage (NCBI taxonomy): Eukaryota > Viridiplantae > Streptophyta > Magnoliopsida > Fabales > Fabaceae > Prosopis > Prosopis cineraria. The sequence continues at coordinate 12,264,218 of NW_026555338.1, forward strand.
GGTACATCCATCGCAAATAAATAGGGCCACACAATTTTACCTCCCTTAGTAGATGCACTATTAAGTGAACCATAATGTCAAAAAACGTAGGAAAAAAGTGCATCTCAAGTTGGCACAAGACAGTACAAGCTTCTTGTTCTAACTCTTCTAATTTATGGGGATCAATAACTTTATTGCATATAGCATTGAAAAAGAAACAAAGTCTGGTTATTGTAAGTCTTAAATCTTCTTTCAATATGCCTCGAATAGCCAAAGGTAATAGTTGTTGTATCAAGACATGGTAATCATGAGATTTTAAACCTACCAGTTTCAACTCTTTCACAGATACAAGCTTCATAATATTTGAAGAATACCCCGAAAGAACTTTGATTCCATATAAACACTCACAAAAACTTGTTTTCTCAGATTTGCACAATGTATGAGAGGCTGGGGGACAATAAGTTCGTTTACCTTCTAGTCTTGGGTGTAAGTCTTCCCGTATTCCCATTTCTCTCAAATCTAATCTTGCATTCACACCATCCTTAGTCTTACCTGGTATGTTCAAAAGCATTCCAATAATACTATCACACATATTTTCCTCCACATGCATAATATTAATACAATGCCTTACTTTAAGATTACGCCAATATGGGAGGTCAAAAAAGATAGACCCTTTTTTCCATATACTTTTTGCATATGGAAACGAGGGGGAGGGCGCGAGAGAGAGGAGAGGGAACTGATTAATGGAGGAAGGATAGAAGGATTTTAAAAAACACTTTTTACACCGGGTGCCCGGACACCCGGTGTAAAAAGTGAGATTTTTACACTAGGTTCACACACCCGGTGTGAAAAGTAGACTTTTTACAACAGGTTTTCAGGCACCCAGTGTAAAAAATCAACTTTTTACACCGGGTGGGTGCACCGGGTGTAAAAATCTCACTTTTACACTGGGTGCACCCACTGATGTAAAAAGTGAGCTTTTTACATCAGGTCTCTAGGCACCCAGTGTAAAAAGTGAGACTTTTTACACCGGGTTCCTGGACACCCGGTGTAAAAAGTGTCAAATAATTTAATATAATTACAAAAATACCACCGCCTTTATTTTTTATACCGTTTGCCTTCCAACTGATGTAAAAAGTACCCGTAAATTTTATATTTTGTACTAGTATATATTTAAAAATTCAATAAATTTTCAACTCTATCCTTAGTAAATATTTATATTTTAGTAAGTATTTTCTCCCACCAATATCTAATAGAGTGTAAGAGAGAGAATTGATAAAAATTTAATAATAACGCTTATAAATAAGGGAAAAAATAATCTCTCTCCATCTTATAAATAAGACTAAAGGAGTAATTGAAATAACATAATTAATGCACCTGATGTGTGCTCCTTGTTTCCTACTAAACTTGTAGGTTTTAATGTTCAAATATCAAATTTCACATGAATTTGAAAAGGGAACATTACTCTAAGATCCTACATAAGAAATATAACTACACAAAAATTCTGTGAAATCATAAAACTATTTTAAAGTCTCATGTCATTTACTCAAATTGTTAATTTGTTATATTGAAATTGTCAATTTTACTGCTAGAATCAATGATTTTAAAACCAAACCAAATTAGATGATATGACTAATAGATGGACTGTTGGTCAGTCATTATCTTAGCTCGATTTGAACCATTCAGTTATTTTAACTATTGGATCGAATTGGGCTGCTTTGGACTAATAGTTGAACTTGGAACCATTTTAAAACCACGAACCAAAGTAGTTCCTGGAGAACTGAGTGGGTTTGAACTTTTTCCTTCTTTTTTTTTCCAATTTTAACCCTAAAAAAATCCCTCACTTCATACACTTCATTTGGTATTGTGTTGTTACATTAACCTATTAATTTATAATTAAGCTGGGCTTTATTTTCAAGTTTTATAGTAATTTCATATTTATTTTTTATATTTATTTTAGTCAGTGTGTATATATATAATATTTTTTTATTTAGTTATTACATCACTAGTTTAACTAGTCCAACCAATTGAATCATAAAAACCATAACCACAAGTCTTTTTAGTTCAACTTCCAGTCTAGTTTTTAAAACATTGGTTAGAATAATGAAGGTAGAAAATGCCTTTGGGGAAGTTTCCTTTAATTGGACCCAATAATACTCTAATTTGACTCAGTCAAATAACTAAATAAATACCATTCAACAGCAATATAATTGACAATTTTAATAAACATGAAACTTCAGAGTAATTGTATGATTTAATAACTCCTTTTTTTATATTTATATTGTTTATGTATGATCTTTCCCATTTCAAAAATAAGGTTTTGAATAATTTACAATGGAGCTTTGGGTTATTACAAGTCTCATTATATTTTAGACTGAATATATGCTTAGTTTGCAAAAGTTTAAAATACATTTATGAAACTGACTTTCAAAATGATAAGAATAACTTTTGCTTCCGTATATCAAACTAATATTTTTCTATAGCCATTAGGTTTTTACTATTTAAGATGAACTTTTAAAATATTTTTTACCAAGACAAAAAAAAAAGAACTTTTGAAGGATGTTGGATGTGGTTGAAAATTCCAAACAATCACTTTAAAAAAATCAAAAAAAAAAAAAGAGTTCTTACATGTCATTTCATTTTTGTTTTGTTTACCTAAAAAAACACGGTTCCTAAACAATCTAGTATACAACTGGAATAAGTTTTTAAAGAGAATGGGATCCACATCCTTTTTTTTTATGAAGGAAAAAAACAACAAAAAAAAAACACTAAAAACTAAAATCTAACATCAGACATTAAACAAATAGCGATAAAATCAGGAGGAGATGTAAAGAGGAACACATCTCCCATTTACTTCAAAGCCTCCTTCGCTAATGAATTTGCAACGGAGTTGACTTCTCGATTGCACCAAGTTAGATCAACAATCCAGTCTTGTCGTCTCATGCTCTGGATCTCTGAAATGAGGTCATGATCAAGATGTTCTGGTTGTTCATCATTCTGCAACATCTTGATAGTCTCCATGTAATCCGTCTCTATCACTATCCTTCTCCAACCCATGTCCTAAGCTCTTTTAAGTGCCCATGTGACACCCCATAGCTTAGCATTCAGACTGTTCCCATTACCAATATGATAGACAAACCCACTAAGAAAATGCCCTATGTGGTCTCTAGCAACACCCCCACATCCAGTGATAGCACCATCCTGTCAAATTGCACCATCTGTATTGAATTTAACAACTTTCATTTCTAGTGCTCTCCATCGTACTCTATCTCTTTCCATCTTAGTAGATAGGAGTTCAAAATTTGACCAAGACACCAATGCCTGCACTTGAGCAAAACCTCTATGACCCCATACTTTTTTTATTGAAAGACTCTTAAGTTCCTACTAATCCATAACCACTGGCAAAGAATCACAAACCAAATATCCTATCGATAGCCCTTTAATATGAGCCCTTGAGCCAAATTCCAATCAATCCATTCTATAATATTATTAAAAGAATCAAATGCTACTTTCATCTCCATCGTAACAATTTGTTGCAAAACTACAATCTTGAAAGACATACATGATAGTCTCCATATGGGAAAAGCACAAAGAACACTTATCATTAAATGATATACCTCTATTAATATGAAATGAGTTTGTCATAAGTCTGCCCCTCACGCACAACCAAAGAAAGGTTTTGTTATGCTAAGGATCCGATGCTTTCCACACTCTCCTCCAAATACTCCTTTGTATTCCATTGGTATTTAGGCAAAGGCTTTAATAAACTGACTTCATAGTGAATTCACCATTGTTAAACCACCTCCATCTTGGCCTATCATCTCTTTTATTTCCCCTGATGTGATAAATTTCTCTCAGAATCATATCTGGTAGATACTCTTCAAACTTATCCCTTAGCCAAGCACCAGTTGAAGAGAAATATTTCTCAACCAAGTTATTAGAAATCTCTTCCGGGACCTACTTGATAGCATAATTTAGGAGAGAATCATGGTGTGGCAACCAACTATCTTTCCAGAATTGTATTCTATTTCCTTTACTAACCTGCCAAGCAATACCTTTAGTAGTGTCAGTCCAAGCATCAAGAATACCTTTCCAAGCACTTGACACACTTCTATGCGCTTCGACCTTAAGGATAATGTCTTCACCATACTTGTATTTCTCTCTCATAAATTACACCCACAGAGCATCTCTACGATGAACCAAGCCCCATCCCAACTTCATCATGAAAGCTTTGTTTTATTCGTAGGCATGTCTCAAACCCAGACCCCCTTCTTCTTTTCTCATGCACACATCCTCCCAAGCCACAAGATGTAACTTCCTCTGCAAGTTAGAGCCTGCCCATATAAATCTTTGACACTTCTTATCAATCTTTTACAAGTGTGAGCAGGTAATGGTGTAGATTGCATAGAATAAGAAGGAATAGCTGTAAGAATAGATGATACTAGCGTATGTCGAGCCGCCAAGGATAGAGAATGAGCTTTCTAAGAGCTTAAGCGACTGTCCATTCTCTCAAAAATGTGCTGATAGGTAGTCTTAGTAACTCTTTTATGGTGCAAGGGAACTCTTAAGTATCTACCTAGATCAAAGGTGGGTGTAAAGTTTAAAAACTTACTAATTTTAGCTACCTGCACACGCCCTACATTCTCATAGAAGAATATTCTGGATTTAGAGTTATTTACCTTTTCTCTAGAAATAAAGAAAAAATCATCAAGACAAGCCTTTATTTTGCCTGCTTGATCCATACTAGCTTCTACAAAGAGCAGCAAATCATCAGTAAAGAAGAGATGAGAAATGCCAACCCTATTTCTTCGTGATTTGAATGGCATCCAATTCTCATTATCTACCTCTCGTTAAATCATATGACCTGACTTCTCCATTATTAGGACAAACAAATATGGAGAAATAAGATCACCTTGTAATAGACCCCATGAAGGAGAGAATTTCTCCCCCTTTTTCCCATTCTATAACACTTGCATTTTAGCTGTAGAAAGACAATTAGATATCAACTCAATAAAGCTAGCAGGGAGGTTCATTTATTCAAGACATTTGAGAACAAAACTCCATTTCACCCTGTCATAAGTTTTTTCTAGATCGATCTTTAAAGCCATGAAGCCACATTTGCCCTTGCACTTGCGAAAAGAGTGTATAATTTCCTGAGCCACTATAATATTATCCACACTCTACCTTCCAGGAACAAAACTATATTGATTAGGAGCCACAACCTTATCCATGATTCCTTTCAGTCTTGTTGCAAGAATTTTAGTCACTACTTTATACACCACATGGCATAGGCTGATGGGTTGAAAATCCTTCATAGATACAAGAACATTAATTTTTGGAATAAGCACAATATTCATGTCATTGATGCAGTCCACGGACTCAAGATTTTGGAAAATCTGCTACATGAGATTGAACATTGACATACCAACCACACTCTACTGATTTTGGAAAAAAAGAGGATTTAAACCATCAGGTCTCGAAGATTTAAGAGGTCTTATAGAAAAGATACCATTTTTAACTTCTTGTTAAGAAACATCTTTTCCCATCCATTCAAGGTCATCTTGATCTACCAATGGATTACTTTGTTCAAAAATAACGTCACTTTGAGTGTGAGAGTCATCAGAATAAAGACTAGTAAAGTACTCAGTCCCCATCTTTTTTAACAAAGCTTTATCGTAGATCTACTCAGCATCATCTCCTTTCAAAGCTTCGATATTCTTTCTCTTCTTTCGGCAATTTGTCATAGTATGAAAAAATTTTGTATTTTTATCACCCTGAGTATACCAGTTACATCTTGATCACTATAGCCACATAATTTCCTCTTGAATTTAAGATACTCTCCAAATTGCACCAAATAGCACGCTGTTCTTCCTCCAATATTAATGAGTTTGGATTAGCCCATAAATATCAATTAATGCCTTCAAGTTTATGCAGTAACTCAGATTTTTATTTGATAATATTTCCAAAAACATTAATGTTCCAATCTGAAAAGTTTGGAACAAACCTTGCAACATTCTCTTCCCATCCTAAGGTGATACTCCACGAACTTTTCATCAAATCATTAAAATCATTATGAGTCACCCATGGAGGAAAAAAAATGAAAGTCTCTTACCTTCTTGCTAGTGTAAGCATCGTTCCATAGCTTTAAGAATAAAGGGCAATGATCAAACTTCATCTTAGGAAGATGAATAACAAAAGCTTAAAGAAACTGTTTGAACCATAAAGCATTAGCACAAACTCTATCAACTTGACTTCAAGATCTCCCATTGGCCCATGTATACTTGGGTCCTTAGTACCCCAAGTCAATCATCTCAACTTCCTCAAACCATTTTTTGAACATACTACAATTCTTGAAGGTGATGAAGACAAGGAAAAATGCTCATCTTCACACAAAGTAGCATTAAACTCACCACCAATACACCATCTTCGTCCCCCATCTCCTTCTATTTGACGTAAAGTTTGCCATAGCATGCAACGTCTTGCATAATTTGGACTACCATACACTATAGATAACTCCCATTCTTCTCTATTACCCTCATTGAAACAACCATGCAGTACTTGATCATGTTTCAACTTCACCTTAAAGTCAACTCCCTCTCCCCAAAAACACCAAATGCCACCACTATAACCGTTCACTTCAACACAATCAAAATTTGTAAGACCAATCTTACGTGCAATGAACTGAGCTTCAGAGCTATCATGTCTTGGCTCCAGGAGAGCCAAGAAACTGAACTTATATCTCTTATGTAGCTCTAAAATAAAATTTGGAAAACCATGTCCTCCAACACCACAAACATTCCATAGTAAAATATTGAATTTATTTGTACTATCCATAATTTTTTTTTTGGAAGAAACTCAAACGGCCCAGTTAGAACTTTATACCATTAGCATCATTAGCCACCAAATCAGCCATATCCTCTTCATTTGAGTCTGGGGATCCACATCCTTTTATTATACTCTTAACGTACATAAACATAAATTTGGAATATTAACATTTTCTGAATTCAATATTAAAATAATGCAATATTCATATAAATATATAAATTTAGACCTTTGAAATTTAATCTCAACTATTTCTAAAATAATTTTGTAAATGAGAATCTGGCTTAGCCATCTACTACTTCAATCAATTAATCCATTTTATGTATTCCTTGGGTTCGGAGGTTACATACATAGGCAGCAAAATATATATATATATATATATATAAATTATATGAATCGAGTCTCCAGAGTATTTTTTTTAAAATATATATAAACTTTATATTTGATTTCAACCATTTAAATCAAAGATTAATAATAGAAATTTCTTAGATATGTCACAAGATATTGCAGGTCAATTTAGCTTTCACCCAACACCTTTATAATTACTTATTTGGAACATGGCGAAGTAGAACCGAGTCAACACCGACTTTGATTGTAATGAAATGTTCAAAAATATGAAAGTCAATATCCATTCTTTTAATATCCAAAAATTAATACATAAAACCGAAGATAAAAATTATATTAATATTAAAATGACATTTTTTACTCTATTAATTAATATTAATATCAAAGGCACTTTTAATATAAAAAAATATCAAAGGCCCGCATCAAATATAATATTGATATTGCTGTGAAATTGAACTAATGAGTTTTGATACTTATCATTTATCAATTTTGGATATCAAAATTAACAATAGAAGGTCTACAAGCAAAATTTAATTCTTTTTGCCAGAAGAAGCAAAATTTAATTTAAAATAAGAAACAATTTTTTAATTGTCGCTTTATAAAAGTATATTTATTATTTAAATATTTAAAAATAATAAACTTATAAAACTTTAAATCTAAGCTATCAAAATCAAAATTTAATTTAAATATAACCCTATATCAGATACTAGCTGAGAAAATCTGTTAGAGAAGATGAAGATTCTGAACATTTGAATAGAAAAAGAAATTAATTAAAGATAAGAAAAGTACATGAAAATGCCCTAAATTAAGGTAAGAAAGAGGGAGAAATATGTTTATATCCCTCTCAACTGCATAAAGTTGTATAACGAGAGATTTGGTCATTTGGATAATTCTAACATCTTACCATGTCGTCAAAGAGCCTCACAAGTAAAGTGTAATTATAAATATGACAAGAGCTATCCCACGTAACAGGTCCAGCCACGGCACTTTACACCCTTTACCTGTCAGAACCACTTCACTTGTGAGGCTCTCAAATGTAAAACTAAACATCATCTTCATCCTCTAATGATTGAATCTAGCATTATATAGAGGAAGGAGTGGCTGTGTTTGTGGACGACATCGTATGTTGCCATGCATGCCATGAAGTTTCTTGAGAAGCTTAAACAACCCTGCGAGAAATAAGAGGAAAAAGAAAACGGACCACCATGGAAGCTGCAGAATCAAACAAGTCAAAGTGGCAACAGCCAGAGAGCCAGACGCTGACATGAGCACTTCAAACAGAGAATCAAAACCAGGAAACATGAACTTAGCTGCAAAGCTGAAGTAATATGATATGGAACATATACAGCAGCCATGAAAATGACAGGATGAAGCTCGCATGGTGGAGTACTATTCGTGACTGAACTTCGTATTTGAAGGAAGGCAAGAAGAATTGGAATAATGGGGAGCAAAGACGAAGTTGGAGGGAAAGGCTTCGTGGAAGAAATTGAAGGTGTTGACGTTGAACAAGAAGAAGAAGAACACAGCACAAGGGATTCGCCTTTGCGAACAGAAGCAGTGGCTATGGCTGCTCCTATTAGAAGAAGTTTCGTTTGTCTGCTACACACAGGACAAAAGATAAAGTCATGCGATTGATGATTATAGTGGTCAGATCAAAACGTGCCTTGTTAGGGTAAAGAACTCAGAGAAACTTATTTATACATACACACAGGTATACGTAGTTGGCTTTAGCAGCTAAACTCCATATCAGAGAGTACTCGTTCTCGTTCTCGCCCTCCGAAGATGGCGACGGCGACCACCATGTACGGTGATTGTTCACCAAAACCACCGCTGAGTTCAACATCATGGCCAGAAACAGCGATAGACCTTCCATCATTCGCTGTACTATCTCGGCATTCATATATATGATGGATTGGATTTGGTTGCTGCAATGTAATCGCTGATGTGTTCATCACACACACACACACACACACCCAATATACACACACGTGTTTGTTGTGCGTGTCCTGGGAGTCAGTTCAAAGAGAGCGAGTACATTTAATTTCTTTTGACTACCAGTAAACTTCCATTGCGCTTCGGATTGAGCCAAACAAGTGGGAGAAATTCTTTATTAGCTAGCTCTGAGTTGTACCATCCAAAATGTGATAGTGGAGATTAAATATTAATTATTTTATGTCTTAGATAAATTTTTATTTGGGATACAAGGAAAATTTTTCTTGAAAATTTTTCATCAATGCGTATCTTTAATTTTTGATTGGCGTGATGTTATTTTGAAAGATTCAGAAAGGTATCATGTCACTCTAGGTTAACATTTGATCAACCTTTATTCTCAAAGTTAAAGGACAATTTTAGTCTAGAAGTTTTTTCTGAGTGAGCAATTGATATCCTATTTTTTTAATTAGCACAATGTTTTTGATTTATATATCAATTTTCAAATCATAAGAAAAATCTAACAACTCTTTATCATTGTTTAAAAAATGGTTCATATTTACAGATTTTGATAAGAGACCTTGCCTAGTGTTGCTTAATTAGGTGCAAAACCAACTCTACTACAAGCGCTTCATGAGCTTTCTCTTGAGCAAAGTCTAAAAATTGGTGTCTTTAAATAGATCTTAGCTTGTGTAGACATAATTAATTATGAGCAAATACAGAATTGTTTAGGCCTACTTGTATGTAGGCAATAAATACTAGCTCATATTCTAACTTGGAGGCGTTTACTGTAATTCAACCCAAAGTCTTCTTTTAATTTAGGTTTCTAACATATTATTAGTTCCTTCTTCTAATTTGAAAGTTGACTATTCCAAAATATCTTCCCAATTGAAAGTTGAGGATACTGATTGTTCATCCAAACAAACAAGCTAAAATTGTTCTTTAATTTAACCTTCAAATTGACGATCAATGTTTGTATAATGTTTTTATAAAGAGATAATGTATCATTTTTGAAACTCTTAGATTAACATTATGCCAATAAAAAAAATTAAAAATTCTAGTTGCACTGGATGAAAAATTTTCAAAGCAAACTGGATCTTTAACCTTTTTTATTTTTGATTGCTCACATATATCTTTCTATTGGAGGCAGTTAAACTTTTTTATTTTAATAAATACATAATAAAGATAAAGATAATTTTTTAATTATCACTATATTAAAAAATAAATTTGATCTATTATTTAAATTGTAAATTAAAAATTATTAATTAAAACTGTGCAAAGTGAATTTAACTGATCCAAAGAGCGAAAAATTCGGACACCACTATGAACATCCAAGCAATTACCTGCTTAGTGCCTGTTTAGGTTTCTCACATTCTGACGTCATATTGCATCACCTTTTACGATTTTAGTCGGCCGTTTTTTCCCTACCGTGCTTTTAGGAACACTTTTGTGTGAGTCATCACTTGGTCGTGTGATTTTGTCATGTCTAGTCTTTATAATTTTATATATGATTTCATATTTATTTGTCTGGGTATTTATTTATATTCATCCTTTTATATCAATATATTTATGTGTATAAATTGTAACCAATAAAAAATCTGTATAAAATTTATCAAAACAGTCATTTTGTGTATTTCACTTTTAAATAGTACTCTAATTTAAATCAAATTATAAATTATATAATGAATAATTAGTTGTGTTGATTTTTGATACATCAAATTTTATATTTTTAAAAATTTATTATTTAACCTATCAAATTTTATGTTATTTGACATTGTTATAATATATATTTTTGAAATATTTTTAATATGAAACATTTTTATAACATAAATTACAAATCATAAACATGATGTATAATTCAAATAAATTTCAGTTTACCAAATTAACTTTTAAAAATATATATCTAAATATAAATTTTATTATAACAATTAATTTTTTACTGAATTAATTTTTATTAAATGAGTTTTTGATAAACTAACTTTTAGTGAAAAAAAAATCCAAACACAGACATAGACTACAATAAACACTTAACAGTGCCTATCTACCACTTTTAGCCAATAATAAAATCACATCTCATTTTATCAAAATAATAATAATTAATAAAGAAAATCACATCTCAAATACTTTTATCTTAGTTGTCAAGTCCCAGTTAATCGTTATCCTGAATTAAGTATATTAATTTAATTTAATACCTTCTTCTAGAAAATTGTCCGTCTCTTCCCAAATGCTTTTCTTTCATTAATTCCTATGGTGAGCATTATCAGGGCCTCTAACATGAGATGAGAGTCTTTCTTTTTTATTTAAATTTATAGATCCTACCATAACAAATGAATCACCACCAGATTGCTTACCAAAATCAGGTCTAAAAAGGTAACAACACAAGTAAAATGCTGCATCTTTTTCTATGCTATACTCTAACCAATTGCCAAATTTATTAAACCAAGAGAGACAAAATCTTCTCAAAGTCTTCCCAATTCTTCTTTGAAAAAAATTATGTTGAATAGGTTGACATGGTCCATTTTGTAAATAAGCTCTTCTTATCTTATCCCTCTCATTAGATGATAGGATGAAATTTTAATTCATTTTCCTGGGTTTGATGGTGAGGATTGATTCTAAAGATTGATTCTCTTGTTGTTGGTGGTGGTGAGGATTTGACTGATGATGTATGGATCAAGATTGATACTCCTCACATGGCAATTTTCTCTTTAAGAATCTTTCCATTTTCTTTTCAAAATTTAAATAAGTTGTGATACACTTATTGTAAATCAAAATAATATAATCAATATACTAAAAAAAATCTCATCATAAACAAATAATTAACTAAAAATAGAAATTAATTTTATAATTAAAAAACAAGCATCTCATAATTCAATTATTCTTGAAATCTATTGTCTCAAGATTCAAAATAGCTTCTAGGTACAAACAAAAGCAACTCACAATTAATTATATTTATTTATTTAGAATTCTATTGCAAGCCAACATTATTAAAAAGTAAATCTATTAAATAATTATTTAAAAATTAATAAATAACTTTCCATAGTCTTCTATGCATGTGCAAGCCCTCATTTTCCAATGACTTTTCCTTCTCAAATTCACTATTTCTACAACCTTTTCGTCTTTTCCCTCAGTCAATCCCATTATCTCTCAGTCTCATTTCTGGCTCAACTACTGAGCTTCTCTTTTTAGTTTACTCTCCAATTCAATATTTTTCGTTTCCCTAAATTGGCAGATCCAAATATGAAAGTGAAGTTTTTTCAACTCACAGCTCTTAAACTGCTTGCTCTATATTCATAATCAAGGAGAAGATTCAAGAAAAACTGGAAAGTACCTGAGTTTGGCGTATTTTTCTTTTGCTAAAGCTTGAAGCTATAGTTCTCCAAATTCTAGTTCTTCAGTTCTCCTCCTTTGTGAGTCTGCCACTGCTTCTCTTGCATATTGGGCCAGTTGACTGTTAGGACATGATTTCTAAAAGCTAAGTTTTTTTAGATTTTATTATTTGAAATAATTATTCTTGAGGACTAAGGTTTTGTCATTTTGATTCCCTTTTGCTTGAGTGAGGATCGATTGTTCATTGTTTGTTTTGTGGGCTTTGTTACAAATAATGGATTTGGGCTAAGTTTATTACTTTGATTTGGACTAAATTTCACTAGGTTCAAAAAAAAGAGATGAGTGGGGGCAGGATGCAAAATTTACCATATATATCCATGTAAATTTTTTATTTTTAGGGGCATTTGCCCACATTGACCACTATGTAGGTCCGCCACTAATATATATATATATATATATATATATTATAGGAAGCCGCATGAATAATATTACCATTACCTATATTTTTGAAACTCTACAATAGATGAGCCTCAAAATCTACTTTAATCCTAAATAAACCCATCATGTCAACATAATACATAAGATTTATTAATAAAGATGTGAAGCATATTAAGTTATAATTAATTTAATCTACATATTCTATATTGCACTTTCTTCTTGTCTATCTTGCTGCTATGTTGGCTTTATTTGCTTCCACATTATCTTTCATTTCTCTCCCTGTTTTTTTCCCCAAAAGTCCTTCATTTCTCCTATAAATATATTCAGAGAGGCCACTCACTATATCAACTCATAAACAAAAGTCTCTTTCTTTCTCTCTAGCTCATTATTTTTGTAGGGGTTGATTTTCTCTTTAATCCTATTTATTTTATGACAATTTTATTCTTTATTTTAATATATACATACCATTACTATGTACTAAAATGAACTTATTATCTAAAAACTAAAAGATATATTTACATTAGTTGTATTTTTTATTCTGAAAAATAAAAATTTATACATTTAAAATTATATTAACATTGAACATAAATTAAAGACTTGTAAAACATATGACGTATTAATTATATATTTAATGTGCTCGTTTAATGTATTTTAAAATGTAGATTAAAAATAGCAAGATTTTATTATATTAAAAAAACTTAAAAAGTCATGGCACAATGTGAAGTCAAATTTAAAAAAAGAAAGTTAAGAGAGAAGTTATAAATATTTGGAAAAAGTAATCTTTTAGTCATTCAATTTTTAACTCACCTATAACGCAGTCCCTCAATTATAACTCGCTGTAACTCAGTCTCTCAATTATAACTCATTGCGATTCAGTCTCTCAACTTTTGTCTCACTTATAACTCATTCCTTATTTTTGTTATTTTTTAAAAAAATTTCCTTATCAAATAAAAGGAATAAAATAAATGTTTATATTTTGTTCTAAAATATCCTCCTCTTGCTCTTTGATGTGGGATCTAAACTAATATAAAAAAATAGAGCTAACAAAAATCGAGATATTGGATTAAAAGTGAGTTAAAAGTTGAGGGACTAAGTCATAGGCGAGTTATAGTTGAGGGATTGAGTCGTAGTGAGTCATAGTTGAGGAACTAAATTACAAGTTAGTTAAAAGTTGAAGGATTAAAAGATTAATTTTTTATAAATATTTTTACTCTAGAAATGTTGTTCTGAAGTGTTAAAAGTGAAACAATACCACCTTTTTCTAACTTCTTACTAACATTGACTAACAGAAAAAAATAACCTCTAAAGATTTGCCATCATTCTTGTCGTTGACTAACAGTGAACCCTCGCTTCTCGTCTGGAAGTATTGAATCCAGAGACAGATTGAAAGGCCTTTAAGACCAACTCATGGTTAGTTGTGTTGCATGAAGAAACCACAATAGCAAACAATGCCAGAAGAATCTAGAATCTACCAAAGAATGAATTTGTATTCATAGTATAGCCCCTGTTTTTGAGAGATACAATAAGATGGAGCAAATTTAAAAGCAAAAGAGGATATCTTAATAGTGTTCTTGTTATTTGGAGGCTACGGTAAAGGAAGTAGGAAACAAGAGTGTCATGTTAGAGGGAGAAAGAGAGAGAAGAAGAAGTTAATAGAAGTTGGATTTATAGAGAATGGGGGCTTAATATCATCCCGCTGGCTAGTGCGGTGATTGCAATTTTTCCCATTTCTTCCCTAATAACATTTCACCAAAATGCTATCATCAACTATATCAAAGCTCAAAAATGATTTTACCCCTCCAATTTCGTGTTTTTAATTTTACAGCCTTTACCTCCTTTCCCTTAATCTCTTCCAAAACAATGGGTTCGACAACATCGATCATCTGGCATCGGCTTCACACAATTCTGCTCGTCTCTTTGAACCCTATGGGAACTGAATTTCTTGGACCTGTTGTTGATAGGACTACCTTGAGCCCCATTTTTGTTTTTGCTAGCACGGGTCCTAAAGATACACAGATCTCGGGTTAAGCCTACATGGCAAATGCAAACTCCCTCTTCAGACCAGTCCGGGCTCTCAATAATAGCAAGAACTCATCGGAATCCTTAGCGTTCACCATAGCCCTATAAAAATTGATTGAATCATGGGAACTTGATAGAAGAGGAGAGGGAATTGAAACCCAGATCCTGAAAATAAATCGTATGCTCCTCAAATTTAGCGATGTTAAGAGAGAAAGTGAGGATGCTTCGTTAATCACTACGCCAGCTCAAATAAAAGTAGGAATTGGAACCCAGATCCCAAAAATAAATCGCACTCACACTCCTCAAGACAAGATTCCTATTGGGACTGCGGTTCTCCCTCTTCTTCCTCCACTAAGGGAGTGTTTGGATGGAGGGGAGGGGAGGGGAGGGGCTCCTCTCCCCTCCCTTCATTTGGTTAGGAGGAGGGGAGCCCCTCCCCTCCCCTCCCCTCCTTTGGTTAGGAGGAGGGGAGGGGAAATTTTTAAAATTTTCCCTCCCCTCCCCTCCAAATTAGGGGGGAGCTCCCCTCCCCTCCCTTCCCCCTCCTCCCCCTCCCCTTCCCTTCCCTCCTCTCCCCTCACCTCCCCTTCCCTCCTCTTGAACCAAACAGGCCCTAATACGCTCTATCATTCCTTATGGTTAGTCAAACCTTAAAGGTGGGCAAGCCACTTTTTATACTTCAGAGTAATATTACTATAAAGATACACATACTTTTAAAAAAAATCAGAAATATTTTTACTCTTTAATCCCAAAAAAAATGCTGATGGTGCCAAACAAACATAATTAGCCTGTATGTAGCAAAATATACTAAGGAGTAGGGACACAATTATGCCTTGTTGAACTAAATAACAAGTATTGGTAAACAAATAAAATAAATAAACTAAGTAACATGTTTAATTAGTCATAAATGATTTCTTTAATTAACTTCTTGGTTTCTGCTCTTGTAATATTGGTAGAATAAAGAGTGTATATATTTTAACACTATTTCTAAAATACTTTACCAATTATTGTGTTTATCTTTTCTCTTTTCTTCTTGTTCAATGTTAAAAAAGTTATTAAATATTAGAGTATTTTATTGTTAATGTATATATAATATAGTTAGTAACCTATTGAATTTTTGACCGAATTAATGTTATTAAAGATTTTCATTTATTTCAATAAAAATGCTAAAAGTAATTAGGTTAATGAGCAAATAGGATCCTGAACTCTTGCTCGAAAATCATTATGAATCCTGAACACTTAAAATATGAAAAATAAATCCTAAACTTTTAAATTTATAGCAAAATAAACCCTGACCGTTAACTTTTTTAACATCGTCGCTGTCCACATAGGTACTATAATAGTCAAGGTTAAATTCATAGGAAAGTAAACCCTAAATAGTACCTACGTGCACAGTAACGGTGTTAAAAAGTTAACGATAAGGATTTATTTTGTTATGAATTTAAAAGTTTAAAGTTCAGGGTCTAGAGTGATTTTCAAGCAATAGCTTAGAGTCCTATTTGCTCATTAACCCAAAGTTATTTACAAATAAAACAAGACAAAGTAATTGCTATTCTTGGACAGTGTTTCTTTATTTTATGAATATCTAGTGGCTAAAAACCTTCACTAATTCTCCATCTTTTTAATATGGATGTCGGAATCCTGATTCTTGCAATTTAGTAGAGACAGTAATTCAGGGGGATCAAACTTAAAGTATCCTATCTTTTCTAAAAAGCCCATATAACCAAGCTTAGCCCTAGTACTTTCAGACTTTGGGCTTATTCAAGCTGGTTCGAATACTCAAAAATTTTTTAAATTATTTTTTTCTTAATTTTTTGAACCAATTTTTAATTTTTAAATAATTCTATTAAGCATAAAATATTATTTTAAATTTAAAAAATAAAATAATAAATTATCAATTATCAATTTTATACTTAAATAGCTTATTACTATTTTGTTATATTATATGTAATTTATTTATGAATATTTCCTTTTGTTATAAATTAATATCTTAATTGTTTGAATATTACTCTTATCATGGTCATAAATAAATATTTTATATATTTTAATTAAATTATATTAGTTTATTTATAAACAAGTTGATCTCAATTCAATCATGATTAGACCACTAACTTAAAATCATTACCCAATTAATTCAAGGTTTTTAATAATTTTTGTGTAAATTATACTTTTTGTTTTTAGAATATAAGAAAAATGGCCATTATTACATTATATAAAACAAAATCATTTAATTATGAGTAAAATATTATTTTTTCTTGAAATTTTTTTCTTTAACTTTTTATATTATTTAACCCTTACATACGGAAATATTTACTTTAGTTTATTATTAATTTTTAACTAAGTCTAGTATGGATGATAATCAAATAATTATCCAAAAATATTGTTCTATTTATTATGTTTATTTAGTTATAAAGCCAGGAATTCATAAATGGTTGAATTTACTTTTATACCTAGCAAATCTCTTCATGTCATTGGGTCCATTTGCATTTTATTTTATTTTATTTTATTAGGAGTTGAAGCAAACCTGCTCTGCATGCCATGCACCTTATTTTTCAGGTTAAACACTTCAATTAATCATCTTCCTCATTTTCATCTTTCACTTTCTCTCTCTTGTTCATCTTGTTCTTTATTTTCTCCAATTTCTCTCTCTAAAACCCTAACTCACATCTTCACATCTAGCCATTGTATCTTCACTAAACCACCATCATTCTTCTCCTCTTATCATCTTCTTCTCATTTACACCACTTGATAATCCATCCAAGATCTCAAACTCAAGTTGAAGTTATGTGGAATTTTGGCCATTTGGAGAATTTCATGAAGACTTTAATGTCACTTGAAGCCTAAGGTTTCCTTGCTTCCTAAAGGTTGATGTAGACTTGATGAACCCATTTGAACTTCAATTTATATAACATTTTTCTTTCTCTTAATCATTTATTGACTTTATATTGTAACACTATAGTCTTAGATTATGATGTTATTAGCTTCCAACTTATCACACCCTAAAAATAGAGGGTGATTGGCATGAGGTATGAACTATCATACATTTCCTAAGCCTTAGATTGAATTTTTTTTATGTCTAAAATGTACTTAGATTTATATTAAAATTATAGTATCTTTAATAATAAATATAATAACAAAATTTTTAATACTTTTGTGGAAATTTCAGCAAAATCTTCCTTATAAATAGGATATCCCAAAAATTCTACAACACCATGATTCAAGTAGAATAATATATCAATCAGGAGTTCAGCTCATTTCAATTAGCATATATATATATATATATATATCAAAATAAAGACCCTAGCTAACTTATGTGGAGCACCTAGAATTTAATTTACCAAAATACAATTTCATAATTTAAATTTTATATAAAAAAAAAAGTAGCTTAATTTATAGCTTCTCCACTTCCCAGCTAGTGATAAACCTTTCAATGGTCCGTAAGAGATTTTCGTTAGTTAATGAATTTGAAATCAAAACATCTTTTAGTGAATAGCATCCTACAAGTAATTTTAAAGTGTAAAACAGTAAACTTAAACCATTATGTAAAACAATTAAAAGAGGATACTTTAATGTAATAAATTCATTAGATCTAGAAAATGTTATTCATAATCATAAAATGAGAGTGAACTGAAATTTCTTTATTCTATTATGCTTAAGGAGACAAATTATTTATATATATCAATAAAACTAGTATACTTATTAAAATCACTGAAATTACAAATACACAAGATGATTAAAAATCTAAAAATTAAGGATTTATCAGAACATGTAACAAACGTGGATACACAATCTATGAAAATAAATAATCAAACACGTCTTATACCATAAAGACAAACATAAATACATAATCCAAAAGGATAAGTAAATGAACACAGTTGAAGCCACCAAAGCAAACATGAACACATAATTCACGAGGATAATGCTAATTAAATGCAGCTTAAAGCCACGAAATCAAGTGTAAGTATAAAATCCACGAATAACAAATGTGAGAATAGAGCTTATGAAAAATTGAACTAGCTAGTCATTAACTATGGCACACCAAGGACTAATGAAACTACTGTTAGCAACCAATGTTCTGCTTATAGTTCTCTAAAAAATCACATTTCAAACATGTGAGAAAAATAATCATTACTGAAATAAAATTTTCTTTCTCAATACCAAACTTGCATGAATTATTATAAGCATCAATTGAATATTTGTCCAAATAAAATTTTATAAATAATGTCTATTATTGCATTTATTGGATAACCAAATTTTTTAAAAGACAATTTCATAATTCATAAATCTTGAAAATAAAACTCGTAGGGAAAAGTGTATATACATGGCTTAACTTAATTTTTCTTTGCCCAAATTTTATATTTTCACATGATAAGATAATTTAATTAACAACATACCTTACTTATTGTAATAATTGAAAATGATCCACATAAATTGAAATATTTTAGTAAAAGACTATTAATAATAAATTAAATGGAATGTTATTCACTTATCTGATCTGTTGGATTCTCAAATTTTGAAAGTTTTCTTTCTTCAATTCCTATCAAGGTACTTTTTCTTTCACACATCCTATAAGGATATAAATAAATGAAATTAAAAAAAATTATAAGTTATAAAGACTTCTTTCTACTCATAAAACAGTCCCAATCAACTACCCTTATTTAAAATTCCAAGACCTAAATTCATGCTTTAGGGTTGTCAAAGTATTATCATTTATATCACTAATTTCCTTCATATTACTTTAGCCATGTCAACCCATTTACTTGAGATATAATCCTTGCTTAGGCTTTTCATCAAACACCTTAGGTGCATTATTTCCAACCATTCTATTTAAATTTTATAATCTTCCATCTCTTGTCCAACAATTTAATAACCATACAATTTAAGTTCATGGATCAATAACACCTAAGCTCAGCATGCTTCTCACAAGAATTAATGAAATTTTGGAAAAATACAAAATCAAGCAAACTTCTTCTAACAATCATTTTGTCAAGAACCTTTTGTGCATTAATTCTTAAACTCAAACCAAACTCCTCCTCATTCTATCCCAACTCCCAAAATTTTACTTGAAGGATAGTTGGATCATTTAGCCTCCCAATTATGTATTCCTTAATAGTAAAATCAATCTCAAAGACTAAAAAATCCCAATTCCTAATTTCACATTTCATACGATTGAGGGAAAAAAGAAAAGGGAAATTCCAAAACTTAATTAACAGTACACATATACAGCAACTAGAAGGGAGGATTGAAGCTTCTCACCTTAACATCACTAATGACAAGAATGAGAAGAATAGAAGAGGGTTACACAACGTTGAACACGGAAGGAGAGGATTCTAACACAGTTGCGATAGAGAAAAAAAAAAGAAGATGCTGGCAGCAACCTCTAACAGCAGCAGCATGAACTTTTCTGGTGACTTAACTCCTCATACAACCTACAGCACATACATAAATAGGAGAGATAGACAGGATGGTGATAGAAAGCTTGAGCAACTATACACCAAAGAAGCAGAGGAGGAAGAACGGTGGAGAATGAATTTCTTGCCACCCTCGCCAATGATGTTGTCGATTGAACAAGGAGGCGAAGGAAGATCTAAGCTTGCTCTCTTTCTCTATAGTTTCTGGAGCTCTCCAGAAAAAAAAAAATAATGGTAGAGAGGGAAGAAGAGGTTACACATTTTATATCTCTGCCTCTCTTAATTTTTTTTATTAATAAGAGGGCAGTATAGTAATTTTTCCCTAAGCTAAAGCTAAAAATAAAAATCTCACTCTTGGCCTTCGAGCTAGGGATTCAAACCTAGGACCTATTAGTTAAATGGTTACATAATCTCCATCAAACCAACTCTTCTTCTTGCTAAATTTGCTCTACAATTAATAAAAATACACTTAAAATACAATATTATATATTTTAATTAGGGTTATTGAGCATTCTAGACTCTGAAGTATTGCACGAAAAGTGCCTTGGACCCTGAACTTTTAAAATATGAAAAATGGATCCTAAATTTTCAAATTCATAGCAAATTAAATCCCACCATTAACTCAGCATTAATGCTATTATTGTTCACTTAGTGGGGCATAGTCAAAATGTTGATGTGGTAGTCCCTTGCTGGCATGTCATTTTTAATGAGTACTACAGACTCTAAACTATTGCGCGAGTAGTATCCTACACTTTGAACGTTGAAATTTAGAGCAAATTATACCCACCATTTATGTGTACAACGTTAACTATTATGTAAATCAAATTAGTCTCGGCATGATCCGCCATAGTAAATGCATCATTGGCTACAGCGAATGACTCGTAATTTTGTGAAATAACATTTTTGGCCCCCTTTTTTGCAATGTTTTTCAAATTATTGATATCTTATGCTTCGATATACTCTATAACTTTGATCTAGTCATATTTTGAATAATGTTTATTTATTTAATGGTAAAAACTTACGATCCCATTTGAAAAGAAGTTTAAGATTTTAATTAACTAGTTAATTTGTGTTTAAAATTTGTTGATGAAATTGTAGGATTTTACATTCATCATCTATAAAATCCTCTAATACTTAAGCTGGATATATATTTTTTGATTGATTACTAATAGTTGTCATCTTGTTTGAGTCGCCTGATTTTCAATGTGAGTTTGGATAATGTTTAGAATGTGGAAAAATAACAATAAAATTTCTCAAATTATATAAATGATAATTTAGTCTCTCAAATGTCATAATTCAACTGAAGTCCCTAAGGACTTCTTTGTCAATAAATTTTAAATTGAAAAAACTTTTTACTCTTATTGATAAGTTGTGATTTTTTATTCAATCCTTGCAATTTTTTAAATAAAAGTTGTTATCCTTTAAACAAAAGTTATTATTGGAAGCTTGTTATTTTAAAAACTTATTTTTTTTAATAATAGAAATTACACTTAATAATTTTTTATTTCTTGTTTAACTTTTGTGATTCACATAATAACAATTGTTATTTCTTAAGTAAAAATTATGATTGTAGCTTGTTATTATTAGATAGAAATTACATTTGACAAGTGATTTCTTATTCAATTCTTGCAATTTACAAAATAAAAGTTATTATTTTTTGAGTAAAAGTTATGATTGAGACTCATTATTTTCAATAAGGGTAAACTAATTTTTTTCACTTTAAAATTTATTGGCATGAAAGTCCCTAAAAACTTAAGTGAAATTATCACATTTTGAGATTCAAATTGTTATTTATATAATTCGAGAGATTTTATTTTTATTTTCCCTTAGAATTAAATATATGCAGGTGAAGCTGCAGTTAAATAGTTGGTGACGAAGGAATTTTGTATTAAGTAATGTTTATCAACAAAAACTGGACGCGTTTTCCTGTAACTAAGTGGAATTGTTCATAACTTATGAGAACCAACCTGAAAAAATATAGATTTTAATTATTTTATCAAGGTAAAATATATCTTTTGGTCTTTGTACTTGACTCAAATTTTGCTATAGGTCCTGCATAAAACACCAAAAAATAAAAGTATAGAGGCTTAGAATACTAAAAAAATGCAGGGATTTATAACAAAACTCAAGTGATGTGTAGGGACCTAAAGTTATGTTTTTTTTTTTTTATCAATGAAGAATGTATCAAACTAGAAATTAAACTCATACATAATAAGTAATTAGCTAGCTGGCTGTTACTTGTGCTTTAGCAAAGATCGGGCGTCAATGTTGAGTATTTTTCTCCTTTTCAGCAGCTTCCTTTGCAATAAATGTTTTAATTTGATCATTGAAAAAGGATTTTATTGATCACTCTCCTATCATATTTATTTCTAATTTATCGATCCTAGAAATTATTTTTTAGAAAAAAAATTTTCTTACAGGTTAGAATCAAGATTGCAGAGAGCTTTTATATATCTTTGTAAATTAAAGTCTTATAATTTTAATATATGGAAATTAGTGTCAATGGTTTTTAATTTATGATTTTCATGAAAAGAGAAAGTTAAATGAAAATAATTTATCAATTGCAAACAAAAACTTTTTCTAAAATGTGAGTTGGTGTGCTTTAATTTGTAAAGATAAATCATCATTTTCTTTTTACTCCCATTTTAAATTTTGAAAAATTTTTTTGTTATTATACTTTCTCTTATTTTGAAGATTCACTTTGTCAACATAGGAAAGTAATTTTAAAAATTTTTTTAATGTGCTTACGGAGACTTATTGTCACTCATGGACATACAATTGACCTTAATGCCTTTTAAATTCTATGTTTCCCTTACAATATGAAATCTTAAATTATTTACTAAAAATTTTATTTTAACATTTTTTATTTATTGAAAATTTATTCAATGTACCAATGGAGACTTTTATCATTCATGACAAAAAATATGATAAAAAATCTTAATCATTATATCGCAGAGTCTTATTGACTCACATGATAATACGATTATCCTAAATATTTGTAGAGATTTTTAAAATCTCATGTGACAAAAGGATCTAACCATCAAAGTATAGTTATAATTTAAATACATTAATTTAATTAATTAATAATTTAAAAAAACATTTATTATATTATTACTTACAATATCCATTTATTTACTCCCTCCGTTTAAAAATATAAGATATTTTTTGATGAGTTTGATGTTAAAAAATGTATGGTATTTTTAATCTTTCAAAATATAATTATTGCCTTTTTTTTAAAAATGTCTCTATTGATGAATGACTTTATATTCATTATAGGGTATTTAGTGGAGATAAATAAAAAAAGATAGGGTTAGTTTAAAAGTAGATAACTACTTTATTTGGAGATAAGATTTGATCAAAAATGCCTTATATTTTTAACAGAGGGAGTACTTATTATATAAATTAATAACCACAACATCTACTAGGACATATTATCGTACATGATAAGGCGATTAAGCTGAATATCTATAGAGATTCTTCAAATCTCTCATGATACTATTCAAATGTTTTAATTGATTATAATTATATTTGGGAAATGATAAGAACAAAATTGTTAATTTAAACAATGGGCCATTGGAACCCATATTTAATAAACAAGATTGATTATCACACCTATAAAATCTTATTGATTTATACGGGATGAGATTATGTCAAATGAGGTTTTAAAAATTCTCGCAGAAAATTATTAACAACTATGATACAAATGATTACATGTTTGTAAAACAATTTGTTCATGAAAATCCACTAAAGGAAAGGGAACCAAACTACTTGGATATTTTATTCCTATTTTATCTTGAGGATGCGCTATATGAATTAGTACTCAAAAAAGGGAACAATAAAAGAGGAGAAAAATAGTAGCAACATCCACACATTTAAAATCTCCATATGAAAATGATGTCATTTAAAATTAAAATTATCTTCAACAATTACTCAATTGATCTCAAATAGAAATTAAATGCAAAATAGTGTTATGACTTTGAGAAACAAAGAGATAGAAATTAGACTTGGGTTGATTAATTCTCCTTTATGCTAAAAGACAAACTTGAATCTAACTTATCACTTAGCCTAACAATCTCAACAATTTTCCAAATGTCAAAACCAAAAACATTATGGAAAAGTATCATAACTAAATCAATCTCATTTGTGGAAGCAAATAAACATGTGTTGGAGCATATTTAAGATGTTGAAATAAAGTATTAATTACATAACACAACTTGGAGGAAGAAAACACAATGATATAACTATGGTGCCTAGGTTCTATTCATAGAGAAATAAGTTAGATATTTTTGCTTTCAATTTCCAAACTTATCAACAACCCCAAACAAGATCTTGAAACAAAGCCAAACCTTTGATAACTCTAAATCTCAATTATTCAAACAATCACACATAATTCTCACCATCATCAAGATTAGCCTATGTTATAGTCCTACAAAAAAATTCATCAAACTGAAACAAAAGGGGCTGTTCAAATTTATTTTCAAAAAAAGAGCAATAAAATTTTTGTCAAGCTACATATTGCAATATAAAGCTAAACACGACATCTAAAACCCAAAAATTGATTTCCTCTGGACCACACATACAAGCACACACTAGCTCAAGCTTATATATCACAAAGCAACTCTAAATAACACTTTAATCTTGACAGAAGTAGGATGCACGTAAATGTGGTTACATAATCAAAATTGTGGAAGATCCTCAACAAAATGCTAGCTATTAGACTGTGAAACCAACTTCAGTCATAATCAAAAGCATAATTTGAGACTAAATTTTATCCACCACACAGCAAGGCAAATGAATCATATGAACAGATTATATAATCTAGCATTGTTCTTACAGCCGCAAGCAAGAATCAACCCATGATAAAACCTTTAATGAACATTAAAATAACTATTTTCAACACCTAATCCATATATCTAATCAAGTCTGTATGAAACATATCCTCAAAAAAGAAATTGCTTAAATAATACAAATAACCTCTAATCTAGTCTTCCACGAGCGCATGAAGCATATCAAAATAGATTGCCACTTCATGTAAGAAAAATTACAAGAAGACCTAATCTCATTACAACACATCTTTTTGAAAGAACATCAAGCTGACATTCTAACTATGGCTTTAGGAAAAGCAAGTGATGAAAAGTTTCTGGACAAGCTTGGAACCTTGAATATTTTCAACTCTAGCTTGAGGGGGGTGTAGTAAATATAAAATAGTGGGACATACTTTATATTGTTGTTGTTAGGTTTAGGCTTTATTTTAGGCTTAGTATTCTTGGGCCATTCATATTCAAGCCTTCTATTTCTTTTTTCAGTGTTGTATTTTTTTTTCCTATTAGTTTCTTGTTTTCGATTACAAGATTCTTTCATTTGTGGGCCAACTTATGCAATAGCATAAACTATACATCAGATAATAACATTTTCTAATTATGATTTAGAGTATCTCAGCCCGCTAATTTTGTACATATACACTACAATGCATGTTTTGGAAACCCGGACCGGCCAGGTTAACCCGAAACCCAATGACCCAGTCCTTTTTCCGGTTTGGGTTCATGACTAAACCAGTATGAGTCTGACCTAGTGTAACCCGGTCAACCCAGGTTCAACCTGGTGTAACTCGGATAACCAGATAGGTTGACTAAATTAACCGGGTTGATTTTTTTTCAAGCTGAACCCCCAAAACGATGTTGTTTTAGGGGATTTTTTATTTTTTTTCAAGCCCTAAAGCCTAAATGAGGAGTAGTTGAACAGAACTAAAATTCGATCCAGTCCAGCTAGGATTCGCCTTCGCCACTTTGCAAACACTGTCTTCAATCAGTATCAAAGATTCAGATCAGTATCACGACACGAGCATCATATCAGATCAGTATCATTCAGTTGCCTTCGCCACTTTGCTGACTCAGAATATCAGATCACTCAGTTAGCTGTGTCGTCTCTTCTCTCTCGTCCAGTCACCCTAACCTAATCGGCCTCACGCACTGTTTTCGACCTCCGTCTCTTCTCTAGTTCTCCTCTTCTCTAATTGATTTGAAATCAGAGGTAGAGGATGCACAAGAGATACACTTCATCATCTCAATCTGTAGTTCTTCACTTCTTCTTGACAGCAGTCAGCTTCAGCCTATTGTGACAGAGTGATTTGGCAGCTCATGCTCGACTTTTAGCATCAGGTCAGTTTCACTATATCTCGTGCTGGACTTTGTTTTTATTTCTTACTTCAGCTCGTGATTATTGTTTCTTTGCCTGATTGTTGTTTCTTGAACTATATTGCTTTTGCTGCTAAGTAAGCTAATTGCTTTCTTGAACTATATTGCTTTCGGTAGTTGATTGCTTATTGCTAAGTAAGCTACTGATTATTTTTATTTCTGGAGAAGATGATTGTTTAATTGACTTTGCTCGTGACTGTTGTCTCTTTTTGTTATTGTTATTTTTAGATATGATTCAGCTTGCCTCTTCTCGTGCCTAGTTGTTTCTTGATTCAGCTTTATTGCTAATTTATTATTTGTATTTTGCATTTATGTTAAAAAATAAAATTGAAGCTTTGTCTTTAGCTTGCAAAATAAAATATAGTCATTGTATTGATTATGGATATTGGAAGTAGTCTTAGTGATAGAAATAAGAATAATCTTACCTACAATTCCAATGATCCCCCTCCTAGTGGTAATGACTCAACATATGAGGCCCTATCTGTGCGTGGAAAAACTAACCCTGCTTGGGCACATGTTGCCTTAAGAAAAGAGGGCAAGAAATATATATATATATATATATATATTTGTCTTTATTGTGCATCAAGTTATGGAGGAGGTAGGATTAATAGAATGAAGCAACATCTTACTGGTGTGAGTGGTCAAGTAGCTTCTTGTAAGAAAGTTTCTCATGATGTACGTCACAGGATGGTTAAGTCTTTGAAAGGTGGGAGAAAAAGGAAGGTTGATGATAGAAAAGAATAAGAACAAGAACAAGTAGACATTGGGGACCTCGAAACTAATGATCCAATTACCCCTACTCCAATTAAGACAGTCCCTGAGAGAAGTGCTAATAAGAGGCAAGCTTCTAATGCTTCAGTTGAGAATTATTTTGCCCCCAGGTCAACTCCTAGTTCCCAACCTAGCATCAAGAGTGTGCTTGCAACAAAAGAAGCACAATACAATGCAAAAATGACTATTACTGAATGGGCTATCGTCAATTGTATTCCATTTAATGCATTAAACTGTCCTTTATTTCAAAAAGCCATAGATGCTATTGCTTCAATTAGGCCAGGGTTCAAAGCCCCTAATGCTTATGAATTTAAAATCAATTTGTTGACAGATTGGAAAAAGGAATGTCAATTACTTATTGAGAGTCATTGAGCTAAATGGAAAAACACTGGATGTACACTCATGGTTGATGGTTGGACAGATGTGAGGCAGCAAACTTTGATTAATTTCTTAGTCTATTCTACATGTGGAACGGTTTTTGTGAAATCTATTGATGCTTCAGATTTGGTAAAAGATGCTAGGACTTTGTTCTTGTTGTTCTGTGAAGTGATTGAGTAGGTTGGTCCCAAGAACATTGTTCACGTAGTGACTGATAATGCTACAAATTATGTAGCATGGGCAAGTTGATTAAGGAAAAATATAAGAATATCTATTGGTCACCTTGTGCTGCTCATTGTTTGAACCTTACTTTAAAAGATATAGAAAGCTTAGACAATATGTCAGCACTTGCAACTAAGGCATCAAAGATAACTGTTTTTATTTATAATCATGTGATCTTCTTGTCATGGCTTTGGAAAAGACCGGGTTGGAAAGAAATTGTGTGTCCTGGTGCAACAAGATTTGCTACTACATTTATCACGTTGCATAGCATATATATGCATAAGCATGACTTGCAAGCTTTAGTGACTGATAAGTACTTTGTAGATCATAAATTGTCAAAGACTCAAGCTAGAATAATTGTTACTACCATCATATTAGATAATGGCTTTTGGGGTGATTACTTAGAAATTGTGAAGGTTGTGTCTCCTCTTATAAAGTTGTTGAGAATTGTGGATTCAGATGAGAAGCCTTCTTTGCCTTATGTTTATGAAGGCATGCAAAGGGCAAAAAAATCAATCAAGGCAACATTCAACAATAAGAAAATTTATTACAAGCCTTACACAAACATTATTCAAGCTCGATGGGATAAGCACTTTAAGACAAATCTTCATGCAACAGCGTATTTGTTGAATCCTGCATTCTTGTATGATGAGAACTTTGTTTACAAAAGAAGGTTAATGGATGCAATGCTTGATGTGTTTGAGTCCAATGAAAGTGAAGAAATTGATTATATTGTGATGATGAAGCAATTGAGTTTGTATCGTGATCGTAAAGAGTCTTTTAACAAAACTTCATGTCAGAGAGCAGCCTATAAATTAGATCCTTGTGAGTATTCATATTTATTATTTAACATGTCTATGGTAATTCTAGTTATTATATGATTAACACCTAACTAAATGTTTTTTATTTGCAGATGAATGGTGGTCATTCTATGGAGGTTCTATTCCAGAATTACAAACTCTTGCAATGCGCATTCTTAGCCAAACTTCTTTTTCTTCTGGCTGTGAAAGAAATTAGAGTTTGTTTGAACGCATCCATACCAAAAGACGAAATAGATTACAACATCAAAGATTGAATGATTTGGTTTTTACAAATTATAATTTGAGATTGAATAATAGGTAAAAATTTGAGTTTTGAATGGAAATGCTTTTACATGTGATGTTTCTTTTCTTTTCTTCTTATTAGTTTTTCCTCTACACCATCAAAAGTGCTCACTTATATGTGATATTTGTTGCAGTGAAAGGGTGGAAGTTTGATGCTATATCTAGGCATTTTTTTCCCCTCCATCTATCACTCAAAATGCTTACTTTCATATGATATTTAGAGGATTTGAACATTAAGTTATTGATGTTGTTAGATAATGCTTATGTTCACGTGATAGTCATTTTTTGCTTCTTCCCTCTCCATTTCAACCACGTTGATTGATGTAATTAAGCATCCTCTAAACATTTCATAAAAAAAAGCTGACTGTTTATTTTTAATGGCATGGATAGATTATTATTATCTTAAAATTTAATATGTGGTTTTATGTGCTATTATGGGGAGATGGGCAGCATAACAAATTCAAAATGCATGATGCATGGGGAAGGGATTACATGTGCATGTACATATTCATATGTTTTGCGCACGTCTTAGTTTCATGCAACTTTTACCTAATCTAAAGCAACTTTTAATGATGTTGTATTTTTATTATTGTTTATCATATTTAATTGCTTTATTTTTTTTTTAAGGAGTTTATAATCCCATTGATTATGAATCAATTGACAAAGTTGACTTTTAGGTAGCTGAAGAAGAGGAAGAGCCAGATCCTGAGTTTGATTCTCAAGATGTTGCAAATCTTGAAAGTGCCATTCACAATGAAACCACAACTGCTCCATCAACCCTTAAGAGGGATTATGAAGGTTTATTAAATATACTATCATGTCCGATACAAGTATATGAATTTCTTTCTTAAAATGCCATTCATTAGTATTAATTTTTATTTCTTGTAGGTGATGAATATATGAACGTTCTAGAGTCCCCACCTTTGCCTGATGTTACTAGTGGTTCTGGTTTTTCTCATTCAACTCCTGATGTCCCAATGCCTGAAAATTTGAATGAAGTTAATGATGATTTTGGTGTTGGTGAATATTAGTTTTAGACTTTTAGACTTTTTAATGATTGAAGGGTTGTAATTGTAAGGAATTAAGGATTGATATTTAAAGTGTTGTATTTTATTATTGTTGGATTTTTGAGTGGTTGAATTTGGTTGACTTTTTTTATAATTAATATCTTTTTATTTAAATTGTATTATTTTAATCATGACTGATTTGTCACCAGTTTAACCCCCGGTTGAACCACTAACCTGTGACCCAATGTCGTGATCGGTTCAATGACCGGTTCAGTTTTACGTACCTTGCTACTATGAACATGCCCGACCTTGTACTCCAATATAGTTTTTTAGAAAAATGACAGATAAGTTTGAAAAGAAAAAATTAATGATAATTAGGTTTTTGATAATCTTTTTTGAAAAATTAATTATAAATATTGATTCAAACAATTACAAATTTAAAAGTTTTAACTACAAATATGAGATTTAAATTTAAATATAACAATTAATTTGCAATCTTGATTTCTGTTTATAAATATTTGAATTAATATTTATAATTTATTTTAGAAAAAATTAATCTTTTAGTCCTCCAACTTTTAAGTCACTTGTAACTCAGTCCCTCAACTATGACTCGCTGTAACTCAATCCCTCAACTATGACTTGTTTATGACTCAGTCCCTCAACTTTTGAATCACTTACAAATTAGTCCCTTAACCTTTGTTAATTTTTTTTTTCATGTTAGCTTATATCTCACATTAATGAATAAGAAGAGGGTATTTTAAAATAATATATGAGCATTTTTTTATCTCTCTTATTTGATAAAAAAATTTAAAAAAAATTTAAAAATAAGGACCGAGTTATAGGTAAATCAAAAGTTGAGGGACTGAGTCGCAGCGAGTCATAGCTGAGGGACTGAGTTATAAGTGAGTTAAAAGTTGAAGGACTAAAAAATTAATTTTTTCTTTATTTATAACAAATTTTGTTGGAAACTTAACTTTCATTAATTTATCATTTGAGGACTTTATTGTTATTCTCTCTATTTTTTTAAATTTCATATAAATTCCACATGACCTGACTTGACAGCCATAACAACAATTATTGACGGTGCTAATAACAATTTTTTAGTTGTAGGATCACTGAGTTATGACATGGAGTAACTTATAAATGATAAGGACAAAGATTATTAAGTAGTGATGATGCAAAACCAAAAAAAAAAAGGTTAATATAGCACCCTCTGTATTACGGTTATCTTAAGAATCATTTTATAAATGAATGAGTAAAAATTCAAGACTTAAGCTGCACTAAATTATACTCCCTCCAATCCAATTTAGAAGACAGAAAGAGAATATCTTTTTTATCTTATTCATTACTCACATTATTAAAATTTTATTATAAATTTTTTTTTTACCTTCCATTAAATGTTGGTAGGATAAAATATATTAGTAAAGTATATATATATTTAATGGGATAAAATTAAAAAATTATTAAATTTTTAAATAAATTTAATAAATTTTAAGATTTTTTATTTTTAATAAAATATATTAAAAGTAATTTATAAAAAAATTAGAAAAATATTGTAAGAATTGACTTTTAAGTGAATTGTAAGATTAAACAATTATTTTTTTCATCTAAATTATTCCATCTCCAATCAATGACTTTAAAGATGTACACTTGACCTTATTCATTAGCTTTTTGAAAATTGTAGGAAAGAATGAGCAATTTTCGTGGGTCTTAGTCTTCGCATTCACATTAAAGCAGAGACATCAACACCTATTTAAATTATGCAAAGAAAATACTCCTTCCACTTTTATACATAAGATATTTTTATTCAAATCACAAAAATTAATAAAAATTAGTTATCTACTTAAAAAACAACAATATTCTAATTTTACCTCTAAATATTGTAAATAAAAAAATAATTTTATTTAAAATAAATTTATGAATACTTATCTCTTTCTTTTTTCAATGTAATAAGGATATAATGATCTATTTATTAAAAATATTTAGAGATAAAAAAAATTTTAAAAAATTTCTTATATAAAAGGATGGAGGGAGCACATCCAAAAGTCTGAATTTGTGCAAGAATTTAAATAATTATACGATGAAAAAAGTGTTTAAATAGTATAATATTGTTTTCAAATCCCCATCATCAATAATTCAAGAAAATAAGCAAGAGTTTATTATACTCCTCTGATCATGTTTATAGGATAAATAAAGAAGAATAATTTTAGTCTTATTTAAAAAGCACTTTATTATTTTCTAGGTTTATCTATATCTTATCAAATGAATAGTATAAAAAAAGGTTGAAATGATAAATCATTAAGAATGCATTCTATTAAATCTAAACGGTCCGTTCATACTTAATACGGGATGGGGGAAGGAAGAGGGAAGCGAAGTTTGACAGATTTGGACAATTTCCTTGTAAGTATCCCAATCTCCTTCCCCCACTCTCCTCCCATCCTTGTTAAATTTGTATAATTTAAACAGTCATGATGAAATGATTTAATTTTATATTTATATTTATTAAAATAAAAAATTATAAATTTTTTATTAAATCTAATCAACAATTTAGATAGTTTAGATTTAATTTGAATAGTCTAAATTTAATATTAAATTTTTTCATAATTTATAAATTGACTATCTAGATATACACTAGAATACATATTTAATGGTAAAATTATAAATATTAAATTTGAATCATTTATATTAAATATGTACTTTACAAACTAGTGATTAGATATATTAATTATTTGTATAATCTTTTTAAATTGATTATCTAGATATACTATAAAAAATACATATTTAATATTAAAATTATAAAAAATTTATTATTAAATTTAGACTATATATACTAAATCTGACCGTCCTGATTATTGATGAAATTTAATTAAAAAAATTTAAATTTTTATTTAATAAATATAAAGTTAAAATTAAAATTAAAACTAAAATTAAAATATTTGATTTGGACAAACAGATCTAAAAGAGGATGAGAGAAGGGAACGGTACGGAGGAGGGAAGCTAATCCCGCCAGCCGTTGATATTTATTAAAGCTACACTAAGAGGTCTAAATGCACCCTCCATTCTCCCTTCATTTCCCAAAACGGTACAGTTTCGATCAGTAAAAAAATATAAAAAATAATAAAAGGCATTTAAAAGGAAAGCACCCTCGTCTTGTCGGACCTAACGTCTTTTCTTCCACCCAACCCTGCACACACGGTTCCGATTAAATATTTTTATTTTCATTTTCATTTAAAACTTATTAAAGTAAAAAAATATAAACATTTTTATTATAATAGATTAACAATTTGAACGGTTCATAATATTAAATTTTTTATAATTTTAATGCTAAGTTTACATCGTACAGATTATATATAGATAATCAATTTATAATATTTAAAAAATATATTAAATCTAATTATTAGTTTGGACAGTTTACATTTAATATTAATTGTTTAAATTTAATATTAAAAAATTTATAATTTTAATATTAAACTTTCTCCCTCCAGACTATATTAGGAAAGTTAGTTTATAAAAATTATTAAGTTTAGTCACTAGTTTGAATAATCTAAATTCAATATTAATAGTCCAAATTTAATATTAAACATTTTTATCATTTTAATATTAAATCTGTACTATTCCAAAGTACATTTTGAAGGTCAATTTATAAAAAATAATAATATTAAATTTGGACTACTCATATTAAATCTTGACTACCCAAATTAATTATAAAACATTTTATTAACATTTTTATAATTTTTAAGAAACATACAAAAATCTTTTAAACGGGGGAGGATAGAAAGAGAAATGACAGGATGATAATTCTTTTTATTTTAGATTTTTTTATTATTTTCTATATTTTTTAATAATTTAAATTGTACCATTTTAAGCAAATGAATGGGAAATGGAGAGGCAAAAAGTGGAGCCACCAGTAGTGGAGGAAGAGGGAATCAGCAGGAGCTGTGGCCTTTCAATTTTATAAAATTTTATTTGTATTATATAGGTTACATACTTTCAGCTCCTCCAAAAATTTATAAAAACTTTGTAATATATATATTTTTTAATTTTGACTCTCTTTATTTTTAAATCTTGACTCTGCCTCAGAATGACTTAATTTAATTATTCTTATTGAGATAATATATGATTGGCTCTTTGGTTTCTTCTATATTCGTCAACGCTAGCCCCGCCAATCACTTGAAACTTTTTTTTTTAAATAAAATATGTTGATAGTATTACAAATAAAATTGGAAGAGTATTTTTAAAATTGAGTTATGAGTGAATTATTAAAGCTTAAACAATTAATTTTTCTTTTTAAATTATGTTTTCTTCAACCAAAGACTTCGCAGACTTAAGTCTTAACCATGTTGATTAATTTGTTGAAAATCGCAGGAAAGAATGGGCAATTTTTGTAGTCTTGGTCTTCAAATTCACATTAAAACAGAAACATTAACAGGAAAAAATAAGTACTTATAAGGGAAAAAATCTAATAGCTAATTTTCTTATTGCTGTTGATTTTATTTGGGTTGGAGCGTGTAAAGTTCTTAATAATGCTGACGACACCTATTTAAAAGTTATATTATTAAATTTTTATTTTAAAATTTTTACCCCTTTTTTAAAACATTGATAAAAGAAAATATGTTATAAATTAAAAGAAAATATATATTTATTAGGGATAAAATTAAAAACTTATAAATTTTTTGATAAAGTTAATGCATTTTATAGTTTTTTTAATTTTCATGAAATCTGTTAGAAATTATTTGTATATAAGATGAGAAGAATAATTTGAGAACTGATATTTAAATGAATTGTTATTACAAGGACTAAAATTATTTTTTATTTAAATTTTTTCATCTCCAGTAAATGACTTCAAAGATGTACTTGATCTTATTTATTAGCTTTCTGAAAATTGTAGCAAAGAATGGGCAATTTTCGGCAATTTTCGTGGGTCTTGGTTTTTACATTCACATTAAGATAATTAAAAATTTATTTAATGAAAAAAAAAATCTGTGTTTCAATGATACTTTTTTTCAAATCCCTCATTATTAAGAATTTGAGAAAATGAGTAAGGTAGTTTGGTTACTATAAATGAATGGAATAAAATGGATTAAAAAAAAAGACAAGATTTGTATGGTTACCATTATATATTTAATATACCTTCATCTAATCAAATCAAAATATATAAATTTTAATATGTTAAAAATATTAATAACAAGAATTTATTATATAATAAATAATCTATAGTAAATATACATGTGTTGATTTAATTGGAAACATATATATATGTGAGTGATTTTTCTATTGAAGGTACATATTCACTGATAATCTCTCTGACTCGCCTCTTCATCTTCATTTTTAAATTGCAGCTATGGGATAATCACTTAACATCTGGACTCGGCAAGCAAATTTGAAAAATCATGTTAACAATAGACGGACAAATATGTAATTTCTAGAAAAAAAATTTGCCTTTAATCTTAAATTTTTTTACTTTTTAGCAGAGCCCTTGATAATCCTTTGGTAGAGGCCTTTAATTTTAATTTTGTTGAAGCAGCTAACCTATCTTGAATAATTTATATAGATGGGAAATTATATTAATATTACTCTGATATTTGCATGGCTGGAATAAATATGAAAATGTTATCCATTTCTTAGGAAGACTATTTGAATTCCCCAGTGAATGGTTATGGATAATATTTTTTAAGAAACCATAAAAAAAACTGAATGGTCAAGTAAATATATCTTTGAAGAAACATATTTATATTTAGAGCCTGCAAAAACAATTTAAAATGTAGTGAGTCTTAAGTACCATATATATATATATATATATATTTTCATTTTGGTGATCTTGGATGCGATTCTCCCAAATATTAAAGCTGAGCTAGTAACAAAAGCGAAGCAAGGTTAACAGGGAGACGAAGAAAACAAAAAACACTGGTGAGATCTCAATAATGGCTCTTCTTTTTTACACACATACATCCGTACAGCAGACTAATTTTCAATTACGTGTACAGTAAACATATAACAATACCATATATAAAAATTGCCCAAAACAAATTATAGAAGGTTTGAAAATTAAATAAATATATCAAAATCATCTATTTGATTTTTTTTTTTTGCAAAAAATTCAATGATTATATATATATATATATAGCACTGGAGGGAGGCGAGAAAAAAGAGAAGAGAGAACAATATGAAATAAAAATAGTAATAATACTTTAAAGAGATAACAGTATAATAAATAAAAATATTATAAGAATTGAAACAAAAGATTTTTAAAATTTTTAATTTAATTTTCAAATCATCAAAATATTTTGAACTGCTCTGAGACATTCCATGTGAGGCCTGCCAATATAATATGTGTAAAATAGCCACTCTATATCGCACACGGTTGATCATACTTTCATTGGTGCTCTTGCTTTGCTATTTCTCAGAAAATTCTTTGCTATAAAATATTGCGTACAATTGTATTATGAGAGTGAAAGTAGGCATGAATATGAATGAGGATATTAAAGTTCAAGTTCAATTTTTTGTCATGAAAGTGTTAGCAAGTAATGGTAGGCTGCAACTTCAAAAAGCTTTCTCAGTCCTTTCTTTATGCAATTTTTTCAGTTCCTGCCAAATTGAAGCAAGCTAAAAACCAATTCCCAA
Organism: Prosopis cineraria; assembly: GCF_029017545.1. Classification (NCBI taxonomy): domain Eukaryota; kingdom Viridiplantae; phylum Streptophyta; class Magnoliopsida; order Fabales; family Fabaceae; genus Prosopis; species Prosopis cineraria. Next base: position 12,300,784 of record NW_026555338.1, read on the forward strand.
AACATTAATTTTAATTATTATATTCTGAAAGTAGAGAACATATTTTTCCCTATAACTTTAAACAATTCAAAGACCCAACTCACACGCCAACAATCGAAGCTGCAAGTGGTCCTTCAAATTTAGAGAGCACATGAATACATTGTTATGACGCGCAATGAACACGGCAACACGCTAACCCTCACGCTCCAATACTTTTACTCGTACGATCACTGAATTATGACCTGGACTGAGTTGTAAATGATAACGATAGATATTTGAACCAATAAAAAAAATAAAAAGTTATATTTAAATTTCATATAAGAAAATTTATCATTAAAAAATATCATAAAATTTACAAAATACTCCTAAATCTTAAATCCTATATATTTATAACTTGACAATGATATTTCAAATTAGGCATAGTGTATTTTTACAACTTATTATTATAAGTCATCATTTTTCTTTACAAGTCTCAAAAGAAATAATTAATGATAATTAAGTTATCAATAAAATCTTTTAAAAACTAAATTGCAAATATCTAATTGTTTAAATAATTGTAAATTCAAAAGTTTTAGATGCAATTCTAATTTGAACTTGAAATTTTTATTTGCAATCATATGAAATATTTATAACTTATTTAAAAAAATTGTCAAAAACTTAACGATTGTTGTGAAAATAAGGTGAAAGAAAGAAGGAAAAGAGAATAGCAAAGGAAAGAAGAATTGAAAAAAAGAAAAGTGAATATATTTTATTCACTTGAGTGCACAATTTTTATATGTAACTTTTATTTATAGATCTTAAATCATTAAAGCTTAACCTTAATATTACACAATGAATAAAGAAAAATATAATAGTATAGTATGTAATATTTGGAGGTTATAAATCATTAATCTAAAGAAACTATTTTTAAGTCATTCATTGAGAGGTTATAAGAGATAAAGAATCTTAAGTATTAAGAGTTATATACTTCTACTTATATAATCATATAATATTTATAATAACTATGATGAATTTTTACTTAGGCAGTTTTCTTGTCAAAAACTTTTAAACATAAAAAAGGTAAAATAGTAAATTAAAAACAAGATACGCAAGGCGAGGCTTTGCATTGAGGCTTTCATGTGCAACCTACCTCTCTGATATTGTAAATAGTCTTCGAGGGTCCTTCCTATCATCTTCCGAAATGACAATGCAATGACCTGACTTGACAGCAATGACAACAAATTGTTGACAGTGGTAATAACATTTTTTAACTCCCACGATGGCTGAGTTAGTGACTTATGTGTCACGACTAATTTATAAATGATGAAGACAAATTTTTTAAGAAAATACAAAAGACTAAATTTTGAACACTCAATCATGCGCAAACTAATCCAATTTATAAAACATGGAGAGAAGATATTTTGTTTTATTAAAAAGTCTTACCATTAAATTTTTATTAGACTTAGTGAAAGAAAATATGTTACTCATTCCGTTTATAAAAATATTTTTAATTGAATATGACTTCTCAAATAAAGTAGTGATTTATTTTTAAATTAACACTAATTTTTTATATTTACACTTATTAAACATTATATAATAAATATAAAGTTATTATCAATAGGGATATTTTTAAAAAAGTAACAATTACATTTTAAAAAACTAAAAATACTGTACATTTTAAAATTTAACTTTTCAAAAAATGTCTTACATTTTTGAATGGAAGGAGTATAAATTAAAAATATATATATTTAATATAAAATTAAAAACTTATTAAATTTTTTAATAAAGTTAACATATTTTATAGTTGTTTTATTTTCATAAAACATGTTGGAAGTAATTAAAATGAGATAAGTATTTTGAGAACTGAGTTTTAAATGAATTTTTACTGCCAGGACTAACAATTTTTTTTTCATTTAAATTTTTTCGTCTCCAATCAACAGGGACAGATCCAAAGTGCAAGATATGGGGGGAAAAATTTTAAATAAGGAAAAATATAGGGATTAGAATCAATTTTAGCAATTTTTATAAAGAAAAATTAAATAAATTTTAAAGGAAGGTGAAAATTACAGGGGTTCCGTGGGTGACCAGCCTTTGCATCCGTCCCTGTCAAGCAATGACTTTGAAGAAGTCTTGATCATATTTATTAGCTTTCTAAAAATTGTTGAAAAAGGATGGGCAATTCTGATGGGTCTTGGTCTTCACATTCAAAAGTTTGATTTTGTAGTTAGAAGAGATTAAAAAAATTATATAATGAAAAATTGGGTGTTTTAATAACACCTTTATTTTTTTTTTTGGTCAAATCCGCCACCATTAAAAATTTGAGAAAATAATTAGCAGGGTTATCTTATAAACCACAAACTTCACAAACGATAATTTAGACTGTTCCTGATATAACAAAAATATAAATAAGAAAGATAGTTAAGCCTCAAAAAGAGAGACAATTAATTACAATCATATTCTCAGTAGTTTTTTAAAAAATAAATTACAAATATCAATTTATATAATAATTATAGATTAAGAAGTTTTGATTACAAATAATACATTTAAATTCTAAATGAAACTCGATCTAATTTTAAGTTGAAATTTTTTTACATTTGTCTTAATTAATATTTATAATTCACATTTTAGAAAATTTTGTTAAAAGCTTAACTATCATTCATTTTTATTTTGAGAATTTTCTTATCATTCCCATCATCTTCCTGCCAAGCTTCTTCATGATTTTCTTGGTGGTTTCCTATACCTGTTTCTGAGAAAATTCATTTAGATTATGAATTTTAAATTGAATGTATAAGAAAAAAAGACCAACACTCATTTGAGAGTCGTCTCATTGCGTCAATCTCTTGCTTTTGATTGAGTTGGAGCAGGCAAAGTCCTTCGTCATCTCAACCTTGCTGTGGTTCTAGCCTCAATCTTTGTGGAAATTTCTTCGACTTTCTTTCTACCTCTGTAATTTTAAATTCCGGAGATCGTTCTAAAAGCCTTCAATGGAAAAGGTAGCTTCATCAATATATTTAGATTATGGGCTTCGGTTTGGAAAATTTTAGATTAATGAAATATGTTTCTTGTGTGGACCTTTGATTTCTATCCCTCATTCAAACACTCCTAATTAATTTCCGTGCTACCTATATAGGGAACTTTAATTTGTTATCTAATATACTCTTAATCCAGAAGCTTAATATGAAATTACAATTGCAACTTATATTAGTTCAGGTGAGAATTGAGCAGGGTGCCGTCCAAACGTTTATAATCTATTAAAAAATGAAATTAATATTTTCCACTATTTCTTACTTCCTCTATTTTTTTATTATAAAAGAAAACTATCATATGTTTTATTGTTTTTTATAAGTAAAATAATATAAGTCAGTGTTAATTACTTCACAATTTTTTTAAAAAATTAGTTGACCTTTATCTATTATAAAATTGTATATCTTTTCAAGTAATACTCTTATTAAATGTTTTATATAAGTATCTTAATAATGATAATTAAATTTTTAATAAATTCTTTTTTACAAAAAAATAATAGATGAAGTAGGGGTATATTTAAAAAAAGTTATAAGACTATCTAATGCCTTATATTTTGAACTAAATAAAGTTTTTTAAAAATATTTTATATTATAGACGGGATCAGTGGGAGTATATTATATAAAAATTATTTGATTTTTTTTGCTATTATTTTCTATATACATGCAAATACTAATTCTTTAATTCACCGAAAAATGTACAAGATACTGTTTAATCTCTTCTTAAAAATTGAATTAAAAAAAAAAAGATGAAAGACTGGCACTCTTTTCTTGGGGGCTTATTTCTTAGCCAAGCCATCGCATCAAACTCAACATTTATATTTTCCTGTTTATTTTAGCTTGATAAATACAATTAAATCCTTTATATTTGTTAGTTCCATTGCTTTACTGTATGCCCTGCGACTACTTTGTCACCAGCAGCTTTAGTTTTCCTGGCAAGTAATAAATTCATTCAGATCTTTAATATTTCCTTAATTATCTTCTCCAGGTAATCATCATATATGCCCATTATTTTTTAAGGTAAATTAACAATGATTTCATTGCTTTTTTTTAGTAGGAAGCCATCATGACAGGGTTAGCACCAACCTCTTCTTCCTTCCACTGCCAATGGACCTATGATGTCTTTATCAATTTTAGAGGCGAAGATACTCGTCATGGTTTTACTGGATATCTGAATGATGCTCTAAAGAACGCAGGAGTTCGCACTTTCATTGATGATGAGGAACTAAGAAAAGGGAATGAAATTAAACCATCACTTCTCGAAGCAATCGAAAATTCTAGAATGGCCATTACCATATTTTCTAAAAACTATGCTTCCTCAATATTTTGCCTCGATGAACTTGTTAAGATACATCAGTGTGTTAAGGCAAAGAATCGGATGGTTTTGCCGATTTTTTATGATGTTGAACCTTCAGAAGTGCGGCATCAAAAGGGTCCTTATGAACAAGCATTAGTTTTGCATACTGATGAGGAGAAGACACGAAATTGGAGGCTTGCGTTACATGAAATAGCTAATATTTCAGGCTTCCATTATGATTCCAGGTAAATTGCAACTTTTACCCCCTTTTCTCTTCTTTTTTCTTCCATCCAACTTCATATCTTTAGTTACAAGTTGATAAAGACAAATCTCTTCTATATGATAATGAATAGGATGAACTTAAAATTAGCATTGACATAACTTTTTTTTAATAAAAATTTCAGCAGACATGAGTATGAATACAAGTTCATTGGGAGGATTGTGAAAGAGATTTCTCATAAAATTGAAAGGGTTCCTCTATATGTTGTTGAACACCCTGTTGGATTAGACTCTCGAGTGTCAAAAGTAAACTCTCTATTACAGATTGGGTTAGATGACAATGTCAACGTGGTAGGAATTTGTGGAATTGGAGGATTGGGTAAAACAACAATAGCAAAGGCTGTATATAATTCAATTGCTGATGGTTTTGAAGGCACGTGCTTTCTCAATGATATTAGAGAAAACTCAATGAAACAAGGCTTACAAGGATTGCAGGAGACAATGCTTTTGGAAATTCTTGGAGAAAAGATCAAAATACAAAATTCCGACAGAGGAGTTGAACTCATAAAAATGAGACTCAAACAAAAGAAACTCCTTTTGATTCTTGATGATGTTGACAAAGATGAGCAATTACGAAAATTAGCTGGTTATTGCAACTGGTTTGGTGATGGGAGTAGGATCATTATAGTGACAAGGGATAGACATTTACTTCAAAGACATGGGGTTGAAAGAATATATGACATGGAGTTATTCAATGTCCAAGAATCTCTTGAATTGTTGGGTTGGAATGCCTTTAAAGATAACCAAATTGGATCAAGTTACAAGAAGGTTATGTCAAGTGCTATATCTTATGCACAAGGTCTTCCACTAGCCCTTGCAGTAATTGGCACCCAATTGTATGGTATGACAATAAATGAGTGGGAATCTTTATTGGAAAAATATAAAAGAAGTCCTGATAAAGATATTCAACAAATATTGAAAGTAAGCTATGATGGTTTAAATGATTTTGAAAAAGAAATTTTTCTTGATATTGCTTGCTTCTTCAGAGGACAAAATATTGAAGATGTCAAAAACATGTTGAAACATGTTTATGATTTTGATCCAAGTCATGGTATTAGAGTGTTGGTGAACAAATGCCTCATAAAGATTGAATATTCTCATGTTAAAATGCATGATTTAATACGAGACATGGGGAGAGAAATTGTTCGTCAGGAATCACCAAAAGAACCAGGAAAACGTAGTAGATTATGGCTTCATCAAGATATTGTTCATGTTTTGGAAGCCAATACAGTAAGTAACACTAATTTAGATTATCTACTTTTCATTATATTTCCTTCTAAGTTTATTCTTCTTTCATAATTCCTCAGTGAAATATCATTTTATTGGTGAATATTTATATTTTTTTGCTTGTTATTTGAAGTTATTCTCTCATGCTTTTGTCCTATATATCAAATGCACATAATTTAATGAATTAATGGGTTTAATGGAATAGTACTCCTTAGAAGATTGTTTTCAAATAGGAAAAAGAAAAGAAAAGGGCTTTAGTTAACTATGAATGACAAGATGGATTTATAGGACTATTTTGTATACTTGTTCTTTCTAAAGTCATGTGTTGGTTTCAATAGATGGACAACATTTTATTTTCTCTTCTTGTCTAATGATACTTATTCGCATTCAATTATGTATGCCTGTTATTTTAAGTATTCAAGTTTTTATTTTTGGTATCATTTTTGACAAAAGAGTGATATATTATAGAAGAAAAATCCTTGAATAACAAATCAAATATAATGATTTAAAATTGTAGAAAAACTTCACAAACGTACACAAATAAATACATAATCAGTAAATCAATCATAAGAAAAAATTCAAAAATTTTAAAAAGCGTAAAAGGTTCAATTTTCAATTACCTAATAAAATGATGATAGTGTACATTTTCAGTAGATTTAGAATTGTCTAGATAATTTGTTAGATAGATATTTTAAATTTTTATACAAAACAAATAAATACATAAATTCCTTTTAAACAAACGAAGAACAATTAAGATTATATATGAATAAATAAATAGGAAAATTATATTTACTTTTATGCTATTGTTTGAATTTCATTTGAATAGCCTCTTAAAAAGGAGCCGTTCGTTGGTTGGTTTAAGGGCTGGGTTAATGGTTTTTTTTTTCTTTTTAAGCTGGGTTAATGGTTTTTTTTTTTAAGGTGGGTCTTGGGGTAGTTTCTGTATGTCTTTGATTTTTTTTATTTAAAAATACCGCATCAAACTTTTAATATCTCATTATTTGCATTTATTATTGGCTTGAAAGGGCACAAATGAAGTCAATATTATAATTCAAGATAATTGGCTAAAATGCATGGAAGTAGATTGGGATGGAGAAGCCTTCAAGAGTATGAAAAATCTCAAAGTTCTGATTTTTAACAATGTGAAATGCTCAAAAAGTCCCAAATATCTTCCTAATAGCTTGAAAGTGCTCAAGTGGCAAGGGTATCCTTCTTCAAGTTTGCCCGCTGATTTTTGTCCAAAAAAGCTTGTTGAATTCAACATTGGGTATAGCCATTTGAGTTCCCTGGAAATAGTCGAGGTAATTAAAATAACCCTATCTTATAAGCATTTCTTGTTAGCTAAATTGTATTTAATAATTTCTCTATTTTTTTAAAGCTTTATGGATGGCTCTGGTTATTGCAGAATTCAGACAATTTGAGTGTTTTGAATCTTCAAGGTTGTCAATACATTACAGTGATACCAGATCTATCCAATCTCAGAAATATGAAGGAATTAATCCTTAAAGATTGCAAGAATTTAGTTGAAATTCATGATTCGATTGGCAATCTAGCAAAACTTAAAATCTTGAATGCATACCAGTGTGTCCGGCTCAAGACGTTTCCACGTTACCTCAAGTTACCCTCTCTTGAAGATATCAATCTTGACTTTTGCTCAAGTCTAAAGTACTTTCCAGAAATACTTGAAGAAATGGAAGTGATGAATGATCTATTTATAGAAGGTACTGGAATAGAAAAATTGCCTTGGTCGATTTGCAAGCTTACTCAGCTTGAACGTTTACATATCGGACAGCATAAGGGAATTGAGCTCCCAGATAGCATTTCTCTAGTCCCGAAACTAGAAGCGTTACATGTTTATGATTGTGAAAATTTGTTGCCATATAATCATGAGGAAGCCCAAGAACAAGAGTTGTGGTCAAAGAAATGTCCAAACATGACCACTTTCAAGTATCGGGGTTCTAATATATCAAATGACGTCCTTAGAATTAGTCTTGCTCGATTTATTAATGTGGAACGGCTAGACTTGAGCGGCAGCAGTTTCACAGTTTTGCCCGCATGTATAAAAGAATGTCATCAGTTAAGGGATCTTTGGTTGGACGAATGCAAGCATTTGAAAGAGGTTGAAGGGATTCCGCCAAACTTAACAGATCTTAGAGCGGCAAATTGCTTTTCGTTGAGTTTAGAATCGAGAAGATTGTTATTGAGTGAGGTCAATATCTCTCTATGATTTTATGATATTCATAGCTCTTCAGTTTGTTGTGCATGTTGCTCAACGTTTGTTTTGATTCACAGGAATTACTTGCGGCTCCACACAAACACTCTTCCTATGTCCATTTTGAAGTGCCAGGGACAAGCATTCCAAAGTGGTTTGATATTCGTAGCAAAGGAGAATCCATTTCTTTTTGGTTTCGTAACTGCTTCCCACGTCTGTACCTTTCTGCTCATCTTCTTAAACCAAATGTTGATACTGCGGCACCGTGCGTTTACATCAATAATGAACTAGTATTTGTGTGTCGCTTGAGGATTTCGAGTCAACGAAGTGATGCTGATCACATAGTTGTGGAGAGTTTCAATATTGAGGATGATCAAAAGAAACAAGCTTTTCGAAAAAATTGCTGGAATCATGTACATATTCCATGTTCATTCAATCTGATCCCAAAGGGAGTAGAAGAGTTCGGAGTCTATTTAATGAAACAACTTTGTGAGACAGAAGATATCAGATTCGCAAATCCATATGAAAGATCGGATTCAACTAGGGGAGACCAAGGTAATAATGCTCTCTTGTCCCTATTCTTGTGAATTTCATGTGACTATGCTTTTTTAATTATTTATATCTCTTTTAATTTTTTTTGTTTTGTTCTTTAATGCAATATATAATATATTGCTTGCCTTACAGGGGCAGATTATTGTTCTTACATATCTTTTAAGGCAAAGTTATGAAGAGAAAACTCATTTTAATTTTCATAAAGAATATTCTTTGAATATTCTGCAGAGTTCTTGAAATACGGGGATGTACAATGTACTTCATGCATATATTTCCATGCTTTCACACCCCGAGTAATTAAAGTGCTCAGTAGGTTATATAGTTCAGTAATGAGTGGATTTAAGCAAATTGACAAAGTGTAGGGAATGGTAAAAAGGATCATTGATAAATGATAATTTTATATATTTTTATTCTTTTAATTTAGACTTTTAATTATTTATTTAAGGCTAATTGAGTTTAATTAGATATTATTTGATTTTATTAGCTAATATTCAGTTTTGGAATTTTAACTAACTAAATCTTTGATTTTAAAATATAAATAATATCTTTAATATTTTTGCACAGGTGCTATTTAATTTTATTTTATTTGTGCAGATTTTCTAGATTCAATTTGAAAGATATTGATGAAGAATATTTTGGATAAGAAGAATATGGGCATGCTTGGAGATCAAATCAAGAATCAAATCTTTAAAATTTTATTTGAATTTATTTTGGATTATTTAGTGTAATTTTTAATTAGGGTCCACTTTTCATATATATATATATATATGAATAGATGGGGGACGGAGAGGAAGCACGATCTGGGAAAAAAAAAAGGAAAGAAGGGAAACAGAGCAGCGATCGCCATTCGTCTTTCCTTCTTCCAATTTCTTGGGTGATGGCTTCTCAATTTTTCATTTCATGTTGTTTGATTTTTAATTCTATGGAGAGCTAATTTTTTTTTGGTGTGATCAATCACAAACCATGATCCTAAATTTTAATCAGAGTCTTTAATATTCAGGAAAGATTTTATTTTAGCTTTATTCCAATTTTCTCTTCTTCTCTCTACCTCTAAATTTTATGCTTTAATTACTATTACTGATTAGAGTAGCTTTATTGCATAATTTTTGAGTTATAAATTTTATCTGAGGTTTTAATTGCTATAATCGATTGATATAGCATTGTAAGAGTAATTTGGCTTGGCTTGGGTGATTATCCATGCTTTGTTTTTGGTGTGGCTATAAAACAATTGTTAGGTTGTGGGTTAAAGGAGATTTCAATTAATCTATAACTTAACTTCTTGTTTAATTCTTGAATGATAATTTGAGAAATATTATAATGAAACCAGAATAATAAAGTTGAATAAAATTAATTTATTTTGTAGACGAGGAAGGTTAAATTTAGGTGATTGGGTTGTGATTGATTGCGCTGCTTGTTGTCGGTAATTTTCTTAATTGAATTTCCTCTATTTATTTATTTATAATTTAGTTTTTAATTTCATCATAAAAAAACCCCCCCATTATTTACCTTTTCATAATCATAATTTAAATAGTTACTCTATTGACTCTTAGGGAGACGACCTAGGTTGCACTTTACTGCAAAATCTAGTTTTTATTAATTTTGGTGCTATTCGACAGTAGTGTCAAAATTTTGGCGCCGTCGCCGGGGAGTCAAAGGTGTTAACTTTTTGAGTTTGGTTATTAGTTTTTTTTTTTCTTTCTCATTATTTTTATTTTTTTTATTTTTTTTTCTCTAGTATTTTTTATTTTTTTCAAGATTTATTATTATTTTTTGTCTTTACTTGTTTTAGGTGTTTTTCATTGTTTTTCCAGTTTATTAGTGCATGACAAGATCTTTACAAGATAAATTAATTGATTTGAACTCTGAGATTGAGAGAACTTGTCGTACTAACCGTAAAAATCAAAAGCACCGTAAAATTAGGGATAGTGTGATCTCTGAAATTTTGTCTGAATTGATTGATAGCATTATTATGATTCTAAATCTGACTTAGACTCTACAGTTAAGTTGGAAAATATGGCTGAAAATAATAATGGTAATAGAACAATTAAAGAATTGGCTGCTCCTAATGCACACTATCAAAATTTATGCATTCAATATCCTAATTTAGATGCAAATGCTAGTTTTGAATTGAAATCTGGTTTAGTACATTTGCTACCTAAATTTCATGGTCTTACAGGAGAGGACCCGAATAGGCACTTGAAGGAATTTCATATTGTGTGCTCCACCATGAAGCCTCAAGGAGTTTCAGAAGAGCAAATCAAATTGAGGGCTTTTCCTTTTTCATTGGATGGAGTGGCAAAAGATTGGTTGTATTACTTGCAACCAGGTGCCATTACATCTTGGGATCAAATGACACAGTTATTCTTAGAAAAATTCTTCCCTGCCTCTCGCACAGCTGCAATTAAAAAGGATATTTGTGGGATTCGTCAGATGACTGGGGAGACATTTCATGAATATTGGGAGAGATTTAAGAAATTATGTGCCAGCTGCCCTCACCATCAAATACCTGATCAGCAGCTGGTTCAACATTTTTATGAAGGTCTCTTACCAACAGATAGGTGGTTTGTTGATGCCGCAGCTGGTGGTGCTTTGGTAGAACTTACTCCAACTGATGCCATGAATCTCATTTCTAAGATGGCACAAAATTCTCAACAATTTGGGACACGAGCTAACCAAGCAGTTAAGGGGGTGAATGAGATTCCAACACCACAATATGATCCTAAATTTGAGAACAAGATGGAGGAGCTCTCTAGCATGGTTCGGCACATTGCCTTAACACAACAAAAATTAATGAATTCACCAGCAGTGCCAACTTTTCCACAGGCGTATCCCTCACAGACGTGTGCACAACCTCAATTTTATAATCCTCAGCAAGCTACCACATCTTCTGCCTTAGTTGGGCCTCTATGTGGCATCTGTTTTTTAGCCACACACACTACTGATCAATGCCCACAGTTGGATGATAGAGTTGAGAATTGTGCTGGGATTTTTCCAACTAGATCTATGCAACAGGGCCAAAAATATGATCCTTTCTCTAACACTTATAATCCAGGGTGGAGAGATCACCCTAATTTCAGATATGGAGGAAGCCAACAACAACAATATAATGCTACAGGTCAAAATTCACAGCCTATGCAACCAATGAGGCAATCTACTCCTATTTCAGGGTCTAAAAATGATGGACCAAGTCTAGAAGAGTTAATGAAGCAAATGGCAACTAATAACATTCAATTTCAACAACGCACTGAGACAGTAATCCAAAAATTGGAGAATCAAATTGGGCAGTTGTCCACCTCCGTTAATGAATTGAAGAGTCAAGGTTCTGGAAAGTTGCCTTCTCAAACAGTTGTAAATCCTAATTGTAGTAATGTTAGTGCTATCACTCTTAGAAGTGGAAAGGAGCTTCCAGAGCCCTCCACAACATCTATCAAGAATAAGTCGGCTGCAGCAACACAAGTCACACTTGAGGAGGCTAATGAAGAAAAGGAACCAAGGAAGATCCTTCCATTTCCAAATAGGGAGACTCAAAGCAAGAAGTTAAAGGAAGCTGAATTGGAGAAAGAAGTGCTTGATGTTTTCAAGAAGGTTGAAGTCAATATTCCCCTTTTGGAGGCAGTAAAGCAAATTCCTAAATATGCAAAGTTCTTGAAAGACCTATGCACGAACAAGAGAAGATTCAAAGCTAACGAGAAGGTCAATCTAGGAAGAAGTGTATCAGCTTTATTTCATGAAGGAATGCAGTGCCAACCCCCTATGCCCTTAAAATGCAAAGATCCAGGGAGTTTCACTATACCCTGTACTATAGGAAATTTAGAATTTTCTAACGCTTTGATTGATCTTGGTGCAGCGATAAATGTTATGCCCAAGTCTCTATTTTCTTCTTTGCAGGGTTGTGAGATGAAGCCAGCCGGGATTATTGTCCAATTAGCAGACAGGAGACTTGCCTATCCTAGTGGTATGCTTGAAGACATTCTAGTTAAGGTAAAAGATTTAGTCTTTCCTGCTGATTTTTATATTTTGGATATGGGTAAAAATGATAGTCATGGGCCACCACCACTGATTTTGGGTAGGCCATTTCTTAAGACAGCTAATACTATCATTAATGTTAAAGATAGTACTCTTTCCATGGAATTTGCAGGACGTGTTGTTCAATTTAATCTTTTAGAGGCTATGAAACATCCTATAGAGGATCATTCTGTTATTAATGTGAGCATGCTTGATATGTTAATTGATGATACATATGATGAGCTTTACAATGAGATGGTTTCTAGTTCTCTTGAGATTGTTGATTTAGATAGCAATACACATTGTTCTGACTCTATTATTTATGAAGATTCTTCTGACTGTTCTGGTTCTGATGATATTGTTGAGTTATTCAAATCCATGCATGATATTGGCATTGAAACTTCTAGTGACTCTGATATGATTGCTTCTGACTCTGAAAGAACTATAGACTTTGCTATCAACTCTATGTCATGTAATTCTATTAATAATGATAATTCTAGTATTCTAGAACAAGATACTGCTGCTTCTTTTGATGGAATGCAGGTTTGTGGAGTTGATGAGCTAACTATCGATAAGCTAGTTCCCTCTATTCAGCAGCCACCTATACTTGAATTGAAAGATCTACCAGAACATTTGAAATATGCATTCTTAGATGAAGGTAAGAAATTACCGATTATTATAGCAAAGGATTCTGATCCTTGCCAAGAGGTAAAATTGTTAGAGGTACTGAGAAAGCACAAGAAAGCTATAGGATGGACACTAGCTGACATTCCAGGCATCAGTCCAGATATATGCATGCATAGGATCTTAATGGAAGACGGTGCAAAGCCATGTAGGCAACCTCAAAGGAGGCTTAACCCACTTATCATTGATGTGGTCAAAAAGGAGGTAACAAAACTTCTTTCTGCAGGTATCATTTACCCTATTTCTGATAGCCAGTGGGTGAGTCCAGTACAGGTAGTGCCAAAGAAGAGCGGGATCACAGTTGTAAAGAATGAAAAGAACGAGTTGATTCCTATGAGAGTGCAAAATAGCTGGAGGATGTGCATCGACTACAGGAAGCTAAATAATGCAACCAGGAAGGATCACTTCCCTTTACCTTTTATTGATCAAATGCTAGAGAAATTAGCAGGCAAATCTCACTACTGTTTTCTAGATGGTTTTTCAGGTTATTTTCAGATTTGCATAGCTCCAGAGGACCAAGAGAAGACAACATTCACATGTCCATTTGGCACATTTGCTTATAGGAGGATGCCATTTGGATTATGCAATGCCCCAGCCACATTCCAGAGATGCATGATGAGTATTTTTGCAGATTTGCTAGACTATTGCATAGAGGTTTTTATGGATGATTTTACTGTATATGGAGATTCATTTGATGAGTGTCTAGTAAATTTAGATAAAGTACTTGAGCGATGTATTGAGAAAAATCTTGTATTAAACTTTGAAAAGTGTCATTTCATGGTTAGACAAGGTATTGTATTGGGTCATGTTGTTTCTGAGAGGGGGATAGAAGTTGATAAGGCTAAGGTAGATGTGATTACTTCTTTACCTTATCCTACTAGTGTTAGAGAGGTCCGTTCTTTCCTTGGACATGCAGGATTTTACAGGAGGTTTATACAGGATTTTAGCAAGATAGCCTTACCACTCTCAAGATTGCTGCAGAAAGATGTGGATTTCAAATTTGATAAAGCTTGTGAGCAAGCATTTGATGAGTTAAAGAAGAGATTGACCACTCCACCAATCATTCAACCGCCAAATTGGGATTTACCTTTTGAATTATTATGTGATGCTTCTAATTATGCTCTTGGCGCAGTACTTTCACAAAAAGTTGATAAGAAATCACATGTCATAGCTTATGCTTCCAGAACTTTAGATGCAGCCCAAGCCAATTATACTACCACTGAAAAGGAGCTTTTAGCTATTGTTTTTGCATTAGATAAGTTTAGATCATATCTTTTGAATGCAAAAGTTGTTGTGTTTTCTGATCATGCAGCATTAAAGTATCTCTTAAGGAAGCCAAATGCAAAGCCACGATTAGTCAGATGGATGCTCTTGCTACAGGAGTTTAACTTAGAGATAAAGGATAAGAGTGGAGCTGAGAATTTTGTCGCAGACCATTTGAGTCGCATTGAATCTCCTATGGTTCCTTCTATTCCTATTGATGATAATTTTCCTGATGAATGCTTATATGCTATGCATGATGTTACTCCTTGGTATGCTGACTTAGTTAATTACTTAGCTGCCTCTGCATTGCCTGTGCATTTAAAGAAACATCAATTAGATAAGTTCAAGAGGGAAGCTAGATATTACATATGGGATGATCCATACCTTTGGCGCATATGTAGTGACCAGATTATTAGGAGATGTATTCCTGACATTGAGTTTGAATCCATATTGCATTTTTGTCACACACTTGCTTGTGGAGGACACTTTGGTCCACAACGCACTGCTAGAAAGGTTCTTGATTCTGGATTGTACTGGCCTACTCTATTTCGTGATGCATATACATTTTGTAAACATTGTGCTAGATGTCAGCATACAGGAAATATCTCCCGTAGAAATGAGATGCCTCAACAACCTTTACTTTTCTGTGAAATATTTGATGTATGGGGTATTGATTTCATGGGACCTTTTCCTGTTTCATTTGGATTTGCTTACATTTTACTAGCTGTGGATTATGTTTCTAAGTGGGTGGAAGCTAAAGCCACCAGAACTGATGACTCTATTGCTGTTGTAGATTTTGTTAGATCACATATCTTTTGCAGGTTTGGTATTCCAAAGGCCATTATCAGTGACCAAGGCACCCATTTTCGTAATCGGAGCATGCAGAGTTTATTGGGTAAGTATGGGGTCGTGCATAAGATGGCTACCCCTTATCACCCCCAAACTAATGGGCAAGCTGAAGTCTCGAATCGAGAGATAAAGCAGATTCTTGAAAAAACAGTGCAACCTAATAGGAAAGACTGGAGTAAGAGACTTGATGATGCATTGTGGGCATACAGAACTGCCTACAAGACTCCAATCGGAATGTCTCCTTATCGGCTTGTTTTTGGGAAAGCTTGTCACTTACCTGTGGAGATTGAGCATAAAGCTTATTGGGCAGTAAAGCAGTGCAATATGGATTTAACTAAAGCAGGAGCCCAAAGAAAATATCAATTGCAAGAGCTTGAAGAATTTCGCTTGGAAGCATATGAAAATTCAAGAATCTACAAGGAAAAGACCAAGTTAATACATGATAAGCTGATAGTTAGAAAAGAGTTCAAGGTGGGACAAAAAGTGTTACTCTATAATGCCAGATTGAAACTTATGCCAGGAAAACTTCGTTCTAGATGGGAAGGTCCTTTTATAGTTACTAAAGTGTTTTCTTATGGTGGAGTAGAGATTATGGCAGAATCTACTGGAGCAAAGTTTAAAGTTAACGGGCATCGGTTAAAGCATTTTTATGATGGATTTGAGACACACATTGTGGAGGAGTCTTCCCTCCAAGATAATACTTAATCGATCAGGTTGTATCATTTCTCTTCACTTTTAATTTACATTTTCCTATACATCTTTCGAACTATGTTCTACATTGAGGACATTGTAGATTTTAAGTGTGGGGGGAGGTTTTTTGCTGTTTCTAATTTTTTTTCTTGTTTTCATTTTTTTTATTTTTGTGTTCTTGTTTTCAAAATAAAAAAATAAAAAAAAATAATTTGTGCGAAGTTGCAAATTTAAGACAATTTTAGTTTGAATGCATTTGAGCATGATAAGTAATTGATCTTATGTTTAGAATTTAAGTTAAGTGGCATGAGTTTGGTTTCAATGAATTAATGTGATAGCCTTTAGCTTGTAAAGATTTGAGCCTAATATTATTCTCTTTTTGTGTGTATTCTGCTATCACTACTCCCACTCTAGAACTTGTCTTGATTCTTAGTTGAGACTATAATTGCATATGCTTTGCATGAAGATGATTTAGGCATTCTTTTAGCCTACTTAGCCAAATAGCCATCCCATGTAATTTATCCCTTGTTAGCCCCTTTGAGCCTAAACCTTTTCTTTAAAATTTTAGCCAATTGAAAACATAACCTATAAAAATATTTTCCTTTCATTCTTCTCACCCCACTTTAGGTGATGAAAAGTGTATTATAATATTTGTTGGAATGAAAGAATATGCTTGAAGAGAGATTTGGGTTATTTTGAAAAAAAAACGAGAGAAAAAAAAAAGCAAAGAAAGAAAGGAAGAAAAGAAAAGAAAAGAAAAGAAAGAGCATAAAAGTCATAACACAACAAAAAAAAAAAAAGGTGCATGAAGCAAAGGAAAGGAAAACAAAATAAAGAGAGAAAAATAAACCCAAATCAATTTATTTTGTTTCTTTCATTCTATATATTTCGTTTCAAATATACTTTTCATTATCCTAAAGTTTATTAACCTTCATTTTCCTATATCATACCTTTACCTAAGCCCCATTACAACCTAAACTAAAGTCCTATTGATTCTTACATTGCATATGACATAAATAGTGGAGACCTAGATGATAAACAAGCCTATGGTAGTGAGGTTTTAATAGGGGAACTTGAGTGAAACACTTACCTATATACATTTGAGAGTTGAGAGTTAAACACTTGACCTTTGTGAGGGGCTATTGCTTAATTTATTCTTACCAAATGAAATTGCCATGATACTTGTTATTCTCAATATAAGAGATATTGATTAAAGTGTTAAAATGTTGAAGAGCTATAATTATTTCTTATTCTTTGTTGCTTCCACAGTTCTTTTCTTGAAATTTGAGATTTAAGTTTTGCCCAGGAGTGCAAAAGTCTAAGTGTGGGGGAATTGATAAATGATAATTTTATATATTTTTATTCTTTTAATTTAGACTTTTAATTATTTATTTAAGGCTAATTGAGTTTAATTAGATATTATTTGATTTTATTAGCTAATATTCAGTTTTGGAATTTTAACTAACTAAATCTTTGATTTTAAAATATAAATAATATCTTTAATATTTTTGCACAGGTGCTATTTAATTTTATTTTATTTGTGCAGATTTTCTAGATTCAATTTGAAAGATATTGATGAAGAATATTTTGGATAAGAAGAATATGGGCATGCTTGGAGATCAAATCAAGAATCAAATCTTTAAAATTTTATTTGAATTTATTTTGGATTATTTAGTGTAATTTTTAATTAGGGTCCACTTTTCATATATATATATATATATGAATAGATGGGGGACGGAGAGGAAGCACGATCTGGGAAAAAAAAAGGAAAGAAGGGAAACAGAGCAGCGATCGCCATTCGTCTTTCCTTCTTCCAATTTCTTGGGTGATGGCTTCTCAATTTTTCATTTCATGTTGTTTGATTTTTAATTCTATGGAGAGCTAATTTTTTTTTGGTGTGATCAATCACAAACCATGATCCTAAATTTTAATCAGAGTCTTTAATATTCAGGAAAGATTTTATTTTAGCTTTATTCCAATTTTCTCTTCTTCTCTCTACCTCTAAATTTTATGCTTTAATTACTATTACTGATTAGAGTAGCTTTATTGCATAATTTTTGAGTTATAAATTTTATCTGAGGTTTTAATTGCTATAATCGATTGATATAGCATTGTAAGAGTAATTTGGCTTGGCTTGGGTGATTATCCATGCTTTGTTTTTGGTGTGGCTATAAAACAATTGTTAGGTTGTGGGTTAAAGGAGATTTCAATTAATCTATAACTTAACTTCTTGTTTAATTCTTGAATGATAATTTGAGAAATATTATAATGAAACCAAAATAATAAAGTTGAATAAAATTAATTTATTTTGTAGACGAGGAAGGTTAAATTTAGGTGATTGGGTTGTGATTGATTGCGCTGCTTGTTGTCGGTAATTTTCTTAATTGAATTTCCTCTATTTATTTATTTATAATTTAGTTTTTAATTTCATCATAAAAAAACCCCCCCATTATTTACCTTTTCATAATCATAATTTAAATAGTTACTCTATTGACTCTTAGGGAGACGACCTAGGTTGCACTTTACTGCAAAATCTAGTTTTTATTAATTTTGGTGCTATTCGACAGTAGTGTCAATCATATAACATAAAAGCAATTAATACCAATTCAAAGGTCATGGATTTAATAATTTAAATCACCATGCGCGCACATATGCATTCATTTGTATGATACTTGAGAGATTTTTTTGGAGCAAAGGTTAGTCTAGAACATGATAACTATCAAATAAATAGGGGGAATGATGTTCAAGCCCTCTCAAGGGATATTATCTTGTGAAAACATCAATTATTATTATTAAAAGCTGAACCTTAACTTATATCTTTTGTTAGGGCTTTCTTAGATGGTGGCTTATGATAATTATTGGTCATGATAATTGTAATTTTCATTAATAAAATGTAATGTATTTTGAAAATGAGAAAAATAAAATGAAAATAGTTTTAAAATGTTTCTATTTTTTATTTTCATGAGAACATTTTTGGAAACAATTAAATTCAAAATGCTTATCTAAACAAGTTTTTGTTTTTTAAAAATAGAAGCCAGACAATTACTTAACGTCTCCATGTTTATTATTTTCCTCTTTATTTTGTTATCTGACCATTTAAACTTATAAAGATCCATTTTTGCCCAAGAAACAGGTTGTTTTTGACATTGAATATATAGAAAAGTATGAGCAATAATTGCTAGAAATAACTATATATACCTCATTCATTTATTTATTCACCAGAAAAAAATGTCTCGTAATAGAGACATTGGGCCCGTTTGGTTTCTGTTTCTATTTTTTGTTTTAAAAAACTCTTTTGTAATATAATTTTTAAATGTTTTTGAAAACAAAATAAAATATTTAGTTATGTTATTTAAAAAGCAGTTTTACAATTAAAAAATAGGTTGATAGTAATTGTTATAAGTTGTTAATGATAGTAATTTATTATAGAAATTGGTCAAGGTAACTATAATTTTTAATAATCAAATAGAATGAGCTTTGAAAATAAGAAAAATAAAATAAAAACAACTTGACGGTATTTCTATTTTAAAAAAATAAAAAACAAAAAAAATTAGTTTTCAAAACAATTAGATTGATAATACTTATTCAAACAGGTTTTTTAAAATTTTTATTTTTAAAAATAAAAAAACAGTTTTTAAAATCTGAAAACAAACAAGCCCATTGTTGCTGAATTTTGTATGTTCACACATAATTTTGATATATGCATGATTTTATTTATTTAAAGTTCTCTTGATCATAATTCATAATGTCCAATTAGCAATGTCAAGACAAAATCATGTGTGTGACTTAGGCAGATAATTATAGTTTGAAATATATCAAGAAATATTTCAGTTAAAACTAAATATGTATGTCATAACAGTTAAAGGAACGTAGGCAAATTAACTGCTAAGAAAATTTTATTCTCAGTCTCTATTGTAAAGCACTAATCGATGTAATTTGAACAAAATAATTGTCTTTCAATAGAACAATTCGGTACAAGGATGAATGAGGAAGAACTAGCACTTGGCAAGAAACGGATGTTGATGGGGGATGACAATATTGCCTCAGTAAGCTCATATATTTTTTGTGTTATGTTAACACTTCATATAACTTTGGACTTTCTTGTTAATTGAGTTTCAATTTATGACATTTTACTTGCAGAGTTCAGGTACCCGTGGATGCACAAAGAGAGGAAGAAATTGCTCAATCAATCATAATGAGATTGACAAAATCACACCTGAAATCCAATTTGCCGATGCTGCTAGTGAAATAATTAATAATCAAGGTACAAATTCAAGCCAATGGCTTCAATATTAAACTACATTTTTAACAATTTCTATATGAATACAACTTTTTATATATTACATATTTCCTTATGTTATAATTTTATCCTTTCTATTTACCATTTCATGCATTTCAAGTTCCACTGGCATCTTATGTAAAAGACTATAAAGGAGAATATAATAGCAGTAAAAACCTAATTTACTTGTCCTAATCCTTCATGACTTTTAGGTATATGCTAATG
Organism: Prosopis cineraria; assembly: GCF_029017545.1. Classification (NCBI taxonomy): domain Eukaryota; kingdom Viridiplantae; phylum Streptophyta; class Magnoliopsida; order Fabales; family Fabaceae; genus Prosopis; species Prosopis cineraria. The sequence goes on from NW_026555338.1 coordinate 12,321,324, forward strand.
CCATAGCCAACCAAGATAGGTTACATGTACTATTATAATTGGCCTACATAGTTGTATTCATTATTCAACTTAATAACTCAAAGGTGCTTCAAAACTCTATCTAAGCACAACAAATATACTGTTGTGTGACAGAAAATGATATAAACAATGGATATAAGTGGCTCTCCTTAAATTTTTCTATTGAAGCAATGTTTGACAATCTGAATGCAAATGATACTTCATTACCAGTGTTACCATTTACAAAGCATGGTGGTGATGACACCAAGGTACATGCATATATGATATGGTAATATCAACAAGTATACTCAATAGTATATATGCAGATTTCTTAAAAAGAATAATGTAACTATAAGAGGTCACACTTTTGAAGAAAACAAGTAGCTCTCATTGCGTTCTTGCTGGGAGACACCATTGCCCAAGGGTCCAACTAGTCAACAAGGTAATGTTGGAACAAAATTAATATATGAGGCCACACATGTAAAAATAAAAAATGTACTGTGTGGCCATTATTATAATTTAGCCTAAATAAAGTGGTCTACTTGAAAAAGTTTTAAGGCTTAAGGAGGTGTAATTATTATGGAATTAATGTATAGAGACCAAAGTGATATTTATAATTTGTTGAAGGCCAAACCATAGATAACACAAACTTAAGTCTATAAATAGAGGTTGTGATCCTCAGATTGAGCATGAGAAGAAACTAATTCTTTGACTTCTTCCAGAGAACCATAAGGAAGTTTGCAATGTTTATAATTTGGAAGATCACAGTACGCCAATCCATCAACACGTGGAATCTTGTGACTATGGATTTATCTGTTCAGGTATGCTTTCACATTCTATTCTATTCCTCTGAATTGATATGAAATTACATTCAAGTTTATAATTGGTTGCAATTGATTCTGCGGTTTGAATATGAACTCGATTGATCTGGAACAAGCAATTCCAACAAGTAATAGACCTATAGATTTCATGGAACTATAAATATTTCACTATATTAATGTAAGTTGAACAAATGAAAGTTAAGACAAATTCATCTTAATTTGCGTTCGGATGTCAGAATGCCAACAACAACAAAATATGAATCTCATCAATGGGGACGAAATCTCAGGAGGTTCAGAAGATGATAGAAAAGCTAAAGGAAAGGAGATTGTAGTCTACAATGATAGCATAAATGAGAAATGACATCGTCAATTTATCACAGGTATTTTTTATTATTAGAAAAAAATATAATAATGAAGCATTTCCCTTAATGGATATGTGCAATTTTTAACTAACATAATTATTTTTGCAAATCTTGGATACAAGAACCAAACTCTGCACCAATTGAACTTTTCCTGATGATTCATTTAGATAAATTATTAAATGTTGTGGGTGTGTGAAAGATAATTTAAATAAGTTCAATTTTAGGGTCATACTAGGGTCAAATAATATGTAAGAAACGTGTGTGTGTGTGTGTGTGTGATATTACTCTATTGATGCATATTCACTAATATAATCTCCTTGACTCACCCCTTCATTTTCATTTCTAATATGCAGCTAGCTATGAGATATTCACTCTACATCTAGACTCTGCCTTCATGTCAGTGAGGTAAGCAATTTTGAAGAATCATGTTGATAATAGATGGACAAGTTTGTAATCGTTGGGGAAAAAACTGTTTGCATTTAATTTTAAATACTTTTTTATGTTTGAAGTAGCTAACCTAGCTGGAATAGTTTCTTGATGGAGAACTATATTAATATTGCTATGATTGTTATATGGTTCGAATAAATTTGAAACTGTGGGAAATTATCCATTTCTTAGGAGGACTATCAAACTCTATGGTCAATGATTGTAACTACTATTTTTAAAATCATTAAAAAAAAATTGAATGCCTTCAAGCCCATTCTAATCCTTCAACTTATACAATTGCAACACCCTTCGAAGGTTTCCAATAGGTTGAACCACTACAACAAAAAAAGCTTCTTGGAGTGTTTCTTTTTATACTATCGGAGCATCTTGGAAACGCTCCGAAAACAGGAGCTCTTGTATATACAAGGGCATTTTTCAAACGTTTCTGTAGGGAAAACCTGTGGGAGCGTTCCAAGTAGGAAAATCTCCTGTGGAAGCTCCCACAGGTATCCCACGGGAGCTTTTCCATTTTATAAACGCTCACGTAGGTTGACCATATGAGAGCTTTTATGCCCATAAATGCTCTCATATAGATCCCTATTGGAGCTTTTCTTCTAGGAAATGCTCCCATAGGTTTATTTTTCTAAAAAAATATTGAACTCATCTTTTATTCTCTTCATGCATTGTACATCATGACTAATATAAAAAAAATTATTTATAAAATTAATATAAATATACAAGCAATTTCATTATATACAAAAGTTCAACTAACTAATTTCCAATACTATAATATACACAATATTATAATGTAGATTACAACCTATGAAATTAAAAACATTTGCAATACTCTCATGCTTACATGGTACAAATAAATACATCTAACACTATTCTTACTTAATTGCAAAGTACTCGTTCACATTCTATCTGCAAAATATAAAGAAAAATAAATTAGTTAAACCATAAATATCATATTAATTATGAATAAAACACATCATTCAAAGTCCATACCTCTCTGTTCATGTCCCATTGAGATAAATTTTTTCAAAAAAAATGTATAACATTAGGCATATTACTTTGAGCCTGTATTTTTTTCTCAAAGATGCAAAAAACATCCTTTTTGTGAAGGCTAGGACTAAATTCAGATTCACTTATCTCATCCAACAAGCTGGAGCATAACATCAGCTTTTTCACATCTCCATCTTTAGATTGCTAGCTTCAATTACGCCTGCACGTATATACCATGACAAGACATTCAGAAACAAGTCTATGTTAAGCAAGTCAAAGATCAATTTTCTATTCCAGATGCTTAATCCTAACCCCATGATTATGATGTATTGAAAAATTATTAATTAATGTGATATTCATATGCTAAGTATATCTTTTGTCATGCTATGCAAAAACACCAAGAAGCATTAAATACTGCGTGCATTGGGTCAAAAAGTCTACACCACCTTTACTTGCTATTTCTATGAGAGAAAGAAGTGGGAAAGGGAAAGAAGAGTCAGAAAGATTAAAAAAAGGTCTCACAATTCATATGCACTCATCAATATCAGTGGAGGGCTCTCCGCTCTTAGTCTCATGTCTCTGTCACAACATTAAAAAATCCTTCCTACTTTATATTTACTTTCAAGTTCTAAGATATCAGGTTATAGAGGGAAAAAAGTGATTTGACAGTACATGAATTTTGTAGCTACTTGTTAATGGTTGAGAAGGAAAGGACGTCAGGGTTGTTCTGGCTTGATCAAAAGCCACATTGTACAGGTTCAGCAAATCAGCTTTACATAATGAAAATGGAAGAATTTGCTGCAATCCATACAAATTCAATGAGAATGGGTTGAAAATGTATAAGCTTTTCTTGAATAAAGCAATCTTCATTATTCAAAAGCCTACGCAACAAATTCAATGTCAAGATCAGAGGAGTCAAGGCAAGGGGACGTCGTCATCATTTCATCTTCTTAAAAATATACCTATTTTTGGAGCAGTGGACCTTGAGGTCATTAGCTTCTCGACCATTAGAAACATCTCTAGACATTCTCAACTGTTCAGGAACAATGAGAGTTCCACTCTTATCATGGTAAGATTCATAGATAAAGTCTACAATAGTGTCCTGCAATAAGCTATTCAATACAAGATTATGAACCAGTTTTGTAAATCTCTGAGATAAATAAGATGAAAGATTTTATCATGATAGTTTATTGTTTGTCCCGCAACTATAAGAGAAAAAGCAAAATGGCAATAAACTAAAATTAAATGAATATACCAGTGGTTTAGAAGCATTAAGCTAGTGGTATATATGTTCATTTTGAAACCATGTCAATTGTCTTTTGGTGAAATTCCTGCATGAAAGTATACCCAATAAATTTAATTGAAATGAGCACCTCATGAATAGCCAACAACGCTAAAGGGGAAGAGGTGGTCACTTGAATATAGCAATGCAAGAGTAACTACAAACAAGGGCATTTTTCACAAACAAAATGCGAAAACAAAAGCTTTCTGGCGACTACACCTAAGTAGGAAAACTCAACTATAGAAGCAACATGATCCAACAACATTTGTTCAAAAAGTTCAATGTTTCATCATTTCCTGCCATTACAGAAAAGGGCATATTTTAAGCAGAAAATCACTCTTACATCTACATGGTCTTAACCCTCTCTATTCATAGAAATTAAAATGAAGAACATCGTCCACCTTTAATCAGATGAAGCCACCAAGTTTTGATAAAGCAATGTTCCATATAAAATCCCATGTCAAAATCTATTTACTATCAATTGAGAAGTCGGTATCTATCAATGAGCATGAAAGGCATATCTCATGATCAACAGGTCCTTTCTCACAAAAAAAAAAAAAAAACGGCTCATTTACAAAAGTAACACAGCATGCACACATTTTTAAGCTTGGAAGCAAACAAGAAAATAAATTGTCTAACGAAATTTCATGGGAAACTAGCCAATGAATGTTCTAGGAAGTCAGTCAATAAAAAAAGAATGTTCTAGGAAATAAAGTTAAAAAATGAAACGAGATCCAGAATAATGAGTCACATGCCCTTTGGATCTGTGTAGTGTCTTTGCTTGTAGCTTCAACCTAACGGAAAATGATGAAGTGGGTAATGTCTAACCTCTACTTGTCATTGAAGAGATTGAACATAATTGATGATTTCATTGAGCATGCCTGCTTTTCCTGTGATTTTGTTACAATCTGGTACTAAACCTTGCAAGTATTTCATTCTCTCTCTAATCTTTTCCCTTCTAACCTGCAAGACGAAACAGAGCTTGCATTGTTTAATTACCGGAAGAAAAGCCCACAAAGAAAAGGATCGGTCATTTTCGGGTTCTTACTCTTTCTGCTAAGCTATGGCTATAATTTTTTTTCTTACGTTTTTCTTTTGCTCTTTCAACCAATCCTTAGGTCCTTACAAATTCTGAGGGCCAAGGCAAGTAGAAGAGAAGACAAAAAAGAGCACGGTGACTAAATCTGAACCTGAAGAAATGGTGAATAGATGACCGAATTTGGAAGAAGAGCTACATGACAGGTGTTCTACGAGCTAGGGAAGAAGAGCTTCACCAGAAATGGCATCAGAGACAAGCTTCAGCAGAACACGGTAGCGACACGATGGCAAGTCTTCGACGAGCAGCAGCAACATCGAGCTAAAGGAAGACGACCGATGGCGAGCTTAGTGCAGTAGATCTGGTTTGGGTCGCAGATCTAGTTTGGGGGAAGGCATCGAGCTTGAGCAGCAAAGGACGAGAAGAATAGCGAGGAAATTACTGAAGTGAAGTTGAATAAGGGTTTCGAATAGAGCGGGCACTGGGGTAAAAACTGAAGCATCAAAATGTTAAAAAAATCTGAAATTAAAAAACATATTGGGCTTATGGGAGCGTTTAAACTAAAAAAACGCTCCCATAAGCTTTGATCTACAAGGGCATTTTTTATCCAAAAAGCTCTTATAAGCTTGTCCAAAAAAAAAATTTAAAAACACCTACAAGTGCTTTTCAACCCGTAAATGCTCTCGAAGACAATAGTCTGTTAGAGCTTTTTTATTTAGAAATACTCTGGTATGTTCCGCCTCATGTTTTAAGAACGTTTTATCTTTAAAATGTTCTTGTATGGGCACTCTCATAACCTATTTTTTTAGTAGTAAACACATTGACATTTCTTTTTAGAGATTGTTTTTTGCTCTTCTTTTTTAATAGAATTCATTGAAACATATTTTCCTGCTTGCTTGATAAGTGATGAATTTTGGATTGCTTTATATCATTATCATGTTTAATGGTACATTTATATTGAGCAAAATATAATTAGGTGAAGTTTATTTTCAAATTAATTTACACTAGAAAATAAAGAAAACAGAATGATTCACAAATTTTAAGAATAAATTGGGACATAAGATTATTTATCTCGCTTACATTTCATTACTCCAAAATTACCTCCTCTCATAAATGTTTTAAATGAAAATAAATGCTAACCTAGGATTCTAAAAACACTCGAACAAGCTCTCTCAAGTCATGAACAAGTATTTAGTTAAATTAATTGCTCGATCTCTTGTTGCAATCAAGAAAACCCAATTTTAAACACCAACCCTAACACGGCTATGCAATATTAGCAAATATATCTCTATCTTACTAGCAAAACTATCCATTTAACATGCCAATATTAAGTTCTTGTACTATTTTACTCAAGTTCTATACTTGACCTAATCCTCTCAAGTATCAATCAATTTAACCAAATATCTAAATGGTGGCTAAATGCTTATAAGCATTAATGAAGAAGTAAAATAAATACATATATATCATTAATCACAAAAAGAAAGGAGGAACTTAGTATTAATTCATATAAAGGTTTAAAATAATCCTAAATCAAAAAGTTTAGCTAATCATAAATATCAAAAAGCTATAAATATAGAAAATATTCACAGCCATATTAGATTACAAGGAGAGAAATGGAGAAGAAATATAGGAATCAAAGAAATGAAGCTTCAAATATTTTTAAAGCTTCAACCCTTGGACTCAACTTATCCAAATCTTAAATCCTAGCACAACTAAGCTCCCAAAGTGTCTTCAAGTGTGTAGAATACATTTTGGGTTGAGCTCTCAATATACATGCATCCTACCCAAGCATTTTCAGATAAATAAAATGGAGCGTTTTACTAATAGAGGTAAAAGTCACGAACGAAAATCACAACATTAGGACGACTTTGCAATTTTGCATTGTTTTCACTGTTAATGAAACTTAACCTTTAAGCAATTGATTTCTTCATCCAAAAGCCTTTCAAAGGCATCAACAAATGTCCAAAAATATATCTAATTAAACTTTAAACCAAAATAACATAAACTTAACTCCAAAGTTTCGAATTAAAGCCAAGTGTGTAAACCCAAAACAAGATGCACATTTTTTTAATTTGGATAATTAAAATATATACAAATAAGATAAAATATATCAGAATCTAAGAAAAATGTGATGAAATGCCATAAAATTCTGGAGGTTAACAAGTTTTAACTTTCAAGGACAATAAATTGTTTAGTTTTTCTCTTTTTTGCAAGAGGTCTTATATGTTATTCTCTATTTTTTTAACAATGCTATATATTTACCCCTTCCATGTAGAATCATGATGTGATTTTATTATTATAATGGAACTTGATCCTTTAAGGAGAACAAAATATGATTAATGTTTTAACAAAGAAATATAAAAAAATTACATGCAAATTTTAAGAATTTACTTGGAAAAGTAGCATGCAAAGAGAAGCAGAGGCAATGATTGGGGCTTCTTGAGTTTGAGGCAATGGTGATGACAACTCTGCTAGCCTCAACTTTGGATTTGGAGTGGAAGGAGATCATGGCACAAGGGAGAGGGAGAAGAGTCACTAGTAGGGCAGAGTCAAGCCTTTAGCTTCAATCTTCAACTTCATATTGTAATGTTGGTGATGAGAGTGTTGATAAGTGACAATAAGAGGAGAGTGGATTGGAGAGGTTGAGCTCGAGAGTTAGAGACGAGCAACACAAGTGGTGAACTTAAGTTTAATGGGAGGTCAAGTGAAAACTCATTATAACAGAATAAGTTAAATATGATGTCATATATCTGACAGTTATAAGTTAAAAATGACAAATAAAAAAGTGTTAAATACTTGATTGTTGTTTCAAAACAATTGTCAAGTATTTAGTATATATTTGACAGTTATATTATTATTGTGAATACCATATTTTGTTCGAGTCCTAATAAATAAATAAGATAATATCCATAGTAAAATAAATAAAAATGAAAATAATAAGAATAAAAAATAATATTTAACAACAAGAAAATATATATATATATATAAGTTGGGTATAAAGATAAAAAAAATATTCAAGCTAGATCACAATATAATAATTGAAATAATCAGAATATAATATAATATGATATTATAATTTGAAGATTTCAAGATAACTTAATATCTAATATTAAGATTAGAAGATTTCAAAACAAGATAATAATCAAGATATAATAATAGGAAAGATAACAATTAATATTCAATCTCTAAATAATAATAATAATAATATATAAAATACTAATATTGATCACGATAGGATTGAGATATGAGAAAAACCCTAGATGAATGGGTCTATATAAAGGAAAGAAACGGTAGAGCATATGGGAGTGAGAGAGAAACTCAAGGAAGGAAAGAGGAAACGATAAAGATTCAAGTCAACTGAGATTCATAGATGTAAGCTTACCTTCCATTAGGCCTTAGCACTTTAGGAATTTAAACCTTTGCTTACAAGCTTGATTTTAATCTCTGCTAACTACTATGTGTATTGGAATTCTTTTCTCTCCTAATGATAACATGATGTGAACTTGTTATAATCCCTATGTATTTCTTTTCTTTTTCTCATCTGATCTTGAATCCTATTCCTTTGTCTTCATGTGCATGATCCCATAACTAGATAAAATTATTCACTCTCTTGGTGAATAAGGCATGGGCATCTACACATATTCAATTTTATTTCATCAATAATTTTTATTAATATTTTGGTAGCCTTCCAAATTTATATCTATTTAATGCATAACGATAAATTATTGCATGTACATAATTTTAAAATTATCAATTGTGTGAGACTTTCAGAATCCCCGTAGATTTATAAATTAAATAATTTATCCTACACAGTGATAAATTATCACAAGTACATTTTAAAACATTTTATCCTTAAGTAAAAAATATTTTCCTAAAAAAAAATAAAATAAAATAAAATATTTTTTTGAAAGGTGAAAGTATGAAGCTTTTCTTAAATCTTATTAAAATATTTTTCACAAAATTATCCCTTAATATTTTGTCACAAATAAAGAAATAAAATATTTTTCATAAATAAAAAACTAAAAACCAACATTAAAAATTATTTTATAACAAATTAATATTTTTCCTAAAAAATCTCAACCAAGAGACATGCATTTTTATCCCAAACTACATAAACTTTGATCTTTCAAAAGGGTACATAGGCCTTAAGGTTTCATCTTAAGTCAAGTCCAACTTATAAATAAATAAAATTTTTCCTTTTTAATTTTATTATTTTTTAATCTTATTTTTAAGGATAATTAATATTTTTAAGGCCACTTAAATTTATATGGTTAACTTAAGGTAACCATTCACATGAATGGATATTGTGGGGTTCTTAACACTTTCCCTACATACAATCGACTTCCTTACCCTTTTCCCTATACGTAGACCACGCGTTAAAAAGGGTTCCAAAATTACTTGTAAAATTTTGATGGCAACTCCTAAAATATTTATATGTTTATTCAATTTTCCTTCTCAAGAAATTCCAGATCGAGCGTGACAATTTGGCGACTCCACTGGGGACTTACATAAAAAAGTCAAGCCTATTCAAGTTAACTGTGTGAATTTATTTGGCCTTTTTTTATTTTAATTATCCTTTTTTTATTTTTTTATTTAAACTTTTTTGTATTCTTTACTCTCTTGATTAGATTATTTAACTTTCGTGATATCTTGTAGTTTCTTGGTTAACAAATTTATACGTTCTCCACACACATTGAGCACTCACACATCCAACCTCACACACATGTTAGGCCTTATACCTGGGTTTGAGAGTATCCTAAGTTAATAAAAGTTAGTAACGATTTCCCTGAGGGACTTTAAAGTCCCTTGAAGGCATCGTGAATACTTCACCTAAATCGATATTTATTTTACAAATTTAATCCTTGAAGGGTTATTAAACTCTCATAGGGTTATAATAGTTAAGTAGATTTTTCATCTCTCTTATGGAAGTGGCTTGGGGGCCTTGTTTAGGATATATTAAATCTACCCTAAGAACTTTGCACGTTACATGAATCTAGTAGCCACCATAAGAGCCAATACATGATATCCTACCTTTAGACATGCCTCCTATAAGGCACAAAAGAGAATATACTTTTCTTCATGCATTATTTTTGTTACATTAAAATTCTTAAATTAGGAGTAACAAACTATAAACCATGGTGGCCTTTTTAATATCATTACATCTAAAATGTGCCACAATGAAGGTATTTGGACTAGTACCTTTCCTCAAGTTGAAGGGTTCTTAACCCTATTGGACTATCATATTATATAAAGTACACTAAATCTTTTTATGCACATTATTAATATTTTTGTATATCACCAAAATAATTAATAATGGGCTTGGAGTAGTTAACATAGATTTTTTTTATCCCTAATCATAGAGTGGCCTAGTCACCCAAGATTTATGGTTTTATTCCATTCCTACGAGATACAATAAGGGTCCGTTGGGGGGGGGGAAATACTTTATAAAACAAAAAAACAAGGAGTGAAAAAAATATAATTTGTGAATCATTCTAGGCATTTGAAGTGGAAAAATGGAGGGTAATAAGAATGTCAACTCCATTGCAATAAAGATAATGGAAAGGAGTGGTTTTGAGCAAGGGAAAGAATTAGGTGCACACCTCCAAGGCATCAAATCCCCGATCAAATTACTTGAGAATCATAAATGTCAAGGATTAGGGTATGAACCTCCTTTAGAAGAACAACTAAGGAAACAAGTAAGCTTGGTAAGGAAAAAGAAGGTTGAAGGTCAAGAAATCCCTCAACTTAGAAATACTTTCTTAACACTAACTAAAATCCTAAATAAGCCAATCATTGCAATAACCGCTCTAGTTGATGAAAGGGCTCACGCATGGATCTCAATGGCACTCCTAAAATTACATTGGAAAATTGGGAGATTGATGACAAGTTTGACTTTATTCCAGGAAACCAAATTCCTTAGAACACTTGCCCAATGTGTAAGTTTTGAAGCTCTTAAATGTTGGTTCATTAATCACCTCTGACATGTATAATTATGAGTATGATAACGATGATATAATCTAAGCATACACAAAAATCATGGAGTCAGACGAAAAACGAATCTCCCCACATGAAGAAATAATTGAGATAATAAACATGGGGACTATTGAAGATAAGAAAGAGCTAAAAATGGTAGATAATTTTGAAAGGGGGTAAATGATTGAACTTTTTAAAGAATACTTGTGTCACGTCTCGTAATATGGGAGTGACTGGCACGGGATATATATACAATATACATCCCTTAAGTCTTAATCAAGGAAACTTTAATCTAGTATTTTAGCTCATTTAAAATATGATAGAAGATAATTGTGATATTTTCATATAAACAAAAGATAATAAACTTTCGTAAAACATTTTAACTTATTTTCTATTTTTATGGGGAGAATCTCTCTTAAGGCCCACGAAGCAAAAATAGTTTGTATGTGAAACCTAATACAATTTGAAACTCTCTACAGGTCAAAGGGCCATAAGTAGAAGAAATATATTTTAATGAGAAAAGATATATTTGCCCTTCCTTTCTCTATGAATGTACAATATAATATCCATAAATTCTTAATATAATATCCTATAATGTATAATTGGTCTAGTGGAAATGGGTTAATTTGAAATGCATAAGTTGTGCAAAATGAAAGGACAACAAATGTCCATAAATACACAACATATCCATAAAATCTCAACACAATGTCCTATGATATATAATTGGTCTAATGAACATGGTTTAATTTGAAATGTATAAGTTAACCAAGATGAAATAACAATAAAATATTCATGAATGTATAATATAATATTTATAAATTTTTAACATAATGTCCTCTAATTGACAACAAAATATCCAAGGTTAAATGCGTCCTTTTTTGTTAAAAATTATTTTCACTTTAGGCCCTTGGGCTTGCACAGAGTTTCCATATTGTATTAGGCCTTAAATGCAAAACTTTGTGCTAACAGGCCCTATGTGAGTTTCTTTCATTTTTTTTGATTAGCTAAAGTGTAATTTTACTCTTAAACTATAAGTTCACAAGCATTTAGAATATTAAAATTATTTTTAATATAATATTCCTTTACAACTTTTACAAATAGTACAATCTCACTTCTACCATTGAAAAAAAAAGCATTAACTTTGATCCTTGATTGATCAAAAATTATAAAAAATGATCCAAAAAATTATAAATAATGTACCATATAAAAAAGTATACCAAATAAAATTTATTTTTGACTAGTTAGCGGGGGATTATTAGATCACTATTATCTCAAAAATTGACTTGTAAATTGTGTGTGAAGATTGGTAAATAATGATAATATTTAAATAATTATATAATATATATAATTAAATTATTAATATTTTAATAAATCTAATTAGAACAAATATAATTTTTTTTTAAATGGTAGCCGATTAATGCAGCTAGTTAAAATTGTATTTTGGGAGGTTGAAATGAAACTTTACATCAAAAATAAGTTTAAAATTTTAGACACCCAACAAATAGTTTAAGGATAGAATTATTGTTTAACTCTTTTTTATTAATTAATTTATTGAAGGAATAAAATGTTGGAATTTTTTCCATATTTTTTACTGGAAAAGCCCCAAAACATGGCTTCCCAGAAAATGCTATGCCGGAAAAAGTTGGACTGCAATGAGACAGTGTGAGACGTGCCAATGCAATAGATGTAAAGTAGACCCTCCTTTTTATCTTTCAATAAACACATTCCACAAATGCATCACATGCGATTTCATACTTTCCTTGGTGTTGCTGCTTTTTTATTTGTCAAAAAATTCTTTCAAGTCATAAAATATTGCCTCACATTATGTAAGTGAAATAAGGTAGCAATATGAATGTCAGAGTTTAATTTTCTGGTATCTGACAAAACTAAAAAGGAGGATTCATGTTACAATAGCAATACCCCATACAACAATTAGAAATATATATACATTTCTTAATAGTTATCATAATTATTTTTTAAGAAATAATTTTATAATTTAAAAATATAATTAAAAGATAATTATGTATAATGTTACGAATATATATCTTAAGGAACTAAAAACATATAGCGTGTAATTATATATCTGATATATTAATTTTAAGGAAAAATCGTATCTCATGGTTAAATTTAAGTATCTTTTTCACCCAAAAAAAATTAAGTATCTTAATATTTCCAATATCTGTTTTATACCATTATATATTGATGATTTGAAACGCTATAATGCTATAGTCATGTAAACGCTCAATTTATTAATCATTGCTTCTAAATAATTTAATTTAAGTAGACTAACATTTAATATAAATATCTAGTATAGTAAACTAATTTAAAACTCTTCAACCTCTTTACTTTAGAATTCTTGCAAACTTATGTACCGTAAACTAACTTATTTTATTAAGTGATCCTTCTTTCAGCTGACATAGAAGCAACTAAGGCACGGCTGGAATTGTGTAGTAGCTAGTCACAACAAGTTGAGTAGGATTCAAGAGGCAATTAACAATTTGTCCAGGGAATAGTTACGGTTTGAAATTTGAGGAAACCAAGGAATTGCAACAAATTATTTAGGTGAAATGGCCACTATGACCAAATTTTCTTTTTCCTTCAAGCTTCCGATTAGTTCATCACATGCTTGCCTTTCTTTTTAAATTTTTTTTGAAACATTTAAATAACAAAAATAAAAAATAAAGTGAAAAAAAAAATCTGATAATCACCTACTAGTAAGTCACAGTGGTTGATTTATTTTCAAATTTTAAATGGGTAAGAAATAACATTAGTCTATTAAAATTTATTTATAATTTAAGTAACTTAATCAGTAGTATTCATTTTCTTATACGGTTCTTTTTTGTAATTTTTTGTGTTCTTCTCTAAAATATTTTAGATCATTTTTTATAATTTTTTTGCTCAACTAATTATTAAATTAGCAGATATTTAATGGAGTAACAATACTGGTCCATTGTTTAATGCTTGAAGGGTGAAATTACATCTACTTTAAGTTACACTGCTCTTATGCAAAGAAAAGTTCTGAGACAAATTAGTATTTTAATCATTCTCTAGCAAAATGTATAAAAATATTTTTTTTTTTTGAAACGATCAAGTTAACAAGTTAATATTTACCTCTTACCCTAAAGATTTTAACTTTTTTTATAAAAAATAATCTCTTTCAACTTGACTTAATTTTCCCCTTTCTTTTTATTTTTTATTTGTTAGTGGGTAATTTTATTTCTAAATTATAGGTCTAGGAGCATCTAAAACACTAAACACATTTTTGGTACCATGTTTTTTTATAACTTTTGAAAATAGTGTAATATCACATGAACTATTAATAACTGTTAACTTTGATGATTAGTTAACAAAAAAATTCTAAAAAATGACTTAAAAATTACAAATAATGCACCATATAAAAAGTTACACTGATTATAATTCAATTTTGACTAGTTACCAGGTGATCGTCAAAATGCCATTATTCTCAAAAGTTAACTTATACATTGTGTGCAAAAATTTGTAAATAATAATAATATTTACATTATTATTTTATATATAATGATTAATATTTTAATAAGATATTATTAAAACAAATATATCATTTGAAGTTAATGGTAAATGATTAAAGTAGCTAGTTAAAATTGTATTTTAGAAAGTTGAATGGGAATTTGGCCCCAAAAAAAAAGAAGAAGAAGAAGAAGAAAGAAAGAAATTTGAAGGGTACTATAAAAAATAAGTTTAAAATCTCATATACTCTTCTAAGCAATATTATGAAAACTAGACAAGTTATTGAATCAGTCAAGGTATCAATTCACCATTCAATGGTCAGACTGCAATCTAAATCATGGTCCAACCGGTTATAAATAAATTAATATATTTTAAATACTATATGTTTAAAGTAAAAAGAAATAATCACATATAGTAAGAATAATGAATATTTAAGTTGCAAACAAAATAATATACAATAAAAAAGATAATATCCATCAATATTACATCATTTTCATCCAAAAAATATATAATTATTTCATAATTTATAATTTATAATTTTAAAATATATACATATATACATAATTCATACATATTTTTTGCATTTTTTTCATTTCATAATATTTATTAGATATAAATATGTATAAATTATATTTTAGAAATATGAATTAAAAAATAAAATGTTTGATTCAACTGGTTTCTTATTTGAGTAATTAGCCCAAGCTCAATTTGATTCTATTTTATTTTCAGTTTGTGTTTGGTTTTGCTCACTCCAACCAATCCCTAATTCCCCTCTCCTCTATTTCACCCTCAACCTCACCCCCTTATTCATCCACTCTCTCATCGACTGATACGTGGGTGGAAATGAAATTGTGCTAGTTCGAGACAAAACTCAAAACAGGAATAAGAAATAAAATTGAAACAAAGAAATATAGAGATGAAAATATGATAAGGGATGAAAGTAAAGATAAATGGAATGACAAAGGAAGATAAGGATCAGGGAAAAAGATAATTAGAACACTTGCTTTTAGGAATCTTAGCCTTCAAGACACCACAAGAGTTGATCAAACTCTTGATCATGTCCATATTCACCTAAGGATTCCCACAAGTAAACACAACTTGCACAAAGAGTTTTACCAAACTCAAGAGAAAATTCTTATTCATAACAAGTTGGAAGAGTACATAAGGAAGCCTATTTATAGGTAAGAGAATAGAAGACTCTAGAAACCCTAACCCTAGATGACTCCCTCCAAAAGTGGCGCTTCCTCTTTACAAATTAGGAAGATTCCCTAACTCTTGGAGATTCAGTAAAAAAAGCTAGATGAAAGAATTCAAAAAATTTCCTAATAACTAAAGTCTTTATTGCTAAGTAAAATCATCTAATAAAAGCCACAATAATGAAAAGGAATCGGCATTAAAGCTAAAAATAAAAATGAAAACTAATTGAGTCTTGAAATTCAAACTCAAGTTAAAGTAAGAAACAATTCAAATTCGCATTGAAAGCTTGAAGATGATGAGAATCAGGCCTTCTCTCTCTTTGAATCTAATCATAGATGGCATGCTCCTCTTGTCTAAAATAGCCCTCAAGCTAGCACATAGTGAATTAAATGGGCTTTAGTCTTTACCAATTGGGCTTGCATTTTCATGGACTTAGATCTTTAAGATATTGAGCAAGTATTGACCTTCTTCATTGGGCTTGTTGGACATATGTAACTCATTAAAGAACATGGGCTCAAGCTTTTGGTCTTCTTTAATGAGACAAGTTAGGGCCTCCTTCATAGCTTTGGTTCGGGTTTTAATTATTGGGCCTCCTATGCTTTGTAATGGATCCTTAGGCACATTAGACTTAAACTCTTGGACTACCTCTAGGCTTGGCACACCTACTAGCTCCTCTTGGGCCTTAAGTACGACCTCTTTCTCCTTACGTGGGCCATGCTTTATGTGTGGTCCATTAGAAAAGCATGGTGAAGTCAAAAAAAGTGATGCTTTACAATAATGTTTTCAAAACAAAATGCATGGTTATGAAAAATTCATATTATTAGGCTAGTATTTTAATAGGATATAATTTAAATCTTAATGGTTAATTACTTTCAATTATAATTTAGCTAAATTATACATAAATATTTACTTACATGCAAATACATAAAAGGCATTAGAATATTAAAGTTGTACAAATGTGGCAAGATGCAACTGGCATAACAAACTACTTGATAAATTACGTACTTGATGCTTGGCCTAGTGGTATACATTACATATTGAAATTGCCATGGATGCGGAGAGGAGAGATTGGGAGAGAAGAGAATTTAGTCAAGGCATTATAGTTATTTGACATTTCAAATTAATGCCAATAAAGGACCTCAATTTGGAATCACATCCAAGTCCTTCTCAGCAAATTTAAATTTGGCCAGCCTTTTATTAGCAATTTCCTTATAAATTACCATATTAATAATTGAAAATAAAATAAAATATATGTATATCTTTTTAATAGTACATTATTTGATATGTGTGTATATAGTTAAATCACATATATGTAATTTTGTATATAATAATTATAGGTGCATTTCAACTCAACTACTAAAGAAGAAAGACTTAAGGCTTTAGAGGTACAGGTTAAGGGCTCAAATTTTGGCTTTGGCTTTGGAAGTGTCAGGTGATGTGACATGAGGAGGTGCACACTTGGTAGGTGACATGACAAGATATGGTTCTTTTTTTTTTCTAAAATAAACTTTTGTCATTGCTAAAAGAAAAACTTTACTTTTAGCAACGGCTATTTTTATTATCACAAAAAACTGTTAGCAATGAAAGTTTTAATTGTAGCCTTTTGACAACAAAAAGTCGCCACTAAAAACCTTTACTAGTAACTTTTGGATTTATCACCGCTAAAAGTCTTTTTTTCTTTTTGTAGTGATAATCTCTAAGTCACATGAGTTTATCGACCTAGGTCTTTCTTTCTGTACGGGAAGCACACATGGGTTAGAGAATGGACTTAGCCTATTTAATAATCCTTACTGGGCCCACCCACTATAGGCTTTAGTAAGGTTAATGGTCCACGCACATTTTAGTCATTTTAAACAAATCATAAAATAAATAATGTAAGCCCACACATAAATTTCTAACAATACTTACCTAATATAAAGAGTAATAGACTTATCTAATTATATTTCATATAAAAATATACAATATGTGATTAAAAATAACTAAAATTAACTAGACAAAGAGATCAATTACAATCTTTAAAGTGCTTCTCGTGGTATATGCCTGTCTTCACTGGGGCTTCCGTATGAAGTGCTGCAAAATGTTGGAGTCAAAAAAGTGATGCTATTTCACAGGAGGCGGTGGTGGATGAAAATGTAAATTCAAATGATGATTCTGTTTTGTAATTGCTTCTGACTAATGTATGCTTTATCCCAAAAAAAAAGTGATGCTTTCTGATAATCTTTTCAAAACAAAATGCATGGTTTAGAAAAAATTCTTATAATTTTTCTTCAAAAAATAGAAAAAATTATTGCCAATGCCAGATATAAAGTCACATAATAGCGTTGGTGCATCCAGCTGGTTCACATGGTTGATGGCTTGAAATTTCTTATTTTTTTAAAGCCCTAAAAAATTAATGTACTTATCTTAAAAAAGTTATTATTAAAAATTTGAAATTCATGTTAATGATAATTATTAACTTTAAATTAATAAAATTTAATGATTATATTTGTCATGAACATTTTAAGGACCAAATTTTAAAATTATTTATTCCTAATGATAAATACTCATAATTCTACTTATAATTAAATTTAAGTTGTTTGAGTGGTAAATAATTGTAAATATTATTTTAGTTGTAAACTTTTGTCCCATAAATAGTACTCCTGTTGTTGTCACTAGGTATAAATGTATCCAAACTCCTTTTTTTTCAAATATGCTTGGATTTTTAAGGGCAATTAATCCCCCAAAAAAAATATCTATCATATTTTTTTTTCTAAAATACCCAAGCTTGTTATTAAGAACGGCATGATATTTTCATTATTATATCTTTTTTCATTCTTATAATTCATCCATTTCCAATCATGCATCCTCATTAATACTTATTATCCATTCCATCATTCCAAAACATGCTAATCTAAAACAATAAGGATTAATGGGGTTGGATCTACTTGAAGAAGTTAGTTCTTTACAACATGATGAATAAAAGTTTGAATTTTCACTAGGAGACATGCCAACATTTTGTGCTTGATAGTACCTTGAACAGCATTGCCTCCAATAATAAGAGGATACTTGTCGATAAAAAAAGTAATAACTAATAATCCATATAAAGTATGTTATTATTGTAAGTAATTTTGGAAAAATTGGTCACAAGGACCAAAATGTATTGCAATTCAAAAATCATACATGAATCTTTAATAATTTATATTCTAAGGATGATGAGTGCAAAATGAAGAGGAGTATTTTAGTATTTTTGCTGATGAGATATAGATTGTCTTTCCAAGCTCATAGCTACTACAAGTTTTATATCAACATTGAAAATTTATGGTCAAATATTTGACCCTTTTCACTCGTGGGGACATTTTCACAATAATGAAAGACTTTTTTGAGGCTCTCCATATAAAGCCTGCCATTATAATTCATCCTTTCTATCTTTCTTTCAATTAGCACTTTTCACATTGCATCACATACAACATGGTTTCATTTTTAAGAAAATTCTTCGAAGTTTTGTGAAATATTTCTTCAGAATTAGATTATTGGCAAAATTTCATTTAGAAGACCATAGATGTGACATTACTAAAAATGAAGCTCAAATTAATCCAAAATTTTACCGTAGGAATTTAAACATCAACTGAAATTAAAATGTAAGGCAAAATGACTAAAATAACCTTATTAACATGTAAGGTAAATATTTTAACAAGTAACTATAGGAAATTAATAAGCATTACACATTTAACAAATATAGTAATTGAGTTAACAGTTATCAAGCAATGTTAGTAAATTACATGTAAAGTATATATACTAACAAGCAACTATATGCTTTTAACAAGTACCTAATTGAGTTACAAGTTACCACGTAATGTTAGATAATTTAACATGTAAACATCACTACAAAAATCTATATATATGATACTAAGAAAAATGATTAAAATATATATTTGAGAGGTTGGGTGATGCTTATAAAATAAATGATGGGTGTTTAAAACCCCCATCATTTATTTAGTTAAGAACATATGAAGGGTATTAACAAACCCATCATATAACACTTTAAATTAGGCACCTTCATAAAAATATAAATTAATATTAATATAGATAACGGGTGTTTAAAGCACTTGTCATATAACATACCTTTTAGTTTCTTGCTTTTAAAAATATTAAAAAAATTTATATTATGCATCATTACTATATATAAAAATATTAAAAAAATTTATATTATGCATTATTATTATATATGACATGTGTTTCAGACACTTTTTTTATATTCCACTATATAGCGCCCTTTATATTACAATTATCTCAAAAATTGTTATATGGAGTAAATGAATGAGTAAAAAATTTAAGACTTGAGGTACACTAAATTGTATAATCTCATTCTTTCCTACCTTTAACCTTGTTCATTAGCTTTTTGAAAGTAGTAGGAAAGAATGAGCAATTTTTGTGGGACCCGGTCTTCACATTCTTCAAATTAAAGTGGAGACGTCAACACCTGGAGGGACTACTATTTAAATTATGCAAAAGAACATAGTGCTGTTTGATTTTAGTTGAACATAATAGATTATAAAAATAATTAATTAAATAATAAATTATAATTATAATTAATTATATTACAACGTAATTTGTTTGGATATCATTTTTTAAAATTAATTTTAATAGAATTTAAGATGTTTGGATAATTTAATTAAAATTAATTTTAGCTATATAAATTACTACAAAGAACATTACTTTTCAAATTAAATTATTAATATATTTGTATCAAATATTATTAAATTTGTTAAATTTTATTTAAGAAATAAAATATATTATTTAAATTACATATATGATTAATTCTTAAAATTTTGGTAACATAGAAAATATAGCAATGTCACAAATGATACAAAATCTCTCTCTCTAGATCTTTGCAATAATATTTGTCATGACTCTAAATTTTAAATTAATTTTTCTCCATCAATTACCATTTTATTTGAATTAGTTTTATAGTAAGTGCTGAGTGGAGGGTGATAGTTAACAGGAACTTATGCTAGCAATTTTTTCGAGGATAAAAATTTTGAATTTTATCAAAAGAAAAAGAGAAGAGAAGAGAGTTTGATTTTATTTTTATTAAATTATGTACTTTTTTATAATTTTTTCTTGAGCCTTTCTTTATAATTTTTTCCTAACACCTTTTGATAAGATTTCCGATAAAAGCTCGGATTGGCAGCTTCTGGAAAAAATCAATTTTCCCCCAAAAATTGATTAATCACAAAACTTGGTGTTTGGATAACTTTTTTTATTAATCAATTTTTGGCCTCAAAAATAGATTAGTGAAGCAATCCAAACAGGCACATACTCCTTTCATCCTTATATATAAAATATTTTTAACCAAATTACATGAATCAATAAAAATTAATTATCTACTTAAAAACATAATAATATTTCAATTTTATCCCTCAATATTGTAAATAGAAAATAAATTTCTTTTTTTAAAGAAAATTTATGAATACTTATCTCTTTTCCTTTCCAATGTAATAAAAGTATAATGATTCATTTATTAAAAATATACTTATAACCTCTTATATTTAGAAATAACTTTTTTAAAAAACTTCTTATATATAGAGACAGAGAGAGTACATCCAAACGTCTGACTTTGTATAAGAGTTTAAAAAATTATAAAATGAAAAAAGTATTTCAATAATATAATACTGTTTTCAAATCCCCTATCATCTATAATCTGAGGAAATGAGTAAGAATTTCTCATACTCCTCTTAGAATAAATAAAGAAAATTAATTTTAATCTTATTTATAGGATACTTTAATATTTTCTATGTTTATCTTTATCTTATCAAATTTATAATATAAAAAGGAATTAAAATAATAAATCATCAAGAATGTACTATATTAAATCTAAATGAACTATATTTACTAGGGGATGGGAAGAAGGGTAGGAGGAGGGAAGCCAAGTTGGAGAAACTTGAACAAGTTCCTTGGGAGTCACCCACTCTCCTCCCATCCTTGTTAAATTCGTATAATTTAAACGGTCCGATGAAATGATTTAGTTTAATTTAATTTAATTTTTATATTTATATTTATTAAAATAAAAAATTATAATTTTTTTATTAAGTTTGATCAATAATTTAAATAGTCTAAATTTAATATGAGTTATCCAAATTTAATATTCAAATTTTTCATAAGTTATATAAATTGACTATCTAGATAAATACTAGATAGTACAGATTTAATATTAAAATTATAAAAAATTTTAATATTAAATTTGAATTGTTTATATTAAATATGGATTATACATACTAGTGATTAGATATACTAATTATTTTCATAATTTTTATAAATTAATTATCCTGATATACTATGAAAAATACAAATTTAATATTAAAATTATAAAAAATTTTAATATTAAATTTAGACTTTGTATACAAAATATGACAGTCAAGATTATTGATCAAATTTAATAAAATATTTTATAATTTTTTACTTTAATAAATATAAAATTAAAATTAAAATTAAAATATTTGATCTAGACCTAGCTTGTCGGACCTAGCTTCTTTTCTTCCACCCGCCCTTTTACACGGTTCAGGCTAAATATTTTTATTTTTATTTTTTTAAATTTATTAAAATAAAAATTATAAAATCTTTTTATTAGAAGAGATCAACAATTTGAATAGTTCAGATTTAATTTAAAATTTAATATTAATTTTTTATAATTTTAACACTAAACTTCCACTATACAGATTATATATAGATAATTAATTTATAAAAATTAAAAAATGTATTAAATCTAATTAATAGTTTGGATAGTATAGATTTAATGTCGATGATTCAAATTTAATATTAAATTTTTTATCATTTTAATACTAAACTTTCACTCTCCAGATTATATCTGGAAAGTTAGTTTATAAAAATTAATAAAACTATTAAATCTAATCACTAGTTTGGATAATCTTAATTTAATATAAACAGTCCAAATTTAATATTAAATTTTTTTGCACTGTTTTAGAGTATATTTTGATGGAAAATTTATGAAAAAATGAATATTAAATTTGGACTACTTATATTAAACCTTGACTACCCAAATTAATAATAAAACATATTAATAACATTTTTATAATTTTTAAGAAATATACAAAAATATTTTAAACCAGGGAGGGTAGAAAGAGAGATGATGGGATGATGATGCTTTTTCTAGATTTTTTTTTATTTTCTGTATTTTTTTAATAATTTAAATTGTACCGTTTAAAATAAATGAATGGGAAATGGAGAGGGGGGAAGTGGAGCCACCCCATCCCCTTAATGACTTAATTTAATTATTCTTGTTGAGATTATACATTGCTGGCTCTTTGGTTTTCTTCTACATTCATCAATGCTGGCCCTACCAATCACTTCAAACTTCATTTTTTTTAGTTTGATAAAATATGTTAAAAGTACTTATAAATAAAATTGGAAAAGTATTTTAAAAATTGAATTATAAATGAATTATAAAGATTTAAAAATTAATTTTTCTTTTTAAATTATGTCGTCTTCAATCAAAGACTTGGTAGACTTAACTATGTTGATTAGTTTGTTGAGAATTGCAGAAAAGAATGGGCAATTTTTGTGGTCTTGGTCTTTGCATTCACATTAAAATCTAATATCAAGTCTAATATACTCCCTCCCTCCCTAAATATAACAAGTTCTCTAGAACTTTGAATGGAATAGAATGGATTAAAAAAAGAACAAGACTTATATACTTACCCTTATATACTTAATATACTTTCATCCAATTAAATCAAGATATGTGAATTTTAATATGTTAAAAATATTAATAATAAGAATTTATTATAAAATAAATAATTTATAATAAATACACATATGTTGATTCAATTAGAAACATATCTCTGTGTGTGTGGTTGTGTGTGTGTGTGTGTGTGTGTGTGATTTTTACATATTCACTAATAATCTCTTTGACTCGCCTCTTCGTCTTCATTTCTAAATTGCAACTATGGGATAATCGCTTAACATCTGGAGTCGGCAAGCAAATTTGAAGAATCATGTTAACAATAGACGGACAAGTATGTAATTTCCGGGAAAAAAAATTGCCTTTAATTTTAATTTTTTTTCTTTTTCGTAGAGCCCTTGAGAATCCATTGGTAGAGGCCTTTAATTTTAATTTTGTTGAAGCAGCTAACCTATCTTGAATAGTTTATATATGGGAAATTAAATTAATATTACTCTGATTGCTGCATGGCTAGAATAAATATGAAAATGTTATCCATTTCCTAGGAAGACTATTGAATTCCCAAGTGACTGGTTATGGATAATATTTTTGAAGAAATCATAAAAATACTGAATGGTCAAGTAAATATATCTTTGAAGAAACATATTTATATTTGGAGCCTGCAAAAACAATTTAAAATGTAGTGAGTCTTAAGTACCAATATATATATATATATATATATATATTTTCATTTTGGTGATGTTGGATGCGATTCTCCCAAATATTAAAGCTGAGCTAGTAACAAAAGCGAAGCAAGGGTAGCAGGGAGATGAAGAAAACAAAACACTGGTGAGATCTCAATAATGGCTCTTCTTTTTTACAAACATACGTCCGTATAGCAGACTAATTTTCAATTAAGTGTACAGTAAACATATAACAATACCACATATGAAAATTGCCCAAAACAAATTATGCAAGATTTGAAAATTAAATAAATATATCAAAATTATCTTTTTGATTTTTTTTTGGCAAAAAATTCAATGATTTGATATATATATATATATATAGCACTGGAGGGAGGGGAGAAAAAAGAGAAGAGAGAATAATATGAAATAAAAATAGTAATGATACTTTAAAGAGATATATATGTATGATACATATATCATATATATATATATATATATATCTAATATATATATATCCATATACATATATGGATATATATATATATATATATTGAAAAAATATATATATACACACACATATATATATAATTATATTTTGAATTTTATATTTCATATAAATATATATATATTTATTAAATAAATATTCAAATATATATATATATAATTTATTCACCCTATATTACATTCATTGAATCAAGACATATTCAAGATTCAACGAACTTGGACATTATAGCTCGAGTTGGGCTGTTCTTGTATGCGACCCTATAGACCTATATAAAATTAGCAGTAGGCTAATTACACTATTAGCCCACAAGTCACAAATGGCCTCTAGCAAGATATTGTAACTACCCAATTCACATCAGGATTAATGATCCAATGTAACCTATCATACAACTATATCACATCCTTTTTGTCATGCGATATTTCGGTCAAGTACGAGGTATGAAATTGTCATTCTCCTTTACCTGACCGTGACTTTCTCGATCTCTGAGTAGACTAACAGTAGCACTGAAAAAATCCTTTCTATTGTAGTATGGCCATACATTTTCTCAGTCTTACTCATTGAGGGGCCCTATAATATTTCTCACTTAATGTGAGGGACAAATTCCATCTTAACCACTCATATTCCTCTACATGAATATTAACTAAACTCAATCATACCCTTTATGATCACCCGATTGAAGGTGACTTTTAACTAGGTCAAAGTTCATTGGTCATTATGTAGGAATCCATAATGATTTCAAGTCAAAAGGTTTAGTGATATAGTTATATATGATATAAGCTTATGACTTATACCATGCAACTTTCTCATAGCGGGTCAGTCCAGCACCTTGTACTCTTTCAAGTGCCTATGACTTTAATTTGTATCTCTATAATTAATTAAAGTCATACTAGTCTTGTTTCATCTATGATCCCTCAAAGATAACCGACCAGGGACATTTAGGACAATCACTATAGTTTGTTCAAGGATACAGTTATCATATTAAACATGCAATTATTATGATAACAAAAGAAAAATTCATTAAATAACAATGTACATAGTATAATGATTGACCCTAAGGCATAATTTCAACAAAGTAAATTATTTAGGAGATAATTATTAGACTAATTTAAGATAAAATTCTTTATTAAGATTCTTAGAAAATATAATAATAATTATTACTATTATTATTGTTATTAAAAAAAGGGGGAGAAAGAATACAAAAAAAGAAATAAAGTGGAAAACGGGGCTATGTCCATTTGTGTGTGTAAGTGTATAGATATACATTAATAAAAAAACAAAAGAAAAAAGGACATAGGGCCCACACCTTTTTTTTTTGAAAAATGACAATTAAAGACCTCCTAAGGACATTAATCTCAATTAAGGATCATAAAATATTGAAATCCTAATTAAGGACTAAAGAAAACATACTTAACTTTACAGAATTGCCCTCCACTAAACATTAAAAGATATCAGCTCGTGCTTGTGTTCTCTGTTCGTTTTGGGCATGAAAAATCTGCTCTCATTTGTGCGAAAAATCTAAGCAAAAAATCATAGTTTTCAGTGGAGTGGATCGGCATTTGGGTCATCATCTTCTCCCCCTCTTGGTGATAAGTAATTACATTCATTACTTCTTTTTCATCTTTTTCCCTCTCCTGCATGAAAAATCTAAAGTTTGATAGTTTTTTTTCTTCTCTGTCTTTATGTCTTCTCTTCTCCCTTAGGTGAAAGACAATTTTTTTATCTTTGTAAATGATATTTTACATCTTTTCTCTTCTATAGCTAAGAAAAAAGAGATCTTGTTAATGATTATATAGATTATATATATACACACAATAAATGATTTGTGAAATAGATAGTGTTGAAAAAAATGAGTGAAAAAAAGATAAAAATGTAACATGAATGCTGATTTTTTTCTGTTCTGCGATGAAAAATACATCGATGTTGAAAAAATGATGGCCATTTATCTTAATTCCTATTCAATTGTGTATAAAATGCAAATAAATAAAATATTTATTTAATTACAAGAGGACTTGATTCAAAATTAACTTTTGAGACCTACACATCCTTTTATAGGGATCAAAATCTACGTAGTTTGAGATGAAAATTAGTGTCAATGGTTTTTAATTTATGATTTTCATGAAAAGAGAAAGTTAAATGAAAATAATTTATCAATTTGTAAACAAAATTTTTTTCTAAAATGTGAGTTGGTATATTTTAATTTGCAAAGATAAATCATCATTTTCTTTTTACTCCCATTTTAAATTTTGAAAAAAAATTGTTATTATAATTTCTCTTATTTTGAAGATTCACTTTGTTAATATAGAAAAGTAATTTTAAAAAAATTTTTAATGTGCCTACAGAGACTTATTGTTACTCGTGGACATACAATTGACCTTAATGCCTTTCAAAATTCTATGTTTCCCTTACAATATTAAATCTTAAATTATTTACTAAATATTTTATTTTAACATTTTTTTATTTATTGAAAATTTATTCAATGTGCCAATGGAGACTTTTATCATTCATGACAAAAAATATGATAAAAAAATCTTAATTATTATACTGCAGAGTCTTATTGACTCACATGATAATACGATTATCCTAAACGTTTGCAGAGATTTTTAAAATCCCATGTGACAAAAGGATCTAACTATCTAAGTATAGTTATAATTTAAATACATTAATTTTAATTAATTAATAATTTAAAAAAAATAGTTATTATATTATTATTTACAATATCCATTTATTTACTTCCTCCATTTAAAAATATAAGATAGTTTTTGAGGAGTTTGATGTTAACAAATGTATAGCATTTTTAGTCTTTCGAGGTGTAATCATTGTCTTTTTTTTAAAAAAAATGCCCCTATTGATGAATGACTTCATATTTATTGTAGGATATTTAATGGGGGTAAATATAAAAAGATAGGGTTAGTTTAAAAGTAGGTAACTATTTTATTTGGAGATAAAATTTGGTCAAAAATACTTTATATTTTTTAAAAGAGGGAGTACTTATTATATAAATTAATAACCACGACATCGACGAGGACATATTATTATACACGATGAGGTGATTAAGCCAAATATCTACAAAGATTCTTCAAATCTCTCATTATAGCATTCAGATGTTTTAATTGATTATAATTATATTTGGAAAATGATAAGAACAAAATTGTTAATTTAAACAATGGGCCATTGGAACCCATGTTTAATAAACAAGATTGATTATCACACCTATAAAATCTTATTGATTTATACGATATAAAATTATGTCAACTGAGGTTTTAAAAATTCTCATAGAAAATTATTAACAACTATGATACAAATGATTACATGTTTGTAAAACAATTTGTTCATGAAAATCCACTAAAGGAAAGGGAACCAAACTACTTGGATATTTTATTCCTATTTTATCTTGAGGATGCTATATGAATTAGTACTTAGAAAAGGGAATGATAAAAGAGGAGAAAAATGGTAGCAACACCCACATATTTAAAATCTCCATATGAAAATGATGTTATTTAAAATCAAAATTATCTTCAACAATTACTAAATTGATCTCAAATGAAAATTAAATGCAAAATAGTGTCATGACTTTAAGAAACAAAGATAGAAATCAAACTTGGGTTGACTAATACTCCTTTACGTTAAAAGACAAACTTGAATCTAACTTATCACTTAGCCCAACAATCTCAACAATTTTCCAAATGTTAGAACCAAAAACATTATGGGAAAGTATCATAACTAAATCAATCTCATTTGTGGAAGCAAATAAACACATGTTGAAGCATATTTAAGATGTTGAAATAAAGTATTAATTACATAACACAACTTGGAGGAAGAAAACACAATGATATAACTATGGTGCCTAGGTTCTATTCAAGGAGAAATAAGTTAGATGTTTTTGCTTTCAAATTCCAAACTGATCAACAGCCCCAAACAAGATCTTGAAACAAAGCCAAACCTATGATAACTCTGAATCTCAATTATTCAAACAATCACACATAATTCTTGCTATCATCAAGATTAGCCTACATTATAGTCCTAAAAAAATCCATCAAACTAAAACAAAAGGGGCTGTTCAAATCTATTTTGAAAAATAGAGCAATAAAATTTTTGTCAAGCTACATATTGCAATATGAAGCTAAAACATGACATCTAAAACCCAAAAATCGATTTCCTCTGGACCACACATACAAGCACACACTAACTCAAGCTTATATATCACAAAGCAACTCTAAATAACACTTTAATCTTGACAGAAGTAGGATGCACATAAATGTGATTATATAATCAAAATATTGGAAGATCCTCAACAAAGTGCTAGCTATTAGACTATGAAACCAACTTCAATCATAATCAGAAGCATAATTTGAGACTAAATTTCATCCACCACACAGCAAGGCAAATGAATCATATGAATAGATTATATAATCTAGCATTGTTCTTACAGCCACAAGCAAGAATCAATCCCACAATAAAACCTTTAATGAACATTAAAATAACTATTTTCAACAGCTAATCCATATATCCAATCAAGTCTATATGAAACATATCCTTAAAAAAATTTCTTAAATAATACGGACTAGTTTTTAACCATTCGAAGTCATGCTTACAAACAAGATTGGTACATTTCAAAACCAATCAAACTTTTATAGAGTAGTGTGAGGGGTTTTAACTTGAAATCAGAAACCAAAATTTAAAGCATGGAAGTTAATCTCAAAGTTGTTACCGAAGTGGGTGTCTTCTTCACTTTCAATCTCTCGGTTCCATCAGTTCTCACTCTTCTACTTCTTCAATCTCTACTTCAATTGCAAAACTCTATCGCTCTTTCTAAATTCGGTCTACTCTCAGAAATTTCTCTGAATCTCTCTTGCACTCTCAAAACTCATAACCTTTTTTAGAGATCAGACCATCTCCCCTTTATATAGAAGACATATATCATACCTGGATTACCTAAATCTGTGAACTGTAACTTGATTTGGCTTCTCCTTTCTCCCACGGTGCCAGATTTCATCTACAGAGCCGGCCTTCTTCAGTGTTGTCTCTAATCTTTCCTCTTCTTGCTAAATTTCCTTGTCTAATCTTGAAAGCAGACACAGGGAAGGACTGACTGGGGTTGTGTGCGAGGGGAGAGGTGTTTGCGTGGCTGACTTTGACTTTTGACCTCTAAGATGCAATTATAGAGAACCAGGAAGTGAGCCATCTCTGCTTCTCTTCTCTGCATGAGCGGCTACGTCTCTAATCTTTTCTTGAAGAACTAGGGCAAGTTTGAATAATTGAAAGGTTAAACGGTGCACTTTAGTCTTAATTATTTTTTTTAAATTATAACCCTTTTCCTTGTTTAATGATATTTATTATTATTTTTTATATGTCACATATTCAATTTAAAATAAGAATATATAGAATGAAGTATCTTATCTTAAATCTAGATTTTTTTTAAAGTTTAAAAGGAATTTTTTTAAGATTTTGCTTGATTTGTGTAACTATCATTTTTAAAATTTGATTTTTTAAAAAAAGGAAGATTATCTAGAATAGAAGATCTTTTCTTAATCCTAGATTTTCTTACTTCTTGAAAAATAAAAGAAAATATTATTATTATTATTATTTGAAACTAATTGTTTTAACAAATCAAAAGAAGTAACATTCTAGCTAACGGAAGATTATCTGGGCTAAAAATAAAACCAATTCCTATTTAATTAATTTTTTATCTATATTATTAAAACTTCATTTTTTTGTTAAATTTTTTATTATCATTATATTTAAAAAATACCTAGACAAAATATAGTGTTAACACCTAGACTCCTATGGATAGATTTTTGTCTAATCTAAAAGCATATATTGATTTATTGAGGTTTAGATAATTATTTGGGATGAGAACTAGATTATTATGACTATAGAATAATTATTTTAGGCTTGAAACTAAATTTGTAATTTTTGGGTATTTTTAGGTGCGAATTTATGAAATAAAAAAGGAAATTTTGATAATAGAAATTAATTTAGAGGTTGATTTTACCTTATTAGTGTCTATTGATGATTAAAAGAAGAGTTAGAAATTTTAGATGAAGGTACTAACTCTAGCTTTGTATTAATAATGGGATTAAGAATTATGTTATATTCTTTAATTCTATTATTAGAGTTATTTTACTAGTTTCAATAATTGAAACTAATATTTATAAATAATATATTATGTGTAAATTTTGTTGTTGGTGAAGACTACTGTGGAGGAGAAACTGTAATAAATAATTTATTAAAAAAGTAATGAAATAACTATATTTTAATTTGTGATTAATGTTGCTTCATGTTATTTGTGTGATTATTGAGAAAATTTGTGAATTATTGTTGGAAAATTATTTTATTATGTTTACAAGAAAATTATGTGAAAAGACTTTAAAAAGTGATGTTAAAAGTATTTTTTATAGTAGTGGTAGGTCCTCAGTCAATTTGCAAGTTGTCCAAGAAAATCCTGTCTAACAGTGCAATGAACATGGTCAAATACGTTAAGAAAGATTTAGGAAGAGGAGTGTTTTTTCCTTCCAAAGGAGATACTGAGGTAGTGAGCTATTGTGACTCCATTAGGCATCATGTGCTGAAAAGAGGCGTTCAATCACAGATTATCTCATAAAGCTAGGAGATGCACCCATTTTTTGGAAATCTAAAAAGCAAACCATTGTATCAAAATTCTTAGCTGAAGCTAAGTATAGAGCTTTAGACAGTGTCGTGTTTAAGATATTATGATTGAAAGGGTTATTGCATAATATAGGTCTCACAAACATTGCTTCAGTCACTATGATGTGTGACAACAAGGCTGGCATACAAATAGCCTCTAATATAGTCTCCCACGAGCGCATGAAACATATCGAAATAGATTGCCACTTCATGCAAGAGAAATTACAAGAAGGCCTAATCTCATTACACCACATCTTTTTGAAAGAACATAAACTGACATTCTAACTATGGCTTTAGGAAAAGCAAGTGATGAAAAGTTTCTGGACAAGCTTGGAACCTTGAATATTTTCAGCTCTTGCTTGAGGGGGGTGTAGTAAATATAAAATAGTGGGACTTACTTTATATTGTTGTTAGGTTTAGGCTTTATTTTGGGCTTATTATTCTTGGGCCATTCGTATTGAGGCCTTCTATTTCTTTGTTCAGTCTTGTATTTTTTTATTTCCCTATTAGTTTCTTGTTTTACTGTTACAAGATTCTTTCATTTGTGGGCCAACTTGTGCAATAGCAGTAAACTATACTTCAGATAATAACATTTTCTAATTATGATTTAGAGTATCTCAGCCCGCCAATTTTGTACATATACACTACCATGAACATGCTCGACCTTGCACTCCAATATAGTTTGTTAGAAGAATGACAGATAAGTTTTAAAAGAAAAAACTAATGACAATTAGGTTTTTAATCATTTTTTTTGAAAAATTAATTATAAATATCAATTCAAAAAATTATAAATTTAAAAGTTTTAATTACAAATATGAGATTTAAATTTAAATATAACAACTAGTTTGCAATCTTGATTTCTATTTATAACTATTTGAATTAATATTTATAATTTATTTTATAAAAAATTTGGTTGGAAACTTAACTTTCATTAATTTATCATTTGAGGACTTTATTGTTATTCTCTCTATTTTTTAAAATTTCATATAAATTCCACATGACCTGACTTGACAGCCATAACAACAATTATTGACGGTGCTAATAACAATTTTTTAGGTGAAGGATCACTGAGTTATGACATGGAGTAACTTATAAATGATAAGGACAAAGTTTATTAAGTAGTGATGATGCAAAACAAAAAAACAAAGTTAATATAGCACCCTCTATATTACGGTTATCTTAAGAATCATTTTATAAATGAATGAGTAAAAATTCAAGACTTCAGCTTCACTAAATTATACTCCCTCCAGTCCAATTTAGAAGACAGAAAGAGAATATCTTTTTTATCTTATTTATTACTCACATTATTAAAATTTTATTATAAATTTTTTTTTTACCCTCCATTGAATGTTGGTGGGATAAAATATATTATTAAAGTATATATATTTAATGGAATAAAATTAAAAAATTATTAAATTTTTAAATAAAGTTAATAAATTTTAAGATCTTTTTATTTAATAAAATATATTGAAAGTTGTTTATAAATAAAATTAAAAAAATATTGTGAGAATTGACTTTTAAGTGAATTGTAAGATTAAACAATTACTTTTTTTCATCTAACTTATTCCATCTCCAATCAATAACTTTAAAGATGTACACTTGACCTTATTCATTAGCTTTTTGAAAATTGTAGGAAAGAATGAGCAATTTTCGTGGGTCTTAGTCTTCGCATTCACATTAAAGCAGAGACATCAACACTTATTTAAATTATGCAAAGAAGATACTCCTTCCATTTCTATACATAAGATATTTTTAATCAAATCAAAAAAATTAATAAAAATTAGTTATCTACTTAAAAAACAACAATATTCTAATTTTGCCTCTAAATATTGTAAATAAAAAAATAAATTTTTTCAAAATAAATTTATGAATACTTATCTCTTTTTTTTTCAATGTAATAAGGATATAATGATCCATTTATTAAAAATATTTAGGAATAAAAAAGGTTTTAAAAAATTTCTTATATAAAAGGATGGAGGAAGTACATCCAAAAGTCTGAATTTGTACAAGAATTTAAATAATTATACAATGAAAAAAAGTGTTTAAATAATATAATACTGTTGTCAAATCCCCCATCATCAATAATTCAAGAAAATGAGCAAGAGTCTAATATACTCCTCTGGTCATGTTTATAGGATAAATAAAGAAGATTAATTTTAGTCTTATTTAGAGAGCACTTTATTATTTTCTAGGTTTATCTTTATCTTATCAAATGAATAGTATAAAAAAGGGTTGAAATGATAAATAATTAAGAATGCATTCTATTAAATCTGAACGGTCCGTTCATACTTAATATGGGATGGAGGAAGAAAGAGGGAAGCCAAGTTCGAGAGGTTTGGACAATTTCTTTAGGAGTCCCCCACTCTCCTCCCATCCTTGTTAAATTTGTATAATTTAAATAGTCATGGTGAAATGATTTAATTTTATATTTATATTTATTAAAATAAAAATTATAAATTTTTTATTAAATCTAATCAACAATTTAGATAGTTTAGATTTAATAAGAATAGTCTAAGTTTAATATTAAAATTTTTTATAATTTATAAATTGACTATCTAAATATACACTAAATAATACGGATTTAATGCTAAAATTATAAAAATTTTAAATATTAAATTTGGATCATTTATATTAAATATGTACTTTACAAACTAGTGATTAGATATAATAATTATTTTTATAATTTTTTTAAATTGATTATCCAGATATACTATGAAAAATACATATTTAATATCAAAATTTTAAAAAATTTTATTTTTAAATTTAGACTATATATACTAAATCTGACCATCCTGATTATTGATGAAATTTAATAAAAAAAATTAAATTTTTATTTAATAAATATAAAGTTAAAATTAAAATTAAAACTAAAATTAAATTATTTGATTTGGACGAACAGGTCTAAAAGAGGATGAGAGAAGGGAACGGTACGGAGGAGGGAAGCTAATCCCAATTTCCCTGGCAACTGGCCAGCCGTTGACATTTATTAAAGCTACATTATTGGGTCTAAGAAGTCTCAATGCTCCCTAGTTAATGTCTCCACTTTTCCTGTCTCCATTTCCCCTTCATTTCCTAAAACAGTGCAGTTTAAATCATTAAAAAAATATAAAAAAAATAATAAAAGGCATTTAAAAGGAAAGCACCCTCGTCTTGTCGGGAAAGTTAGTCACTAGTTTGAATAATCTAAATTCAATATTAATAGTCTAAATTTAATATTAAAATTTTTTATTATTTTAATATTAAATCTGCACTGTTCCAAAGTATATTTTGAAGGTCAATTTATAAAAAAAATTAATATTAAATTTGGACTATTCATATTAAATCTTGACTATCCAAATTAATAATAAAACATTTTATTACCATTTTTATAATTTTTAAGAAACATACAAAAATATTTTATACTGGAGAGGGTAGAAAGAGAGATGACAGGATAATAATTCTTTTTATTTTAGATTTTTTTATTATTTTTTATATTTTTTAATAATTTAAATTGTACCATTTTAAGCAAATGAATGGGAAATGGAGAGGGGAAAATTAGAGCCACCATGGCACAGGGAGAGGAACCAGCAGGAGCCGTGGCCTCCCAATTTTATAAAATTTTATTTGTATTATATAAGTTACATACTTTCGGCTCCTCTAAAAATTTATGAAAACTTTATAGTATATATATATTTTTTTAATTTTGATTTTTTTTATTTTTAAATCCTGACTCTACCTCAAAATGACTTAATTTAATTATTTTTATTGAGATAATATATGATTGGCTCTTTGATTTCTACTATATTCGTCAATGCTGGCCCCACCAATCACTTCAAACTTTTTTTTGTTGATAAAATATGTTGATAGTACTTACAAATAAAATTGAAAGAGTATTTTCAAAATTGAGTTATGAGTGAATTATAAAGCTTAAAAAATTAGATTTTCTTTTTAAATTATGTTTTCTTCAATCAAAGACTTCGCAGGCTTAAGTCTTAACCATGTTGATTAGTTTGTTGAAAATCGCAGGAAAGAATGGGCAATTTTTGTGGTCTTGGTCTTCACATTCACACTAAAACACGAGGACGACGGACAACTATTTCCCCCTAAAATTTAAAATCTAGTCTATCTAGGCTAATATACTCCCTCCCTCCTTAAATATAAAAGATTTTCTAAAACTTTTTTTACCAGGAAAAAATAAGTACTTATAAGGGAAAAAATCTAATATCTAATTGTCGTCTTGCTGTTGGTTTTATTTGGGTTGGAGCGTGTAAAATTCTTAATAATGCTGACAACACCTATTTAAAAGTTATATTATTAAATTCTTACCCCTTTTTTAAACATTGATAAAAGTAAATATGTTATAAATTAAAAGCATATATATATTTATTAGGGATAAAATTATAAACTTATTAAACTTTTTGATAAAGTTAATGCATTTTATAGTTTTTTTAATTTTCATGAAATATGTTTGAAATTATTTGTATAAAGGATGAGAAGAATATTTTGAGAACTGATATTTAAATGAATTGTTATTACAAGGACTAAAATTATTTTTTATTTAAATTACGTGTACAATAAACATATAACAATACCATATATAAAAATTTCCCAAAACAAATTATACAAGATTTGAAAATTAAATAAATATATCAAAATCATCTATTTGATTTTTTTTTTGCCAAAAATTCAATGATTATATATATATATATATATATAGCACTGGAGGGAGGCGAGAAAAAAGAGAAGAGAGAATAATATGAAATAAACATAGTAATAATACTTTAAAGAGATAACAGTACAATAAACAAAAATATTATAAGAATTGAAACAAAAGATTTTTAAAATTTTAAATTTAATTTTCAAATCATCAAGATATTTTGAACTGCTCTGAGACATTCCATGTGAGGCCTGCCAATATAATGTGTGTAAAATAGCCACTCTATATCGCACATGGTTTTATACTTTCATTGCTGCTCTTGCATTGTTATTTATCAAAAATTCTTTGTTGTAAAATATTGCGTACAATTGTATTATAAGAGTGAAAGTAGGTATGGATATGAATGAGGATATCAAAGTTCAAGTTTAATTTTTTGTCATGAAAGTGTTAGCAAGTAATGGTAGGCAGCAACTTTAAAAAGCTTTCTCAGTCCTTTCTTTATGCAATTTTTTCAGTTCCTGCCAAATTGAAGCAAGCTAAGGGGAGCAAAACCAATTCCCAAAACATTAATTTTAATTATTATATTCTAATAGTAGAGAACCTATTTTACCCTATAACCTTAGACAATTCAAAGACCCGAATGATTTTAAATATATATATTTAACATAAAATTAAAAACATAATAAATATTTAAATAAATTTAATATATTTTATAGTTGTTTTATTTTCATAAAACATGTTGGAAGTAACCAAAATGAGATAAGTATTTGAGAACCCAGTTTTAAATGAATTGTTACTACTAGGACTAACAATTTTTTTTTCATTTAAATTTTTTCGTCTCCAATCAACAGGGACAGATCCTGAGTGCAATATAAGGGGCAAAATTTTAAATAAGGTCAAATATGGGGATCAGAATCAATTTTAGCAATTTTTATAAAGAAAAATTAAATACATTTTAAAGGAAGGTGAAAATTATTGGGGTTGATAACTTTGAAAAAGTACTTGATCATATTTATTAGCTTTCTAAAAATTGTAGGAAAAGGATGGGCAATTTTCATGGGTCTTGGTCTTCACGTTCAAAAGTCTGATTTTATAGTTAAAAGAGATTAAAAAAATTATATAATGAAAAATTGTGTGTTTCAATAATACTTTTTTTTTTTTACAAATCCGCCATCATTAAAAATTGAAGAAAATAATGAGTAGAGTTATCTTATAAACCAAAAACTTCAAAAACGATAATTTAGACTGTTCTTGGTATAACAAAAATATAAGGAAGAAAGATAGTTAAGTCTCAAAAGAGAAAAATTAATTACAATTATATTCTCAAATAAATTACAAATATCAATTTATATAATAATTACTAATTCAGAAGTTTTGATCACAAATAATAAATTTAAATTCTAAATGCAACTCTAATTTCAAGTTGAGATTTTTGTTTACATTTATCTAAATTATATTTATAACTCATATTCATAGTTGTTAAACTCTTGAGTTGATTGTACGAGTTTATTTTTTTTATATTTTTAACTTATAAAATTGTATTTAATTGCTCATAAACCCGAAGTAGACAAAAGTTGGTTAAACTCACGAGTTGAGCCTCCAAGTTTACTATCTTTATATTTCTAACTTATAAAATCGTACTAATCTACTCATAAACTTGTTTGAGCAAAATAGATATATAATGTGTAAAATTTGATTATTAGACGCAGCAGGAGCCGATTCAATAAAAAAATAAAACTTGAAAAAACAAAAACTAATATTAATAAAAAAGAAAACAAAAAATTCCAAAGATAAAGTGCCCTATTTTGAAATTTCTACGTTGAATATAACAATCTATGAATGTAGATGGATTTAATTTTAATGATTTAAATTTGAAATATATTTAAATTAAATTATGATTATATTTTATATTTTAATTATTTAATCATATATTTTTAAAGGCTATTCATTAATAAAGGTAAACTTTTATGAGTTTATAATCTGAGTCTACATTTCGAGTTTATATATTTATCATAGTTTTATTTAAACTTGCGAGTTTTGCTCATATTTTAAAAATTTTTGTTGAAAACTTGACTATTATTAATTTTTACTTTGAGAACTTTCTTGTCATTCCCAAAATTAAAAAGGAAAGTTAAAAGGATATACACAATTGGCCAATGTAAAACCCAAATGAAAAATATTTATTCAAATGAATAATTTAAAAAGAAGTAGTTAGTCAAATATAAAAAGGGTAAAACAGTAAATCAAAAACACACTTTAACTTGCGCAAGGCGAGGCTTTTCATTGACGGTTCCATGCAAAGCCTCTCTCTAATACTGTAAAGTAGTCTTCATGGATCCTTCTTATCATCTTCCTGTCAAGCTTCTTTATGGTTTCCTTGGTGGTTTCCTATATCTGTTTCTGAGAAAATTCTCACAAGTCGCAACAAATTGAATATATAAGAAAAAAAAGACCAACACTCATTTGAGAGACGTCCCATTACGTCAATCTATTGCTTTTGATTGAGTTGGAGCAAGCAAAGTCCTTAGTCATCTCAACCTTGCTGTGGTTCTCGCCTCAATCTAAAAATTAGCTAGTTTTATTATATTGTCTTTTAGAGTTAAAACTTTGTAGTGAGGATTGAAATATGAGGTGGAGGCGAATACGAATGTAGCATGCATCAACTCGGTCAAGATATTATATTAAATTAAAAAACTTTGAGGTGACACTGAAAAAGATTTTAAGAATATGATATGTGCTTGCTTGCAAACTTTAAAATTGTACCTTAATTTTTTTTTTTACATTAAAAAAAAGTGATGCTTTCCAATAATATTTTTGTGAGATGAAAGTGCTTCATCACTTTACACATAAAAAGCCATGTAATTGCGTTGGTGCATCCAGGTTGTTTCAATGGTCAGTGACTAGAGCCTTCTTATTTTTTGAAAAGCCAAGTGATTATTAAAAATTCAAAATTCATGTAAGTGATAATTATTAACTTAAGATTTATAAAATTTAATGATTACATTTGTCATAAAATTTTAGAGAAAATTATTTTTAAGGTGCAAATTTTAAATTATTTATTCCTAATGACTAATACTCATAATTCTACTTATAAATTTATGTTGTTTGAGCGGTAAATAAATGTAAATAGTATTCTACTTGTAAACTTTTGTCCTATGAATAGTACGGTTGTTGTCCTTAAACAATTAAAGAGTTTGGGGATCCAAAGGTCATGAGATCAAATCCTTCATTAACAACCTAAATCAATTATTTCTCAAATAAAATGTTGACGGCACCGGAGTTTCAGTGACCTGCTGTTAGTGATCCTGTTGGCAGTAGGGGTTCTAGTGACCCTGCCACCGGTGGTAGTCCAACGGCCAGCTTCGGCGACAGTGAGGGTGTCTTTTCTTTTCTTTTTTTTTTGTGTTTTTTTTAACTAGAG
The DNA here is from genome assembly GCF_029017545.1 of Prosopis cineraria. Lineage (NCBI taxonomy): Eukaryota > Viridiplantae > Streptophyta > Magnoliopsida > Fabales > Fabaceae > Prosopis > Prosopis cineraria. The sequence goes on from NW_026555338.1 coordinate 12,360,459, forward strand.
GGATAGTTTGGACTTTTGACTTTAAAAATTAATATTAGTCAAAGACCAAGGGACCGTAGTGTAATTTTAAAGTCAATTGGTCTTTGATTGATATTAATTTTCCTTAACGATCCTTAGATGCTATTTTTCTTAAAAATTTACCCAAACTTCTTTTGTTTCGAATATGCATGGATTTTTAAGGGCAATTAATCTCCCCACCCTCCCCTAAAAATATCTATCATGTTATATTGTGAAATACCCAAACTTATTATTAAGAATAGTATGATATTGTCGTTATTATATCTCTTTTCATTCTTATAATTCATCCATTTCCAATCACACATCTTTGTTAATATTTATTATCCATTCCATCATTCCAAAACATGCCAATCTAAAATAATAATAAGGATTAACGGGGTTAGATCTAGTTGCAGAAGCTAATTTCTTATAACATGACAAACTAAAGTTTGAATTTATATTGGGAGAAGTGCTAATGTTTAGTGTTTGACAGTATCTTAAACATGATTGCCTCCAATAATAAATGGATACTTGTGGATAAAAAAAAGTAATAATTAATAATCCATGTGAAGTATGTGGTTATTTTTTTACTATCAGCCTATAATCGATATCTTATTATCAAGGGTAGTATGATAAACTGCTATTTTTTTTTTTTTCGTTTCCATCATATTTCTATTATGTCAGTATAGTAACACAGTTATTTCTATCATGCCAATATTTTTGGATAACCAATAAAATTTCTCATAGGGCCCCATTGTAAAGACTGTAAAGTAATGTGCACCATGTTAGACTTCTTTGAGGCTTTACACGTTAACAAAATGAAAAAACACATTCTTTACCTTTTATAATTTCGTCAGTTTTTATTTTTAGTTTTTATAATTTTTTCTCTTGTTTTCAATCTTTATAGTTTCAAAAAGATTACATAATTTTTATTTTTGATGTCCCTATAATTTTTATTTTTTATTAGTTTTAATTCTTATGGAGACTGAAAACATTAAATAAATTATAGAGATTAAAAGTAAAACTTGATAAGATTATGGGGATCAAAAATTATGTTTTTTTTAAAAGATAGAAAAGTAGGCTTCTTTTGACCAGGACTTTATATTTGAATTTTCATTCAATAAACAATTTTCACAGCGTATCAGCTCACACCGTTTTGTCGACGCTCCTGCTTTGCTATTTCTCAAGATTTGAGCATTAAAAAAAAGGTAGCGAAATAGTAAATTAAGGGCCTGTTTGTGTTCTGTTTTTAAAAACTATTTTTCGTTTTTAAAAATAAAAAAATTAAAAAATTTGCTTGGATAAGTGTTTTTCATTTAGTTGTTTTCAAAACTGTTTTCATTTTTTTGTTTTTAAAAACAAAAAAATAGAAACAACTTTAAGTTGTTTTCATTTTATTTTTCTTGTTTTTAAAATACATTACATTTGATAATTAAAAATTATAATTACCTTGACTATTTTCTATTATTAATCACCATCATTAACTGCCTATAATTATCATCATCAGTCCATTTTTTAATTCTAAAACTGTTTTTAAATTACATAACCAAATGGATTTTTATTTTATTTTTGTTTTAAAAACAATTTTGAAAACTATATTATAAAACAGTTTTTAAAAACAAAAAATGAGAATAAAAACCAAACAAGCCCTAAATAAACGTATGAAATTCAGTGATTTGATTTTGTTTCCCCAAATATTCAATGATTTCATATAAATGGTACAGTGGACTGGAATGCGGGAAAAGAGAGAAGAGAGAATATGAAGGAATATATATATATATATATATATATATATAAAGAGAACACCATGTAGAGACAAATTCAACTAGTAATTCTTTATTCAATTGCAAAAGGTTAAACAAAGACATATTAAGGCATATTTATAAGCATTAATTAGCTCTAATTTTAAAATCAAATTAATGTAAAATTTTTAAAATATAAAAATTAGCTACTTTAATTAGATTGTTTTTTATAGTTAAACTTTGAAGTGAGGATTGGAACATGAGGAGGAGGAAGAGGAGAAGAAAAGAAAGAGAAAATGAGGAGGAGGAGGAGGCGAAGCTGCATGAATGTAACATGCTAGCAAATTAATAATCAACTCGGTTAAGATATTAAACTAAATTAAAAAACTTTGAGGTGACACTGTTAAAAAAATTAAGAATATGAGATCTGCTTTCTTGGAGACTTCAAAATTGTACCTTCATTCCTTTTTTCTTTTTACCTTAAAAAAGGTGATGCTTCCCAATAATGTTTGTGTGAGATGAAAGTAGAGTCATTAATTAAAGCTAAATTTGTAGGGCCAACCCTTTTAAATTTAAAAAATTAAAGAATGAGTCGTTACTTTGATTTTTTAAAAAGGTAAATCGGGCTAAAAGGACCAGCTTTCTATTAAGCCCTAATATATTTTTTTTGAAAAAAACAACATAAAAAATAAATAAAAAGAAGACACCACATCACTCAAGCTCAGCACTCACTCTCTAATCCAGACAGTAAACACACATTATTATTTGCTTACTTTGAATATTTTTGCATTCTTTAAATACCTCGAAATTATGATTTTGATTTATTATTTATTGCAAATAATGAGGATAAGAAGGAAGATATGAAAAGTTTAACATATTTGCTATAGATGAGGATCCATAAGGAGAAGGATCAAATCATATTAATGTTAATAATGATAAAAATCATCAAAATTTAGCTAATGATGCTATCAATGTGTAATTGATGTTGGAGTTAATTTTGGAATGTTATTTTTTTATTAGACTTAAATTTTTTGTTATGTGAATTAATTTTATTTTATTTTTTAGACTTAATGTGATGTGTAATAACTTTATTAGGATTTTAAATACATTTTTTTAAATTTTTAAATTGAAAAATTAAAAAAATAATTAGGGTCGAGGCCCTAAGGGCCGGTCCTTCAGCCTTAAGGACTAGGGCCAGACTACTAAAAATATAATCCTTAAATATAATCAGACTTAAAAAGATTAACCCATTTAGACCCTAACCATTGAAGGGTCAGTTTTTTAAGGCCAAGCTTACCCTAATTGGTGCCTTAAGGTGAAAGTGCTTCATCACTTTACACGTAAAAAAGCCACATAATTGCGTTGGTGCATCCAGTTGGTTCCAATGATTGGTGAGTAGAGCCTTCTTATTTTTTGAAAAGCCAAGTGATTATTAAAAATTCAAAATTCATGTTAGTGATAATTATTAACTTAAGATTTATAAAATTTAATGATTACATTTGTCATAAAATTTTAGAGAAAATTATTTTTAAGGACCAAATTTAAAATTATTTATTCCTAGTGATTAATACTCATAATTCTACTTATAAATTTAAAGTTTTAGATTAATAAAGTATGTTTCTTCTGTCAACCTTTGATTTCTATCCTTCAATCAAATACTTCCAATTAATTTCAGTCCTACCAATTAATTTTTATGGGTCATATTACACCGTTTCTAAAAATTGAAGGAACAATCTACACAATAAACAAGTTCAATGTTTATGATATTGAATTTAAAGTTTAAATGATAATTTTCTCATTTATCTTATACTTAATAGGGACAAATTAAAAAAGTTATTAAATTTTTAGAGTGTTAACAAATTTTAAAATATTTTTTAATTTTGATGAAACATGTTGAAGTGACTAATAAACATATCAGCATAGGAGTATTTTGAGAACCAAGTTTTAAGTGAATTGTAACTACAAAGATTAAAAGATTAATTTTTTAAAAATTATTTTGTCTCCAATCAATGACTTCATAGACGTACTTGATCCTAATATGATGGGTCTTGGTCTTCACGTTTACATTAAAATAGAGGCATCAATACCTGGACAAGGGACCACTAGTTCCCTTGTCATTAAGAATTTGAAATGTGTTTCAATAATACCTTTTACAAATCCCCTGTCTTTAAGAATTTGAAAAAAAGAGAGAGGACCAGTTTCTTATAATCAAGAGACTTTGCAAACAATAATAAAAATCAATAGTGGGTACTTACAGGATTTAAGACTTCTTTATGTAACAAAAATGTAAGGAAAAATAACAATTAAGTCTTAAAAAGAGATAATTAACGATAATTAAGTTTTCAATAAAATCTTCTAAAAATAAATTACAAATATTGGTTTAAAGAATTGTAATTAAATTCAGACACTCTAAATGCGAGTCTAGTGTGAAGTTGAAAATTTTATTTGCAACTGTTTAAATTAATATTTATAACTCCTTTTTAAAAAAAATCAAAAACTTAACTATCATTAATTTTCAGTTTGAGAATTTTCTTGTCACTCCCAAAATGAAAAGGGAAAATTAAAAGAACATACACAATTGGCCAACATAAAACCAGGATGGAAAATATTTATTCAAATGAATAATATAAAAAGAAGTAGTTAATTAAATATAAAAAGGGTAAAATAGTAAATTAAGAATACACTTCAATTTAACAAACGAAAGGCAGGGCATTTCGTTGAAGCTTCCATGTGAAGCCTACCTCTCATGCTGTAAACTAGTCTCCATGGGTCCTTCCTGTCATCTTCCTACCAAACTTCTTCATAGTTTCCTTTAGGGTTTCTTATACTTGCTTCTCAGAAATTTCTCACAAGTTACGTATATGTAGGTTTGCAACAAATTGAATATGGTAAGGACCAACATTCATTTTAAGAGTCGTCCCATTGCATCAATCTCTTGTTGTTGGTTTTATTTGGGTTGGAGCAAACAAAGTTCTTCATAATGCCGACGACACCTTCCCTCTCCGAATGAGTTGACGTCGCCTGACCTCTCCTAATTCAACATAGCTGTATCATTCTGGTAATTTCTTCAACTTTCTCACCAAATTACTATCTTTGTAATTTTAAATTCTGGAGCTTTAATATATAGCTTATGGGTTCTAGCAGATTATTAATTTTTAGATGGTTAAAATGTATATAACCCCCTCAACTTAAGGTTAATTGTATATAACCTCCCTTGTCTCACCCCCTTACCATATAGATTTTGTGTATTTAAGTAATATAATGTCCAAAATTCCATCTTATTTACCAAATACTCTTGATTAGGTTAATTGTGAGGTTTAAACTTTTGAAGATGAGGCAAGTTATATGCGATTGACCTTAATTAACTTCAGGGAGGTTTGTGTATTTTTTTTTAATCATATGGTTAGAATTATTAAATGAATAACACAAATTATAATTATAATACTAGTTAAAGGTACACACTTACCCATGTGAATTTAAATCTCTCCTAATTACTCCCTCCGTTTAAAAATATAAAGCATTTTTAATCGAATCTCACCTCTCAATAAGTAGTTACCTACTTTCAAACTAACCCTATCTTTTTATATTTATCTCTATTAAACACTATATGATAAATATAAAGTCAATATCAATAGAGGTACTTTAAAAAAAAGGCAATAATTACACCTCAAAAGACTAAAAATGCCTTATATTTTAAACATCCAACTCCTCAAAAAATGTCTTAAATTTTTTAAACGAAGGAGTATATTTTATATAAAAAAGTGATTCTGTTTTGTAATTTCTTTTGACTAATGTATGCTTTATTCCAAAAAAAAAAAGTTCTTTCTATAATCTTTTCAAAAGAAAACGCATGGTTCAGAAAAATTCATTTAATTTTTCTTCAAAAAATAGAAAAACTTTATTGTCAACGTCAGCATTTTGTGAAGGTGAAAGTGCTTCATCATTTCACAGATAAAAGGTCACAAAATAACGTTGGTACATCCAGCTGGTTTACATGGTTGGTGAGTTGAAATTTCTTATTTTTTTTAAAGCCCCATAAAAATTAATGTACTTATCTTAAAAAAGTGATTATTAGAAAATTGAAATTCACGTTAACGATAGTTATTAACTTTAAATTAATAAAATTTTAATGATTACATTTGTCATGAAAATTTTAAGGACCAAATTTTAAAATTATTTATTCCTAATGACAAATACTCATAATTCTACTTATAATTAAATTTATGTTGTTTGAGTGGTAAATAATTGTAAATATTATCTTGCTTGTAAACTTTGGTCCAATGAATTGTACCGTTGTTGTCATTATGACTAAATAACTTACAAATTTGGTCACTATGTAGAAATTTACCCAATCTCCTTTTGCTTCAAATATGCTTGGATTTTAAAGGACAATTAATCTCCCCTCCCCCTAAAAACATCTATCATATTATATCATTGTTTCCAAAATACCCAAACTTGTTATTAAGAATAGTGTGATATTGTTATTATATCTTTTTTCATTCTTATAAGTCATCCATTTCCAATCATGCATCCTCATTAATACTTATTGTCCATTCCATCATTCCAAAACATGCCAATGTAAAACAATAATAATGACCAATGGAGTTAGATTTTATAAAAGAAGCTAATTCGTTATAACGTGACGAATTAAAGTTTGAATCTTCGTTGAAAGAGATGCTAACATTTAGTATCCGTCAGTACCTCAAATATGATTACCTTCAATAATAATATGATGTTTGTGGGTAAAAATAGTAATAACTAATAACCCATGTGAAGTACGTGGTTACTGTAAGTAATTTTGGGAAAATTGGTCATAAGGACCAAAATGTATTGGAATTCAAAAATCATCTATGAATCTTTAATAATTTATATTCTAAGGGTGGCGAGTGCAAAAAAAAAAAAAGAACAAAGAAAGAAGAAGAGTATTTTACTATTTTTGCTGATGAAATATACATTGTCTTTCTAAGGTCATGGTTGCTGCAACTTTTATATCAACAATCAGAAATTAATGATCAAATATTTGACTCTTTTCACTCATGGGGACACATTTTTACAATAATGAAAGACTTCTTTGAGGCTCTTCATGTGAAGCGAGCCATTATAATTCATCCTTTCCATCTTTCTTTCAATTAGCACTTTTCACATTGCATCACACACAACACGGTTTTGTTTTTGAGAAAATTCTTTAAAGTTTTGTGAAATATTTCCTCAGAATTAGATTATTGGCAGAATTTTATTAGAAGAGCATGGATGTGACATCATTATAAATAAAGCTCAAATTAATTTGAAATTTCACTGCAGGAATTTAAACATATATATACACGTACATTTTGAAAAATTATATGTGAATAACAACAAATAATGCTTTAGTCATGTAAACGCTCAGTTCTTTTCAATGATTGGCTCCAAATAATTTAATCAATAAAGGCTAACATCTAATATAAATGTCTAGTATTTTCTCAGTGCTTTGTTATTTTTCAATTACGATTATTTTATTATACAGTAGCTCTCTCGTGATAAAATGCAACTGATTTTTTTTTAATTCCATCATTCCGTATTTTGAAAATTGGAGGTATTACTAACAATGATCTCATAGATATTTCTAGAATATTTTTATATATTTATTAAATGTGATTGCATATACTAAAATAGTAGGACTCAAACTCCAGACTTAGAATAAATTGATTAAACAAATACAACTAATTTTGTTTCTCTCAAATACATCTATTGCAAATCTAAATCATTTATATCAAATTTTAACATTTCATAATTTATAATTTTAATAACTATTAAATTTAATATCTCGGTTCATATCTTCAATACAGTGAACATAAAAAAGATTATTTAACTAAGCCTTTTTATATTATAAAAATTAAAAGATTATTTATTAATAATTAGAGATGGCATACGTGTTGTTACATAGATGGGCCGTTCATTTTGCTATGGTCATTGGACTTTTTGAGCAAAGTATAACTTTTCAGTTTTCATCGAATTATGCATTTCTGCTTCACAGCCATTATTACCATGATAGCACTTTGTTATTTCTTAAAAAAAAAAATACTAATTTTAAATTTATGATTAATTTTGACATGTAACAAAAATATTTGGATATATTTTTACAAAATCATAATTTTACTTTATTTTTAATTTTTATTTTCAATTCTAGAACAAATCACATTAATTAATTTTATAAATCAATTATATATCATATAATATAATTAATATTATTTAAAATCAATCACATTTAATTTTTTTATAAATTAATTTTTTTATGAATATGCAAACACCCCCTAAGTCACTTTGAATAAATAAATCAAAATATTATTTTAAAACAAAGTTACCTTTATTCACAGCTTCCAAAAACTTTCTAAAAAGATATTACAACTTATGTTCTGCTAGCATGATTTTGCTTTTCTCCAATTCTTTTCCCACGTCCCCTTGCTTTTCTACTTCTGGTTTCAAGGGATCAAGGATCTTTCTTTATCCCTTGCACTCACCTTCTCTCATTTTTTTCTAAATCGCTTTTGAATCAAAACTTTTTAATGATTTTAATTTAATTTTGATAAAATTATTATTATTATTTTACATAAAAATATATAAATAACATATTATAATTTTAAATTGTTTAACTCAAAGTTTAATAATTTGAATTTATTTATATTATTTTATTTATATAATAAAGATATTTAGATACATTTTTAGAAAATCATAATTTTAATCTCTAAATTTTATTAATTATAATTGAAATTCAAACAGGAACTAAATAAAAAATGCACCTTATTAATCAAATCTAAAGTATGACTAGGCTTTTTAGTACTGAGACTTCCATGTGAAGCCTATCTCCAATATTATAAAGTAGGCTTTGCGAGTCTTTTCAGTAGTCTTCTTGTCGAGCTTCTTCGTGCTTTCCTTGGTGGTTTCTTATACTTGTTTCTTAGAAAATTCTCACAAGTTACCATGTACATTTGCAGCATATTGAATAAGGGAAAAGAAAACCGACAGTCGTTATAGAGTCGTCTCATTGCATCAATCTCTTACTTTTGATTTGAGTTGGAGCAATCAAAGCTCTTAAAAATGCCAACGACACCTTCCCTCTCACAACAATCCAACGAGTTTTGCTGATTCAACGTTGCTATGTCATTTGGGTTTAATTCTTCAGGTAATTTCTTCGGCTTTCTCACCCAATCCTCATTACATCTGTTATTTTAAATTCTGGAGCTTCAATATATGTTCTAGCAGAGACTGCAGAGTAATTTTTAGATTAATAAAGTAGAGTAATTTCCATATCTTCTGGTCTCACTACTCACACAGTTTTTTTTTTTTCCTTTTTAAGGTAAGTTAACTTTGGTTTCTTTTTTTATATTGGTAGGAAGCCACCATGGCTAGATTGGCAACAACATCTTCTTCCTTCCACTACCAATGGACTTGCGATGTCTTTATCAATTTTAGAGGTGAAGATACTCGTTATGGTTTTACAGGAAATTTGTATCATTCTCTAAGTCAAAAGGGAATTCGCACCTTCCTTGATGATGAGAAACTACGAAGAGGGGATGAAATTACCCCAGCAGTTCTCAAAGCAATTGAAAATTCTAGGATGGCCACTACTGTATTTTCTAAGAACTATGCTACCTCATCATTTTGTCTAGATGAGCTTGTTAAGATCTATCAGTGCATTAAGGGAAATGGTCGTTTGGTTTTGCCAATTTTTTATGATTTGGAGCCTTCAGAAGTGCGCCATCAAAAGGACAATTATGAGCGAGCACTATCTATGCATACAAAAAACCGCAAAGTTGATGAGGAGAAGATACAAAGTTGGAAACATGCATTGACTGAAGAATCTAACATTTCTGGCTTCCATTTTGATCCAAGGTAATTCATAACTTTTAAATTGTTTTTTCCCCTTACCTAGCTTAATAGGTTATAAGTAAATAAGCATAATTTTCTTGTTAATTTTTCAGGCATGGTTATGAATATCAGTTAATTGAAAGGATTGCGACCGAAATATCTAGTAAAATTGATAGGATTCCTTTATATGTTTCTAGATATCCTGTTGGATTAGAGTCTCGGGTTGTAAGTATAAAGTTTTTATTAGAAATTGGATCAAATGAAGAGGTCAACATGGTAGGAATTTGTGGAATAGGGGGAATAGGTAAAACAACAATAGCACGTGCGGTATATAATTCGGTTGCTGATAATTTTGATGGCATGTGCTTTCTTCATGACATCAAAGAAAAGTCAAGCAAGCTTGGCCTACAACAAATGCAAGAGACAATGATTTCCAAGATTATAGGAGTGGACGTGAAAATACAAGATGCTCATGAAGGAGTTGAAGTAATAAAGATAAGACTCAAACATAAGAAAATCCTTTTGATTCTTGATAATGTTGACAAACACGAGCATCTACAGAAATTAGCTGGTGATTGTGATTGGTTTAATGGTGGGAGTAGGATCATTATAACGACAAGGGATAAGCATTTACTTGTAAGACACGGGATTGAAATTATATATGACATGAAGGCTCTCAATGATGAAGAATCTCTCGAATTGTTAAATTGGAATGCTTTTAGAAATAACCAAGTTAATCCAAGTCACATGATGGTGTTAAATCAAGCAATAAAGTATGCACAAGGCCTTCCACTGGCCCTTGAAGTTATAGGCTCTAACATGTGCGGAAGGAATATAAATGAGTGGGAATCTGCTCATTTTAATTTTCATAAAGAATATTCTTTGACTATTCTGCAGAGTTCTTGAAATACAAGGATGTACACTTACAAAATTTACAGCAATGTACTTCATGCATATATTTCCATGCTTTCACACCCCGAGTAATTAAAGTGCTTAGTAGGTTATATAATTCAGTAATGAATGGATTTAAGCAAATTTACAAAGTGTAGGGAATAGTAAAAAGGATCATATAACACAAAAGCAATTAATACCAATTCAAAGGTCATGTATTTAAGAATTTAAATCACCATGCGTACATACATACATTCATTTGCTACGATACTAGAGAGATTTTTTTGGAGCAGAGGCTACTCTAGAATAACAATAGAAACTTATGAGATATCTAATAATATATTTGATGGTTTCTATTAAAAAAAAACTGTTAAATTCTTTTTCCATAGACAGTTGAACATGATAACTATCAAATAAACAGGAAGAATGACGTTCAAGCCCTCTCAAGGGATATTATCTTGTGAAAATATGGATTATTATTGTTAAAAGTTGAACCTTAACTTATATTTTTTGTTAGAGCTTTTTTAGAAATTTAACAAGTTAAGGTTCAATTTTTAATAACAACATATCTATGTTTTCCTTAAAGAGGGACTTAAATGTTATTCTCTCAAATAAATATGAATAATAATTTTAAAAATAAAAAATTGTTTGGCTGTGTTAATTTGAAAACAATTTTAAAATTAAAAACTTAACCGAGATAGTTACTAGCAGTTTATGGTGATGACTTATGATAATTATTGATCATGGTAATTGTAATTTTCATTAATAAAATGTAATGTATTTTGAAAATGAGAAAAATAAAATGAAAATAATTTTAAAATGTTTCTATTTTTTGTTTTCATGAGAACATTTTTGAAAACAATTAAATTTGAAACGCTTATCTAAACAAGTTTGTTTTTAAAAACAGAAACCAGACGATTACTTTACCTCTCCATGTTTATTATTTTCCTCTTGCTTTTGTTATCCAACCATTTAAACTTATAAATATTCATTTGAGCCAAAGAAACAGGTCATTTTCGACATTGAATATATAGCAATAATTGTTAGAAATAACTATTTATACTTCATTCGTTCATTTATTTACCAAAAAAAATTGTCTCATAATAGAGACATTGGGCCTGTTTGGTTTTTGTTTTTATTTTTTATTTTCAAAAACTGCTTTATAATATAATTTTTAAAATTAAAAAAAAAATTAGTTTGGTTATGTTATTTTAAAAGCAGTTTTAAAATGAAAAAAATGGCCATGGTTACAAGTAGTTAATGATGGTAATTTGTCATAGAAATTGGTCAAAAAGACTATAATTTCTAATAATCAAATATAATGGGCTTTGAAAAAAAGATAAATAAATTGAAAACAACTTGACAGTATTTCTATTTAAAAAAAATAAAAAACAAAAATCAGTTTTGAAAACAATTAGATTGAGAACACTTATCCAAATTTAAAATTTTTATTTTCAAAAATAAAAAAACAGTTTTTAAAATCTGAAAACAAACAAGCCCATTGTTGCTGAATTTTGTATGTTCACACATAATTTTAATATATGCATGATTTTATTTATTTAAAGTTCTCTTGATCATAATTCATAATGTCCAATTAGCAATGCCAAGACAAAATCATGTATGTGACTTAGGAAAATAATTATAGTTTGGAATATATCAAGAAATATTTCAGTTAAAACTAAATATGTATGTCACAACAGTTAAAAGAACATAGGCAAATTAACTGTCAAGAAAATTTTATTCTCATTCTCTATTGTAAAGCACTAATCGATGTAATTTGGAACAAAATAATTGTCTTTCAATAGGACAATTCGGTACAAGGATGAATCAGAAAGAACTAGCACTTGGCAAGAAACGAATGTTGATGGGGGATGACAATGTTGCATCAGTAAGCTCATATATTTTTTGTGTTATGTTAACACTTCACTTTGGACTTTCTTGTTAATTGAGTTTCAATTTATGACATTTTACTTGCAGAGTTCAGCTACCTGTAGATGCACAAAGAGGAAGAAATTGCTCAATCAATCATAATGAGAATAACACAATCACACCTGAAATCCAATTTGCCAATGCTGCTAGTGAAATAATTAATAATCAAGGTACAAATTCAACCCAATGGCTTCAATATTAAACTACATTTTTACCAATTTCTATATGAATACAACTTTTGATATATCACACATTTCCTTATGTTATAATTTTATCCTTTTTTCCCATTGTCAACTTTCTATTTACCATTTCATGCATTTCAAGTTCCACTGGCATCTTATGTAAAAGACTATAAAAGAGAATATAATAGCAGTAAAAACCTAGTTTACTTGTCCTAATCCTTCATGACTTTTAGGTACATGCTAATGCCATAGCCAACCAAGATAGGTTACATGTACTATTATAATTGGCCTACATAGTTGTATTCATTATTCAACTTAATAACTCAAAGGTGCTTCAAAACTCTATCCAAGCACAACAAATATACTGTTATGTGACAGCAAATGATATAAATAATGGATATACGTGTCTCTCCTTGAATTTTTCTATTGAAGCAATGTTTGACAATCTGAATGCAAATGATACTTCATTACCAGTGTTAGCATTTACAAAGCATGGTGGTGATGACACCAAGGTACATGCATATATGATATGGTAATATCAACAAGTATACTCAATAGTATACATGCAGATTTCTTAACAAGAATAATGTAACTATAACTGGTCACAATTTTGAAGAAAACAAGTGGCTCTCATTGCGTCCTTGCTGGGAGACACCATTGTCCGAGGGTCCAACTAGTCAACAAGGTAATGTTGGAACAAAATTAACATATGAGGCCACACATGTAAAAATAAAAAATGTACTGTGGCCATTATTATAATTTAGCCTAAATAAAGTGGTCTACTTGAAAAAGTTTTAAGGCTTAAGGAGGTGTAATTATTATGGAATTAATGTATAGAGACCAAAGTGATATTTATAATTTGTTGAAGGCCAAACCATAGATAACACAAACTTAAGTCTATAAATAGAGGTTGTGAACCTCAGATTGAGCATAACGAGAAACTAATTCTTTGACTCTTTCGAGAGAACCATAAGGAAGTTTGCAATGTTTATAATTTGGAAGATCACAGTACGCCAATCCATCAACATGTGGAATCTTGTGACTATGGATTTATCTGTTCAGGTATGCTTTCACATTCTATTCTATTCCTCTGAATTGATATGAGATTACATTCAAGTTTATAATTGGTTGCAATTGATTCTGCGGTTTGAATATGAACTCGATTGATCTGGAACAAACAATTCCAACAGGTAATAAACCTATAGATTTCATGGAACTATAAATATTTCACTATATTAATGTAAGTTGAACAAATGAAAGTTAAAACAAATTTATCTTAATTTGCGTTTGGATGTCAGAATGCCAACAACAACAAAATATGACTCTCATCAATGGGGACGAAATCTCAGGAGGCTCAGAAGATGATAGAAAAGCTAAAGGAAAGGAGATTGTAGTCTACAATGATAGCATAAATGAGAAATGACATCGCCAATTTATCACAGGTATTTTTATAATTAGAAAAAAAAATATAATAATGAAGCATTTCCCTTAATGGATATGTGCAATTTTTAATTAACATAATAATTATTTTTGCAAATCTTGGATACAAGAACCAAACTCTGCACCAATTGAACTTTTCCTGATGATTCATTTGGATAAATTATTAAATTTTGTGGGTGTGTGAAAGATAGTTTAAATAAGTTCAATTTCAGGGTCATACTAGGGTCAAATAATATGTAAGAAACGTGTGTGTGTGTGTGATATTACTCTATTGATGCATATTCACTAATATAATCTCCTTGACTCACCCCTTCATTTTCATTTCTGATGTGCAGCTAGCTATGAGATATTCACTCTACATCTAGACTCTGCCTTCATGTCAGTGAGGCAAGCAATTTTGAAGAATCATGTTGATAATAGATGGACAAGTTTGTAATCGTTGGGGAAAAAACTGTTTGCCTTTAATTTTAAATACTTTTTTATGTTTGAAGTAGCTAACCTAGCTGGAATAGTTTCTAGATGGAGAACTATATTAATATTGCTATGATTGTTGTATGGTTCGAATAAATTTGAAACTGTGGGAAATTATCCATTTCTTAGGAGGACTATCAAACTCTTTGGTCAATGGCTATAACTACTATTTTTAAAATCATTAAAAAAAAGTTGAATGCCTTCAAGGCCATTCTAATCCTTCAACTTGTACAGTTGCAACACCCTTCCAAGGTTTCCAATAGGTTGAACCACTACAACAAAAAAAGCTTTTTGGAGCGTTTCGTTTTATACTTTTGGAGCATTTTGTAAACGCTCCAAAAGCAGGAGCTCCTGTATATACGAGAGCGTTTTTCAAATGCTTCTGTAGGGAAGACTTATGGGAGCATTCCAAGTAGGAAAAGCTCCTATAGGTACCCTGCGGGAGCTTTTCTATTTTATAAAAACTCCCATAGGCTGACCATATGGGAGCTTTTATGCCCATAAATGCTCTCATATAAATCCCTATTGGAGCTTTTCTTTTCAACAATGCTGTCGTATGGGATCGGATCCCTATCAGAGCTTTTCTTCTAGGGAATGTTCCCATAGGTTTATTTTAAAAAAAAATATTGAATTCATTTTTTATTCTCTTCATGCATTGGACATCATGACTAATATAAAAAAAATTATTTATATAATTAATATAAATATACAAGCAATTTCACTAGTTCAACTAACTAATCTCCAATACTATAATATACATAATATTATAATGTAGATTGCAACCTAAGAAATTAAAAACATTTGCAATACTCTCATGCTTACATGGTACAAATAAATACATCTAACACTATTCTTACTTAGTTGCAAAGTACTCGTTCACATTCTATCAGCAAAATATAAAGAAAAATAATTTAGTTAAACCATAAATATCATATTAATTATGAATAAAACACATCATTCAAAGTCCATACCTCTCTGTTCACGTCCCATTGAGATAAATTTTTTCAAAAAAATGTATAACATTAGGCATGTTACTTTGAGCCTGTATTTTTTTCTCAAAGATGCAAAAGACATCCTTTTTGTGAAGGCTAGGACTAAATTCAGATTCACTTATCTCATCCAACAAGCTGGAGCATAACATCAGCTTTTTCACATCTCCATCTTTAGATTGCTAGCTTCAATTACGCCTGCACGTATATACCATGACAAGACATTCAGAAACAAGTCTATGTTAAGCAAGTCTAAGATCAATTTTCTATTCCAGAAGCTTAATCCTAACCCCATGATTATGATGTATTGAAAAATTATTAATTAATGTGATATTCATATGCTAAGTATATCTTTTGTCATGTTATGCAAAAACACCAAGAAGCATTAAATACTGCGTGCATTGGGTCAAAAAGTCTACACCACCTTTACTTGCTATTTCTATGAGAGAAAGAAGTGGGAAAGGAAAATAAGAGTCAGAAAGATTAAAAAAAGGTCTCACAATTCATATGCACTCATCAATATCAGTGGAGGGCTCTCCGCTCTTAGTCTCATGTCTCTGTCACAACATTAAAAAATCCTTCCTACTTTTTATTTACTTTCAAGTTCTAAGATATCAGGTTATAGAGGGGAAAAAGTGATTTGACAGTACATGAATTTTGTAGCTACTTGTGAATGGTTGAGAAGGAAAGGACGTCAGGGCTGTTCTGGCTTGATCAAAAGCCACATTGTACAGGTTCTGCAAATCAGTTTTTCACAATGAAAATGGAAGAATTTGCTGCAATCCATACAAATTCAATGAGAATAGGTTGAAAATGTATAGGCTTTTCTTGAATAAAGCAATCTTCATTATTCAAGAAAAGCCTACGCAATGCAACAAATTCAATGTCAAGATCAGAGGAGTCAAGGCAAGGGGACGTTGTCATCATTTCATCTTCTTAAAAATAAACCTATTTTTGGAGCAGTAGACCTTGAGGTCATTAGCTTCTCGACCATTCGAAACATCTCTAGACATTCTCAACTGTTCAGGAACAATGAGAGTTCCACTCTTATCATGGTAAGATTCATAGATAAAGTCTACAATAGTGTCCTGCAATAAGCTATTCAGTACAAGATTATGAACCAGTTTTGTAAATCTCTGAGATAAATAAGATGAAAGATTTTATCTTGATAGTTTATTGTTTGTCCCGCAACTATAAGAGAAAAAGAAAAATAGCAATAAACTAAAATTAAATAAATATACCAGTGGTTTAGAAGCATTAAGCTAGTGGTATATATGTTCATTTTGAAACCATGTCAATTGTCTTTTGGCGAAATTCCTGCATGAAAGTGTACCCAATAAATTTAATTGAAATGAGCACCTCATGAATAGCCAACAACGCTAAAGGGGAAGAAGTGGTCACTTGAATATAGCAATGCAAGAGTAACTACACACAAGGGCATTTTTCACAAACAAAATGTGAAAACAAAAGCTTTCTGGTGACTACACCTAAGTAGGAAAACTCAACTATAGAAGCAACATGATCCAACAACATTTGTTCAAAAAGTTCAATGTTTCATCATTTCCTGCCATTACAGAAAAGGGCATATTTTAAGCAGAAAATCACTCTTACATCTACATGGTCTTAACCCTCTCTATTCATAGAAATTAAAATGAAGAACATCGTCCACCTTTAATCAGATGAAGCCACTAAGTTTTGATAAAGCAATGTTCCATATAAAATCCCATGTCAAAATCTATTTACTATCAATTGAGAACTCGGTATCCATCAATGAGCATGAAAGGCATATCTCATGATCAACAGGTCCTTTCTCACAAAAAAAAAAAAAACGGCTCATTTACGAAAGTAACACAGCATGTACACATTTTTAAGCTTGGAAGCAAGCAAGAAAATAAATTTTGTCTAACGAAATTTCATGGGAAACTAGCCAATGAATGTTCTAGGAACTCAGTCAATA
Source organism: Prosopis cineraria (assembly GCF_029017545.1). Taxonomy (NCBI): domain Eukaryota; kingdom Viridiplantae; phylum Streptophyta; class Magnoliopsida; order Fabales; family Fabaceae; genus Prosopis; species Prosopis cineraria. The sequence goes on from NW_026555338.1 coordinate 12,377,902, forward strand.
AAAAAAGAATGTTCTAGGAAACAAAGTTAAAAAATGAACCGAGATCCAGAATAATGAGTCACATGCCCTTTGGATCTGTGTAGTGTCTTTGCTTGTAGCTTCAAGCTAACGGAAAATGATGAAGTGGGTAATGTCTAACCTCTACTTGTCATTGAAGAGATTGAACATAATTGATGATTTCATTGAGCATGCCTGCTTTTCCTGTGATTTTGTTACAATCTGGTACTAAGCCTTGCAAGTATTTCATTCTCTCTCTAATCTTTTCCCTTCTAACCTACAAGACGAAACAGAGCTTGCATTGTTTAATTACCGGAAGAAAAGCCGACAAAGAAAAGGATCGGTCATTTTCTGGTTCTTACTCTTTCTGCTAAGCTATGGCTATAAATTTTTTTCTTACATTTTTCTTTTGCTCTTTCAACCAATCCTTAGGTCCTTACAAATTCTGAGGGCCAAGGCAAGTAGAAGAGAAGACAAAAAGAGCACGGTAACTAAATCTGAACCTGAAGAAATGGTGAATAGATGACCGAATTTGGAAGAAGAGCTACATGACAGGTGTTCTAAGAGCTAGGGAAGAAGAGCTTTACCAGAAATGGCATCAGAGTCCAGCTACAGCAGAACACGGTGGCGACACGATGGCAAGTCTTCGACGAGCAGCAGCAACATCGAGCTAAAGGAAAACGACCGGTGGCGAGCTTAGTGCAGTAGATCTGGTTTGGGTCGCAGATCTAGTTTGGGGGGAGGCATCGAGCTTGAGCAGCAAAGGACGAGAAGAACAGCGAGGAAATTACTGAAGTGATGTTCAATAAGGGTTTCGAGTAGAGTGGGCACTGGGGTAAAAACTGAAGCATCAAAATGTTAAAAAAAATCTGAAATTAAAAAACATATTGGGCTTATGGGAGCGTTCAAACTAAAAAAAGCTCCCATAAGCTTTGATCTACAACTACAAGTGTATTTTTTATCCAAAAAACTCTTATAGACTCTTTTTGAAAAAATAAATTGTAAAATTACACCTTCGTGAGCTTTTCAGCCTGTAAATGCTCTCGAAGGCAATAGTCTATTAGAACTTTTCTATTTAAAAATGCTCCAATATATTCTGCCTCATATTTTAAGAACGTTTTATCTTATAAATACTTTCGTATGGGCACTCTCATAACCTATTTTTATAGTAGTGAATACATTGGCAATTCTTTTTAGAGATTATTTTTTGCTCTTCTTTTTTAATAGAATTTACTGAAAAATATTTTCCTGCTTGCTTGATAAGTGATGAATTTTGCATCGGTTTATATCATTATCATGTTTAATGGTACATTTATATTGAACAAAATATAATTAAATGAAGTTTATTTTCAAATTAATTTACACTAGAAAATAAAGAAAACAAGATGATTCACAAACTTCAAGAATAAATTAGAACCTAAAATTATTTATTCCGCTTACATTTCATTACTCCAAAATTACCTCCTCTCATAAATGCTTTTAATGAAGATAAGTGCTAATCTAAGATTCTAAAAATATTTAAACAAGCTCTCTCAAAATCGTAAACAAGTGTTTAGTTAAATTAATTGCCCGATCTCTTATTGCAATTAAGAAAACCTAATTTTAAACATCAACCCTAATGTGGCTATGCAAGGTTAGCAAATATATCTCTATTTTATTAGCAAAACTATCCATTCAACATACAAATATTAAATTCTTATATTATTTTACCCAAGTTCTATACTCGACCTAATCCTCTCAAGCATCAATCAATTCAACCTAATATCTAAATGGTGGCTAAATGCTTATAAGCATCAATAAAGGAGTAAAATAAATACATATATCATTAATCACAAAAAGAGAGGAGGAATTTAGTATTAATCCATACAAGGGTTTAAAATAATCCTAAATCAAAGAGTTTAACTAATCATAACTATCAAAAAGCTACAAATATAGAAAATATTCACAGCCATATTAGATTACAAGAAGAGAAATGGAGAAGAAATAAAGGAATTGAAGAAATGGAGTTTCAAATATCTTTAAAGCTTTAACCCTTGAACTTAGCTCATCCAAAGCTTAAACCCTAGCACAACTAAGCTCCTAAGGTGTCTTTAAGTGTGTAAAATGCATTTTGGGTTGAGCTCTCAATCTACATGCATCCTACCCAAGCATTTTCAAATAAATAAAATGGAGCATTTTACTTATAGAGGCAAAAGTCACGAACGAAAGTCACGACTTTAAGATGACTTTGACAATTTTGCACTATTTTTACTGTTAATAAAACTTAGTCTTTATGCAATTGATTTCTTCGTCCAAAAGCCTTCCAAAAGCATCAACAAATATCCAAACATCTAATTAAACTTTAAACCAAAATAACATAAACTTAGTTCCAAAGTTTCGAATTAAAGCCAAGTATACAAACCCAAAATAAGATATACATTTTCTTAATTTAAATAATCAAAATATATACAAATGAGATAAAATATATTAAAATTTAAGAAAAATGTGATGAAATACCACAAAATTCTAGAGATTAACAAGTTTCAACTTTCAAGGACAATAAATTGTTTAGTTTTTTTCTCTTTTTTGCAAGAGGTCTTATATGTTATTCTCTATTTTTTTAACAATGGTATATATTTAACCCTTCCATATAGAATCATGATGTGATTCTATTATTACAATGGAACTTGATCCTTTAAGGAGAACAAAATATGATTAATGTTTTAACAAAGAAATATAAAAAAAATTACATGCAAAATTTAAAGAATTTACTTGGAAAAGTAGCATGAAAAGAGAAGCAGAAGCAATGATTGTGGCTCCTTGAGTTTGAGGCAATGGTGATGACAACTCTACTAGCTTCAACTTTGGATTTGGAGTGGAAGGAGATCATGGCACAAGGGAGAGGGAGAAGAGTCACTAGTAGGGCAAAGTCAATCCTTTAGCTTCAATCTTCAACTTCATATTGTAATGTTGGTGATGAGAGTGTTGATGAGTGACAATAAGAGGAGAATGGATTGGAGAGGTTGAGCTTGAGAGTTAGAGACGAGACCAGTGACACGAGTGGTGAATTTGAGTTTAGCGAGAGGTCAAGTGAAAACTCATTATGACAAAATAAGCTAAATATGATATCATATATTTGACAGTTATAAGTTAAAAATGACAAATAAAAAAGGCGCTAAATACTTGACTGTTGTTTCAAAACAGACTGTCAAGTATTTAGTATATATTTGATAGTTATAGGGGCAACTATGAACACTGTATTTTGTTCGAGTCCTAATAAGTAAATAAGATAATATCCATAGTAAAATAAATAAAAAATGAAAATAATAAGAATAAAAAATAATATTTTACAACAAGAATATATATATATATAAGTTGGGTACAAAGATAAAAAACATATATTCAAACTAGATCATAATATAATAATTGAAATAATTAGAATATAATATAATATGATATTATAATTTGAAGATTTCAAGATAACCTAATATCTAATATTAAGATTAGAAGATTTCAAAACAATATAATAATCAGGATATAATAATAGGAAAGATAACAATTAATATCCAATATCTAAATAATAGTAATAATAATAATAATATATAAAATACTAATATTGATCACAATAGGATTGAAATATGAGGAAAACCCTAGATGAATGGGTCTATATAAAAGAAAATAAAGATAAAGCATAAGAGAGTGAGAGAGAAACTCAACGAAGGAAATAGGAAATAATAAAAATTCAAGTCAACTGAAATTCATAGAGGTAAGCTTACCTTTCATTAAGCCCTAACACTTTAAGAATTTAAACCTTTTCTTACAAGCTTGATTTTAATCTCTGCTAACTACCATATATGTTGCAATTCTTTTGTCTCCTTATGATAGCATGATGTAGACTTGTTATAATCCCTATATATTTCTTTTCTTTTTCCCATCTCATCTTGAATCCTATTCCTTTGTCTTCATGTGTGTGATCCCATAACTAGAGAAAACTATTCACTCTCTTAGTGAATAAGGCATGGGCATCTACATGTATTCAATTTTATTTCATCAATAATTTTTTATTAATATTTTGATAGCCTCCCAAATTTATATCCATTTGATGCATAGCAATAAATTATTGCATGTACATAGTTTTAAAATTATCAGTTGTGTGAGACTTTCGAGTCCCTGCAGATTTATAAATTAAATAATTTATTCTACGCAGCGATAAATTATCACGAGTACATTTTAAAAACATTTTATCCTTAAGTAAAAAAATATTTTCCTAAAAAATAAATAAAATAAAATAAAATAGTTTTTTGAAAGGTGAATGTATGAAGCTTTTTTAAATCTTATTAAAATATTTTTCACAAAATCATCCCTGAAGATTTTGTCACAAATAAAGAAATAAAATATTTTTCATAAATAAAAAACTAAAAACCAACATTAAAAATTATTTTATAACAAAGTAATATTTTTCCTAAAAATCTCAACCAAGAGACATACATTTTTTCCCCAAACTACGTGGGCTTTGATCTCTCAAAAGGATACGTAAGCTTTAGGGTTTTATCTTAGGTCAAGTCCAACTTATAAATATATAAAGTTTTTCCTTTTTAATTTTCTAATTTTTTATCTTATTTTTAAGGATAATTAATATTTTTAAGGCCATTTAAATTTATATAGTTAACTTAAGATAACCATTCACATGAATAGGTGTTGTGGGGTGCCTAACACCTTCCCTACATACAATCAACTCCCTTACCCTTTTCGTTATACGTAGGTCATGCGTTAAAAGGGTTTCCAAAATTACCTGTAAAATTTTGGTGGTGACTCATAAAATATTTATATTTTTATTCAATTTTCCTTCTTGAAAATTCCAGATCGAGCACGACAGTTTGGCGACTCCACTGAGGACTTACATCAAAGAGTCAAGCCTATTCAAGTTAACTGTGTGAATTTATTTGGCCTTTTTTTATTTTAATTATCCTTTTTTAATTTTTTTATTTAAAGTTTTTTTGTATTCTTTATTCTCTTGATTAGATGATTTAACTTTCATGATATCTTGTAGTTTCTTGGTTAACATATTTATATGTTCTCCACACACACTGAGCATTCACACATCTAACCTCACACACATGTTGGGCCTTATACTTGAGTCTAAAAGTACCCTAAGTTAGTAGAAGTTAGTAGCGATTTTCCTAAGGGACTTTAAAGTCCCTTGAAGTCATCGTGAATACTTTAACTAAGTCAATATCTATTTAACAAACTTAATCTTTGAAGGGTTATTAAACTCTCATAGGGTTAAATTAGTTAAGTAAATTTTCCATCTCTCTGGTGGAAGCGGCTTAAAGACCTTGTTTAGGATATATTAGATTCACCCTAAGAATTTTACACATTACATGAATCTAGTAGCCCCCATGAGAGCAAATATATGATATCGTATCTTTGGACATGCCTCCTATAAGGCACAAAGGAGAATATACTTTTCTTCGTGCATTATTTTTTTTACATTAAAATTCCTAGATTAGGAGTAACAAACTGTAAACCACAATGGCCTTTTTAATATCATTAGACCTAAAATGTGCCACAATGAAGGTATTTAGACTAGTACCTTCCCTTCCCTCAAGTTGAAGGGTTCTTAACCCTATTGGACTATCATATTATATAAAGTACACCAAATCTTTTTATGCACGTTATTAATATTTTTATATATCACCAAAATAATTAATAATAAGCTTGGACTGGTTAACATAGATTTTTTTTATCCCTAATCATGAAGTGGCCTAGTCACCCAAGATTTATGGTTTGATTCCATTCCTACGAGATACAATAAGGATCCGTGGGGAGGGAAATACTTTAAAAAAAAAGGAGTGAAAAAAATATAATTTGTGAATCATTCTAGGCATTTGAAGTGGGAAAATGGAGGTAATAAGAATGTCAACTCCATTGCAATAAAGATAATGGAAAGGAGTGGTTTTGAGCAAGGGAAAGAATTAGGTGCACACTTCCAAGGCATCAAATCCCCAATCAAATTACTTGAGAATCATAAACATCAAGGATTAGGGTATGAACCTCTTTTAGAAGAACGACTAAGGAAACAAGTAAAAATCCCTCACCTTAAAGATACTTTCCTAACATTGACTGAAATCCTAAATAAGCCAATCATTGTAATGATCGCTCTAGTTGATGCAAGGGCTTGCGTGTGGATCTCATTGGACACTCCTAGAATTGCATTAGAAAATTAGGAGATTGAAGACAAGTTTGACTTTATTCCAGGAAACCAAATTCCTTAGAACACTTGCCCATTGTGGAAGTTCTAAAGCCCTTAAATGGTGGTTCATTAATCACCTTTGACATGTATAATTATGAGTATGATGACGATGATATAATCCAAGTATACACAAAAGTCATGGAGTCAGATGAAAAACGAATCTCCCCACATGAAGAAATAATTGAGATAATAAACATTGGGACTATTGAAGATAAGAAAGAGCTAAAAATGATAGATAATCCAAAAGGGGGCAAATGATTGAACTTTTCAAAGAATACTTGTGTCACGTCCCGCAACATGGCAGTGATTGGCACAAGATATATACACAATATACATCTCTTAAGCCTTGATCAAGGAAACTTTAATCTAGTATTTTAGTTCATTTAAAATATGATAGAAGATAATTGTGATATTTTCATATACAAAAGATCAATAAACTTTTGTAAACAATTTTGCTAGAATCTCTCCTTCAAATAGGACCTTCCAAAGTCTCTACCACACTAATATATAATCTAAATTAGAATCCTATCTATAGTTAACATCGAGCATACCTAATTGTAATTTCAACATATAACAACTAATTAACCATTTACAGCACAAGAAAGATATACGCGAAAGGTCTTCTCCCCAATTCAACAAGGAGTCCCTCGTAGATCAACAGAAGATAGATCATCGGTTATGTTATCTGAGACCAAAAATATTTTTAGTGAATAACCTTCCAACAATAATATTTTTGCAGATTCAAATTGAATAAACTACCACATATACATATATTAAAGAAAAAGAAATTCAATATAAACAAATTTGTAAGCTAGAAATAAAAGTTCCTCATATAACTTCAATATCAAGAAACTGAAAATCTATAACGATAAAATAGCTTTAACGTTTGATCTTGCAATTCAAAATAATTAAATAAATGCATAAATGAAAATAATAACATTACTAATTAAAAAACCATTAGAGTGTGAAATCATCAATTAATTAAAATTCAATTTTCTGAGGATTTATTAGAACAATTCACAAATGTGGATACACAGTCCACGAGAGTAAATAACCAAATGCAACCTGAGCTACGAAACAAACATGGACACATAGTCCACGAGGGTAATGCTAACCAAACACGGCTTGAAGCCACGAAAACAAACGCAGGTACGAGACACACGAATAACAAACGTGAGAATAAAGCTCACGAAAACAAGCTAGCTAGTCATTGACCAAGGCGCGCTAAGAACTAACGAGACTGCCATTAGCAACTAGTGTTCTATATAAAATCCCCTTCAAATTTATTTTCAAACATGCGAGAAAATCATCACTTTTAAAATATATTTCTCATTTTCAAACTCAAACTCGCATGAATAGATTTCAGCATTAAAAACTTGCCAAAACAAAATTTCATAGCTAACGTCTATGTTTGGCATTTATTGAGTAACTCAAAAATTACCAGAGTTGATAGAAATAATCTTATCAATTTTAAAAATATCCTTCAAACATAAAAGCACATACACATGTCATAATTCAAATATTCTTTAACATTTCTTTATAAATTCCCAAAACCAAAAATAATTTAATTAACAAAGTAGTAAATAATAAATACAATTGTTACTAAATGATCTATGTAAAAATATATATTTTGGCAAAAGAATTTTATTGATAAATCAATTGGGATGCTATCCACTTGCCTGCAGTACTCTCAATGCTCAAAACTCACTTCTTACAACTCTAATCGAGCTTCCTTCATCCAAACACCCTATGATAGACAACAGGATCTTAATGGGCCTTTCTTTTAAATTAATAAATTCTTTTCCAAGAGAGCCTACTCAACCAGGATTAACTATAATAACTTCAAAATTTTAGGACCATAATTTACACATAAAAGTTTCTTCATATCACTAAGCCAAAATTAACTATTAAATTAGCATTTAATCTCTTCTTTGGCTTCCTGTCCTACACCTAATGTGTAACATTCTAAACTATTTAATGGGATTTGGTAACCTTAATTCTCCTGTCCAACAATTTCAAACATCAAAATATAACTTCTAAAATGATAATATATCTTATAAACTATCAACCACATAACCCTCAAGAATCCATAACTCAAATAAGATCTCATTAATTCCTTAGTAAATTCCTTCACAAAACTCAATTTAGAATAAAAAAAATTATTAACATTGTCCAAGCCCAATCATGCATTCTTGTGAAATTGACAAGATTACACATAAAAAAAAAAATCAATCTAAACTCTGGCATTTTATCATACACCTTGCGAGCTTCAATATCCAACTATAATACCAAACTTCATTCTCTTCAATTTCCTTTCTAAAAATTTTCATTATCCATTTTTAAACTTCAATTTCCATTTTGCCCAATTTTTTTTTATTCCTTCAACACAAAGCAATTGACCTCAAAAAACATTTAAATCAATTCTTCCTCTACAGCAACAACATAAAAGTGAAATTATCTAACGAGAATCATGCTCCTAAACACAAATTTTAAACTGACCGTATCCCATTTGCTCCCTCAACCATGCACAACAGCAAACAAAAAAAGAAAACAAGAAAAAAAGAAACAATTACAATTACAACCTTACAATTACCTATACACAATCAGATCAAGCGAGGAAAGGAAGAGGATAGAGCAAAACACACTCACGAATCAAGGGAGAGCTGAAGAGAAAGAATTGTAGCTCCTATAGACAAATCATGGCAGCACCGAGGAGAGAAGGCCGACAGCACCAAACTAGGAACATGGGCTCACGCGAGAAAGCTCCAGTTTCCAGCAACTTAACTCCCCACGCACTACCAGCAGAACAAACGAAAATGGAGAAGACAGAACAGAGAATAGAAACACATGTCTCCCTTCTAGTTAAATGGTGAAATGAAATGAGGAAGAAGATTCACGAATCAAACAACAGCTGTGGTCGGAAAATCACCCACGCCTCCACTCGATCTTGCCATCTACAGGACGAAGGGAAGAAGGTAGGGAAGGAAAAATAAAATTGTGACCTTAGGGAACAACCACAGTGGTGGACGAACAGAACCCCCACGATTGTCAGCGGTGAGAGAACGAAGAGGAGGAAAAAGGTTGACTGATGACCGAACTCCCTCTGCCTCTCTGGTGTTCTGGAAAGATCGCAAAATATGGAATGGGGAGGGGAAAAACTGATTTTATGGCTTTTTTGGTATCAGATTTTTAATTATTATATATATATATATATATATTTTAGAGGGCATTTCAGTAATTTTGTTAAGTTGAAACAGAAAATACAATCCCCAACCAGCAATTCGAATGATTTTAGCACCCCCAATCCCTCTACATATTTTGATTCATAAAGATATATTTAAAATAGCATATCACCAATTATAATTCCACTAAAATTTCTTATTACAACTTGAACTTAAACATCCATAGTAAATACCATTAAACTACCCTTCCATCTCATAGTATCTACTCTAAAAATTTATAAAATATAATCAAAATATTTAATAATTTTTTTTTTTAAAAAAATCTTTGGGTCATTACAACTTGGATGTGTTTGCATGGTCCTATCAAGATATGTCAGGCCTTGACCTAAAGATAACATCTCATCAAATTCCTTTGCTCCCTAACTCCAAGCAAAGAAATAAAAACTAAGAAAGTTGACGACAAACATGTCCCTCATCGTGCGAGAGGAGGCAATGAAACAATTAGAAGTTGGTTTCTTAGAAGTGGCAAAGTACCCCCAATGGATGGCAAATGTTGTCATCGTTCCAAAAAAAGATGGTTATTTTTGAATGTGCGTCGACCATCGTGACTTAAATAAGGCTAGTCTAAAAGACGATTTCCCATTGCCCTATATTGACATATTAGTTGATAACACTGCGTATAGCCATAGATATTCATTTATGGATGGGTATTCTGAATATAACCAAATCTCCATGAATGACAAAGATAAAGAGAAGACTACATTCATTACACAATTGGAAACTTATTGCTATAAAGTCATGCCTTTCAAATTAAAGAATGCAGGAGCAATTTATCAACGAGCTATGGTAGTACTCTTTCATGATATGATGCATAAAGAGATTGAGGTATATGTGGATGACATGGTAGCTAAGTCTGTGGAGGGCGAAAGTCATGTATTGGTACTTAGAAAATTGTTCAAAAGACTATGCAAATATAAACTCTGATTAAACCCCAACAAGTGCATTGTCGGGGCATTATCCGGTAAACTACTGGGATTTATTATGAGTTAAAAAGGTATTGCAGCAGACCCTAACAAAGTGAAAGCAATTTGAGAAATGTTACCTCCTTAAACAGAAAAAGAAGTTCAAAGTTTCTTAGGGTGATTAAATTACATCGCACGATTTATTGCAAAACTGTCACTGACCTGTGAACCAATATTCAAACTTTTAAGAAAGAACAACACCAAAAAATGGAACGATGACTGTCAACAAGCATTCAATAAGATTAAGCACTACCTATTAAATCCTCTAGTTCTAATTCCTCCTACCCCAGGGCAACCACTAATCCTTTACTTAACAATATGTCCCAATTTGATGGGGGCTATGTTAGGAAAGAAAGAACAAGCCATATATTACTTGAGCAAGAAATTCAATGATTGTGAATCTCATTATTTAATGGTAGAGCGAACTTGTTGCAGTCTTGTATGGGCTACTAGGAGGCTAAGGCAATACATGCTCTATTATACTAAATGATTGATTTCTAGGTAGACCCACTCAAATACATTTTTGAGAGCCCACATGTGGCCGGCAGGGTATCCAAATGGCAGGTGATATTATCTAAATATGACATAGAATATCTAACTCAAAAATCTATCAAAGGAAGCGCCATAGCTAATCACTTGGCTGAAAATCCTTTAGATGAAGTCAGCCATTGAATTCCTAATTCTTGAATGAAGATATATGCACTATGGCAGAAGCCCAAGAAAACTACAAGGAGAGTGAGTGGGAGATGTATTTTGATGGTGCTGCTAATATGCATGGGAATGGCATTGGAGCAATAATTGTATCCCTTAACGAGAAGCAATTCCTAATCACCGTCAAGTTAGAATTTGACTGTGCAAATAATATGGTAGAATATGAGGCTTGCATTAATAGTCTACAAGCTGCCATTGATCTAGGTATAAAGAATTTGGAAGTTTTTGGTGATTCTACCTTTATAATTTATCAAGTGACTGGTGAATGGTGGACTAAAGATTTAAAATTGATCCCCTACCAAGAGTACTTGACAGAGATGATTAACTAATTTAAAGTAATCAATTTTCATCATATGACTAGGGACAAAAATCGCTTTGCCGACGCCTTAGCTACCTTGGCGGCTATGATTCAACTTGATTGCAGGGTCCATATTCAGCCTATTCAAATTGAAGCTAGAAAGGCACCCTCATTTTGCTTGAATGTAGAGGAAGAGGTTAAGGATCAACTTAGTACTATAATATCAAAACCTATGTGAAACACAGAACTTACCCCACTGATGCCACCCACAATGAAAAGAAAAGCATACGAAGATTCTCTTTGGGTTTCTTTATCAATAATGATATCCTATATAAGAGGAATTTTAAAGGGACCTTGCTACATGGTGTGGACTCTAAAGAAGCGTAAAAGATTATGTTAGAGATCCATGAAGGCATATGCAGTACACATGCGAATAGCCATTTGATGATCAAGCAAATTCAAAGATGTGGCTATTATTGGATAACTATGGAGAAAGATTGCATCAAATATGTAAGAACATCTCATAAATGCCAAAAAATTTTGGGATGTTACACTGTACCTATTGTAGAAAACAAATTGACTCCTTGAGACTTATACTTCAGCTATGAAGATGATTCATCAAGTGCTGATTGGAGACATCATTAATTTTGATGATGGGCTATTTAGTAGAACATCATTTGAAATCATTCGGGATGAAATTTTAAGTAAAATCCTCGAGTACGATACGGTGAGCACTAGTTTGATGACCTTCTACCTGAGATAATTCTTCAATATTTATCAGTTAATTACTTGAATTATGCATGTGTGTGTATGCACACGTATTAACTTGCATATTTTTCACCTAAGTCATATTTATAACTCATTCGTGGTTCTTGGTGGCCTCAAGTCGAGGATCATACTAGTTAATCCTCATGATGTCTCTCCCCACAATAATATCACAAAGGAAGCTCTTGAAAATTAAGCAAGAATGCTTTCAGGTCAATTTCGAGAAAGTGGAGTAGACAAAGATACTTTATTTTTTGCTCCTTATTGCTAAGGGTGAGCTGCTAATACTTATTACGAGTAAATATTTTTTTATATTTACTTGTTTAGTAGCACGTACTATTTCCTGCAGGGGAACACTGGATGCTTATTGTGGTTAATCTCGTTACTTTAAAAATATGGTATCTCAATCACCTTAATATAGAACCAAGTAACAGGAAAGATATGGTGATACTTTTTAACAAGTAAGTTAGATTTTTTCACTTGTTATTTTTAGTTTCCATACATATATATTTCTCATTCGTTCCATACTTCCTTCTTAGAGCTGTGGTGTTGTATCGCACTACGACCAACAAGATCGTATCCCTTAGGATGAGGGCATTTGAATCTTCAGAGAAATGGGTCATTGTTAAGGTATTCATTTAATTGGCCAATTCTTTAATCAAGAAACTATGTCATGTTTCACAATTTCATTGATATGTGCATTTTTTTTACAGTGTCCACTCCAGCCAGATTAAAGCAATGACTATGTTTATTGCTTGATGAAGTTCATAAAGGACATTATCACCCATACCCCTACCACATTGTCTGTAGTGGGATTCATCGAAACTGCTTCTAAGATCCTTAGTGTATTGCCATTATAGGTAGATGTCAGGACCAATTCCTCTCTGAAGGCCTTTTTCGTGACCAGCATAATAGCACAGTACCAAGTACTGCTAGGTTAGGACTAGATTCATGCTAATGAGTACATCCCTTCCTTGCTACACTAAATGCTTCTCATGTAGAATGGGAAAGAGGTAGAAGTAGTCTGGGTTGAGGACAAACCCTTTATGATGGTCACTGATTTTGTGGATGCGAGGTATTATGATGCTAATGTGGGCCTATTCACATTTCTAAGGGCACAAGAGGATCCAAACAGAGCCCTTTCGTGCAAAACAACAGCTCATACTATCGTGCCTTTAGCATCACAGAGGCATGAACTTATCATAAAACTAATGGATGATTGAGTTAGACCACAGAAAGGCCATAACAGTCATGGCCATCCAAAATTTATGGTTGCACAACATACAGGAAAGATTGGAAGGCTACAGACCTGAGACTTTTAGGACCAAGGTCATATATGAAGATGAAACCCAGAAAGTAACTCAACTACGTGAGTAAGACCATGCACCTCTAAAGTTCAAAGACATAGCCTTAGAGGTACAGTGTAACACTTGCCCCGAGTATTATCTAAAAATCACACAATTCAAATAAACTAAGTGTGGTTAAGGAGTTGATCCTAAAACTAACTTAGAAAATAAACCTTTTTAAATCAATAAAAAAATCCACCATCATAAAATAAAAATTTAAAGCCTTTAAAAAAATTTATAGGTTCTACCTATAGCGCACGAAAGCAAGCTAGACGAAAGTGGAATAATAAGATGCTGTCATGATAGCATTAAATTACTGTCATGACAGCCCTCCCAGGCCAACTTCCAGGAGGTGGCGTTCCGCCATTCGACCTCCGATTGAAGTAATTTGGTACACTAGTAGTGTACCAAATTACAAAACAATCTAAAAGTCGGATTAGAATCTGGACACTCTAAAAAGATTGGATAAAGTTGCTGTCATGACAGCACTTTTGGACCAACTTCCGGAGTACACAATTTTATCATCTGATCTCCAATCAGAGCGATTCCAAAGTTCACATGTCACTTTTAAAGAGTACTATTAGCATACCAAATTTTAAAAAGATTGAACAGATGAATTAAAATTCATGCATGTTGCAACATCAACACTGTTGCTTTCATGACAGCACTTTTACTGTCATGACAGCTCCTCTACACCAAATTCCAGAGTGTGTCATTTCTCTGTTCAGTATCTAATCGACATGATTCCAAATCCCACATGAAGCTTATAAAAAATTTTACTTGTTACCAAAATTTTAGGAAAATCCAACGGTCAGATTGAAATTTTAACACCCAGATGCAAAGTGCAGCTTTTTAGTAAAAATCATTTTTCAAATTGTCCAAATCTCATCCTAATGGTCACAAACCTGTGAAAACACTTTGGACACGTCAAATAGGACTAGGAGTACCTGATAAAACATTTAAATGATAAAAAAACCCCTTATATCAAAATTTGACCACCCGGGTGCCATTTCCTAAAATGGACCCTAAACTCCTAAAATTTATAAGTCACACAAGAGTGGCCAAAAACCATTCCAAATACCATATATTTATATAAATGCACATGCTAAACATTTTCACTTGGCTCAAAGCTCCCTGTGGGGCTCACACACCCACTCTCTCTATCCAAGGTGCATGTTTACCTTTAGCACACAATTTACAATGCAACCACTTTGCAATTGCGGGTAGAATCACACATATTCATATATATATATATATACACACACCAAAATACACATTTGCTTGTAGTGGAAACTTGGTCTATCAAATTAATCTATCAAAACCACACACTGTAACTAAGTTTCCTAAACACAAGTTTACAAGCAGTAAAAATTCATACACAAGCGCACAATCCACACATATTCACATATCTGTATAGTCACATCTTATTGACACCCTAATTCTAAATACATTACATTATACTTGCTCAAAAGAAAGGGGTTACAGATCTTTACAATCCATAAGCAAACCCCTAGCTCGGCTCTTTTTCCCGTCCATTACTGGATCCTTAGCTTAGACTTGTAATTATTGTAAAGAAAGGGGTGACAACCATAGTCTCAGTAATAGAAAAATCGATATTCCTTAGTACAAGGAAAGCCATAGTCAAGTAAATAAATAATAGATTCAAAATAACATATAATTAACCAATTAAAATGCTTGAATACATGAAATAGGCCGATATAACCTTTCCTGACCAACAGAATGCCCCCTGGCATTCTTTAGCTTGTAGGTAAACCTTGTACCCACTGTACCTCTACAAGCACAACATATAAACTAAGGCATGATCTGATTCACCGAATCATATGTGCCCTTTGACATGAATCCTGAGCAGTCAAAGCTAACTCCTTCCCTAAGCCAGCTCGACTTACTCTCCATGTGAGGGCTACCTTGGTCTAGGCACTCAACCTCGCATTTCATATGCCACTTCAATACTCAAGGTAGTATAACACTCATAATTCATCCCTTAAGCGGTTCCTTAGCCTATCTAAGGTACCAAACCTAGTTGCACTTTCTTAAGTAAAATTCCTCATTTTTTTTATGATCACAATGCATGCTAATAATCTTATTTCCAAAAGTAACATCATTATTAAATAGATAGTAAATATAGATGCATTATTATTAAAGCAATGCCCCATAAACCCTTCTAAAACACATTTTATTTGCATTCAATTGTTTCAAACATGTAATGCATGCTAGATAATATTATCTACTCAAAAATAGCTAAATAAAGCAATAAGAAATATAAATTCTCCTGTTACCTTAACTCTTTTATACTAAAAGGGTTTCCCCTTATTCAAAAATAAGACTTGGCTTGTCCTTTAACTTCCGAACAAATTCCACCAACAATCCCTATAGCATATAAGTGATCCACATCACTTATCATGACAAATAGCATAAAAGAAGACTATAATTCATACCACACAACTTAGGTCAATGAGCTATAATCCATCCCAATGGTCCACATATTAAACCAACCATTCACATAGTATCACTTAACCACCAAAACCATATATTAGCCACCACTAGGCCAATTTTCAATTCATCTAATTTTTAATCAATTAAAAACCTTCACTTAGTGTCACCAACTTTCACCATTAGCCCTTATAATGAAAACCAAACCTTAATTTAAATTTTATTGGGCTCAAATAGCAAAATTATAACTAAATCACTAGGCTTAAATCATTGAGGAGTAAAACCCAACCTCTTGGGGTTTAACTTTTACCCTAAAACTTTATTTTTCATCTAAATGCTCACTCAAAACATTAAGACATAATGTAGAAACTCAAAACAACCTCCCAAAGACCCAAAGAAACTAAAGCTTACAAGAATAAAGCTTTGGGATCAAAATTTAAAAATTTTCTTTTCTAAAAATTGAAGAAAATCAAGAGGGAAAGAAGAGGATTGAAGTAGGGAGTTTACCTACCACATAGCTGAGCTCACAACGGCCACAAAGCCTTCTAGATTTGAGCCCAAGTCCCTACCTTCCTCCTCTCTTATTCCTCTCACTCTCTTGTCTGTGCGTTTCTTTTCCTTCTTTCCTTTTTCATTTCTCTATGTGTTTCTCTTTAAAAAGCTGATCTAACACTTTGGAAAAAATTACTAGAAAGGGCCCAACATTTCTTATTATAACATAAAAGCCTGGGTTAACTTTGATAATTTTTCCCATGGTTAAAAATCAAATAAAACCAAACTTTTACTGAGTAAAATTCAAACTATGGATCTCTATCAAATTATTCTTAATTTTAATTTAATTATAGATGTTTTATTTTTTTAAAATAAATTTGAGTCTTAAAATTTTCGGGATGTTACATACAGGATCCGCTAGAAGAAGTAAGCTTCAGATCTCCAGAGGAACTAAGGATCACCTTCCTTAGCTTACTATTAGATGAAGAATAAAAGAATACCTTTAAGCAAGTTCTACAAGAATTCAAGGATTGCTTCACGTGGGACTATGATGAAATGCCGCAACTGGTGAGACAATTGGTTGAATACATGCTTCCTATAAATCCAAACTATAGATCGCATCAATAACTCACAAGGAGAATGTCAATTGAAGTAAAGCTATAAGTAAAGGAGGAGATCAAATGCCTCCTACAAGTCAAATTTATATGGCCTTACAGGTATGCTCAATGGCTCTCAAATATAGTCCCAGTAATTAAGAAAAATGGAAAGGTATGGGTTTGTGTAGATTTCTAGAATGTAAACTCAGTCACGCCTAAAGATGTGTATGTATTGCCTATTGAAGATAGGTTGATAGGCATTGGGGCTAGGAATATATTATTATCATTTATGGATTATTTCTCTGGATATAATCAAATATTTATCATGATAGAGGATATTCACAAAACTACTTTTAGGTGCTCGAACTCCATCTGGATACTCGAATGGGTAGTCATGCCATTTGATCTGAAAAATGTCGGGGCCACTTATCAACAGGCTACGAATGCCATCTTTCATGATATGATAGAAAAACATTTGGAGATATACATAGATGATATAATGATCAAATTGAAAAAAGCACACAATCATATCGAGCATTTGAGGACGAGCTTCCTCCGAATAAGGGAAGTAGGCTTTAAATTAAATCCACTAAAGTGTACATTTGGTGTAACAGCAGGTAATTTCCTTAGATTCTTGGTCCACAAAAGGGGGATTGAAGTAAGCCAGAACAAAACACGGGCTATTCTGCAAGCAAAGGCGCCAAGCAATAAGAAATAGCTTTAAAGGCTTTTAGGCCAAGTCAATTATCTTAGGCGTTTCATTCCAAATCTGGCAAGGAGACTAAGGAGTTTTTCGAGCTTTTAAAACTTAAAGACGTTTAGGAGTTCACTTAGACCGAACACCATTAGGCTGCCTTTGACAAAATCAAAGAACACTTGACAAGGCCTCCGGTCTTAACAGCCCCAAAGGAGAACACCCTAAATTTATTATATTTAGTTCCTAAACTATTGATAGGGGATGTGAGTAGGCGCTCTATTATTTAAGTAGGAGTTTGACTCCCACAGAGACTAGATACTCAATTATAGAGATAGCGTGTTTGGGACTGTATTATGCTTGTACTAAATTAATACATTATATAATAAACAAAGTTGTATATGTGGTTTTGCATTCTAATTTCATTAAGTATATGCTTAATTGGCCAATCATGATGGACCTTACAGGAAAATAAAGCTTGGCCTTAGTAAAATTTTCATTAATATTCTTACCCCAAAAATTAGTAAAGGGCCAAGCATTAGTGAATTTCTTAGCTGATCACCCCTTAGTCGGGCTCCCTGAAGATGAAAAAGAATTACCTGTGTTCTCAATAGATCTAGAGTCCTAGGTGCTTAAGTTCGATGGGTCTAGCATCGAACAAGAATCTAAGGCCAGTATAGTAATAACTTCTCCTACTAGGGTAAAAACTATCTTATCTCTATAATTAGATTTTGAATGTACTAACAATCAGGCTGAATATGAAGCACTACTCACAGGGCTCAAAATTCTTAAGGAAATGAAGGCTCGTGATATAGTCATAGAAGGGGATTCTCAGTTGGTCATCAAACAATTAACTGGTGAGTATAAGTGTATGAGCTTGATTCTAGTAATGTAGTATGCCGAGGCTTCTCAGATCTTGAAAGAGTTTGACATTGTAATGTTAACACATATTCCCTGAGCTCTAAATTGGGAGGCCAATGAATTAGCTCAAATAGCATTAGGGTTAAGACTATCACCCAAACTCACCAGAAAGAAAATTGTGGTGGAATGAAAAGAACATCCTTCAGTCTCTCAATGTGGTTTGACAATATAGTGTGGTGCGGCCTCGCAAGAGTTAAGTCAGGATTGGTAAGATGATTTTAAAAGTTATTTACAAAATCTCAGCCAATGATATCCTTACAAAATAAGGATACGTGCCAAACATTTCATTTTAATTGGAGATGAGTTGTATAGAAAGGGCCTGATGAGTTATTACTTAGGTGTTTAGCCTTTACTGAGTACATGGAGATCTTAAGATAGGTGCATCAAGGAGTATGTGGGGCCCATCAGTCAAGGCCAAAGATGCAATGAATGGTACACAAGCACGGATACTATTAGCCATCAATGGCAAAAGACTACATTGAATATACTAAAAGATATAGGAAACACCAGACTTATGGGCCAGCACAACAAATACTAATATCAGACATGCATCTAATTGTTAAGTAATACCCTTTCTGAGAGTGGGCTATAGACGTGATAGGGAACACCTTATCCAAGGTACACTCATTCATCTTAGTGGCCGCAGATTATTTTACAAAATGGATAAAGACCATCCCTATGAAGAAAGTGGAACAAGATGACATTATTAACTTTGTACATTAGCAAATTGTATTTTGGTTTGGGATTCCTTAAACAATTACAATGGACTAAGGGACCATGTTTACTGGAAGAAACTTTAAAGCTTTTGTCGAGGAAAGTAGGATCAAATTATTAATATCCTCACCATATTATCCTCAGGAAAATAGACAGGCCAAAGTGTATAATAAGATAATCCTTGAAATTCTAAAAAAGACAATCGAGGAAAACCCTAGGGAATGGTACGTACGACTTCATAAGACACTATAGGTGTACCAACATCAAAGAGAGAGGCCATGAGCATGAGCCTATAGGTGTTGACATACGAGCATGAGGCCATACTACTTATGGAAATAACAATTCCTTCTTTATGCGTTACGAATAGTTTAGAAAAATCTTCTGAGGATTATAATGAAGCTATGATGAACAAGTTAATTTAGTTGGATGAAATACGTTTACAAGCATTAGATCATATGATTACCCAAAAGAAAGAAGTTTTAAGAATATATAACAAAAGAATAAAAAAGAAACAATTTTAGATAGGTAAGCTTGTACAAAAACTTGTGTTGCCACCTGGTTGTAAGGACCGGACACTTGGTAAATTTTTACCTAATTAGGAAGGACTGTTTAAAGTAAGCCAAGTACTTAAAGGAAATGCATATTGGTTATCTAGCATCGATGGGACTCTATAAAGACGGGCTATAAATGGAAAATACTTAAAGAAATATTGGCCATCATAATAATAAAAAACTAAAGGCTGAAACGTGAAAAAGTAAATACTTGAGGCCTAAAATGGTCTCAAGGTGAACCAAAACAAGTAGTAAAAGAAAATAATATTTTCCTTTTATTAATAAAGAATTATGATACAAGGGGAAAATAATAAATAAAAATAATAAAAAGAATAAAAGAATAAAAAATGTATCTATTATTTACAATAGGCCTGGAGGACATCCCATATAGCCAAAGCTGCATCCGGCTTAGCAAATAAGGATTGATATCGACCAAGGGCCATCTCAAATTCTAACATTGAAAGAAGCTTCTCTTTTAAGATGGCCCATGCATCATGTAATGCTTTATTGGCGACCTTTAGCTCGGACTCCACATTACCCTTTTAGCTCCTCTTCGATAGCTGCTAGTTGACACCTTAAGTCAACCACCTTAGCCATCAGAGAATGGAGATGATTTCCTAGACCCGATTGTTGGCAACAATCATTCAGGCCTTGGTGTCAAGATGCTCATCCCTAACAGACCAACTATTGTTAGAAAGTTTGAAAGGAGTGAAAGCTCTGTACAGTAATGATTGATGATGCCATAGCATTCTGGGACTTAGGTACGGAGGAACTCCAACTCAGGCATAGGAACCGCTTTCTCTACAGCATCAATAGCTTGAATCATCTCCTCATAATTCTACTTAGGAAGTAGAAGCGAATCCTGGCTGAGTTCAAACTAAATGATCGACCAGGAATCCAACACCACATCCATTTTAGGAATCCAAATGCGGGCTAGAAAGGTGTCAGTAAGGATCGCCCTCAATGAGGCAAGCTAAAGAGAGAAAAAATAAGTTAGTAATAGTAATAAGAGGTGAAACTTCAAGAAAACTTGACCTATCGAAATGAACCAGAATGGATTGTGAATGTGAAAGACTGATAATTGAGGAATAAGACTATTCGATTGGTTAAGGTCTTTTAGAAGGGTATGACTCCCAATGATGCGACTTAGGAGATCGAAGAAAAAATGAGGCAGTTATATCCTCAATTATTTCCACATGTATGTGTTTGTGCAAGATTTTGAATTTTGGAGGCAAAATTCCTAAAAGGAGGGGAGAATTGTAACATCTTAAGTTTTTCAATTTGTAAATTTTGGTGTTTCCAAGGGTAAATTGGTCTATTTAGATAAATTATTGATTAATAGAGTTTATGAAGACTAATATAGTTTTTGGATTCTTAGACAGTATTAGAAGAAAGCTAAGGCTATGTTTGAGTGGGCCATGGCACAAAAGGGAATTTAAATTTTTTTGGGACTTTCTGTGCCATGCGCCACGGTGGGCCTGTCAATACACTGCAGTGCACGTGTAAAATTAGCACTTATTAATTTGCGAAACCAAACCAAAAATAGAAGAGAGAAAGAAGGAAAATTGAGAGAGCGATGGAGAGGAGCTCCTGGTCCGCTAGGGCATGATCTCTAAGGCTACTTTGGAAGCATTTAGAGCTTGAATCACCATTGGATAAGCTTCACATTCCCTCTTCTCCCTCTTTTATGTGAAAATCTAGATTGGTGGGGTAATAGGGGCTTTGATTTCAGTTTCCTTAGGTTTAGACCTAACCCATTGGTTTATTTAAGGTCTTAGAGAGCTAAATCAAGCTTCTAACCTTAGGTTTGTGAGTTTTATAATGATTGAAAATTTTTGGTAAGGATTTGGATAAACCCTAGGTATAATTTGAAGATTTTGAGACAATGTGGAATATTGGTTAGTAATTTTCATGTGTTGGGATGTTTAATAGGATGGTTAGAGTGTTTGGGAATGGTTGATGTTGTTAAGAAAGGAATTTGGGTATTTTGGACAGTTAGAACCTAGTGAATTCAGAGTTATCTGGAGTGATAGTTGATGATTACCACTTGATTGTGTAGATTGAGTGTTGCTCAAGCTATATCTTGCGTATAGAATGTGTGGAGCTAACGTTGAGCCACGATAACCCTTTTATGTGATAAAAGCTTGAGGTAACCATATAGTTTATTGTGTTTATTAACTATTATAACTGTGTAGAAGTAAATATAAATTGATGAACTTGTTGTTTAAGCATTTTGTGCATAATTTGATATTGAAAATAATTTTTAGCATGAACATTAGTTTGTGAAATGGATTTTGAAAAGTCATTGATTTCAATGGATATGTATATATATATATATATATATGACATGAAAGTAAATGTGGTAAAAATGTGGACAAGCAGTGATAAGTGTGAAAAAGCATGATCATAGGGGGTGGGAGTTCACCTAAGATATGTGGGGATATGTGTGTGGAGATATGTGAGTGAAAAATTCATATGGTCGGGCTAGCACTATGGGACATCCGGTGCAACATTATATAAGATTGTTACCATGGAATATCTAGGCAGTCTAGCAACTTCCTAGTACCTATTAGGGTGTGGTTAGGAGTCAACGATGCCTCTATCATAAGTGTGTGAAGAGGAAAAAATCATAGTCCGTAAGTATGTTAGATTACCTTTAGCCAGGTGTTTTACCACCGAAAGTGTGCTCGGATCAACGAGTGGTTGATCCAGGAGAGCCTATGGTTTCATGTCAGGGAGCATTGGAGGTTCAGTGGTTAGATGATCATGCTAGTTGGAAGTTGTGTAGAATTGTTCTAAAAAGATGCACTTATCTCATAAATTTGATATACTCGATAATTACCTTATTTTTGATACTTTATCATGGTTATTTGTGGTAATAAGTATTTGATGAATTATATTGGTCAATGAGATGTTTATCTCACATCGTGGTTATATTTTATAGGTGAGGGCTCCGGTAGAGGCAAGCGGAAAGAAGGGGCAATTGAAGAGTGAAGAGCGTTGTAGTATAGCTCTTTCCCTTTTCTCTTTTGGTTTTGTAATGAATATTGCCATTATATAATGCCAGCTTAAGAACATGATATTATTTTAGGATATCACTTGTATGAATTTGTGATAAGTATGCGTCTCTTGCTCCAAGGATGATGTTATAGATTAAATGTGTGTGCTTGGCCAAGTTACAATTTCAAATGAAGAATTTGAAGTAATTTGTGTACCAAAATGGCCAATTGACATGTGTATTAAAATTTAATCCACTCCTTGATATTATTGTCAAATGGGGGTTTGGTGGTCATTTTGAGTGTAATTATTTACTTTGTGTGATATAAATGAATTCTCATGTTGTGTGTGGTCCATTTGAGGTGGTTAAGGTGTCTCTGGGGCTAATGGTGTTTGGTAATGTGAGTTGGACACCTTTGAGTGTGTTTTGAGGTAAAAACGAACTATTTTGGGTTCAAGTATTCATCTTTTAAATGGATGATTATTTGAGTGTGAAACAGTGACATTAGCTAGAGGGCTCAAAGAGTTTCATGTGGACACTTGAATTACCTAAATCAGATGTCAAATGGCGAAACGGCGTGCTCCAAAAGTTTAGAGGGCTGTCATCTACTGTCATGATAGTAGATGCATGCTGCAGTGCGTGGTTGTTGTGTCGTGACGGAAGGGACCTTTGAGGGACTCATCCCTCTATGCCATCCGCCACAGTGGGCCCAGCTTGTGCTGCTGTTGACGAACTAGAATTGTTGAAAAGTAGCTTGTTTTAGCCTAATTTGACATGATTTGATTTCCATGCTTATATATTTGTTCTAAATTGATTTTTAACTATAGTTTAAGCTCAAACAATATTTTAAAAAAGGTTTTTTTTTGGATCCCAATATTTTAAACTAACTCTTTTAAATCTTTTGGGTTGTGATAACTTCCTTATGGGATTTATCTAATCCTAGTTATCATAATGGCATGTATGAATGTTGTCCTGGTAATGTTGAGGTGGACATTACAGAAGACGTGACCACCTAAGGATCTGGCGTTGTCTCAAGCACAGTTATAGACGTAACCATCTGAAGATCTGGATTCTGAGCCTCCAGCCCTGCATGGCAAAGGGGACTCATCCTGCTATCATCATAGTTAGTCGACAGGATTATGGTGTATTGATGCTTTTGCATGTGTATTCCCTTTAGGGGAGTAGGTTCGACTATAGGAGGTATGGAGGAAGGTTGATTAGGAAGAGGGGGTGTTGTCTTTTTCTTCCTCTTGGAATTAGGTAAAGGAGACAAAGCCCACTTCCTCTTATTCGGCCTATCTCCTTTATTCGAGCGACTTAAGGGATGACTCTTCTTATGCTTCTTTGGGATCGAGACATGAGAGGATGCATCATCCTTCTCAATCCCTCTGACTATGGATCCCAATGAAGGGGCCATCTGGGTCTTCGAAGCATTAGGAGCATCAATGTTTTCCTTCAAGAAATTCACTAATGCACGCGATTGCGTCCAATCACGGCCTATAAAGATCCAAAACAGGTCAAATTATGTCAAAAAGTGAAAAGAGCAAATATAAAGAATAGTACTTACTGGTATGGCACTTTATAATGTGCTTGAAGTGCTGGGGCCACCAATTGTTAAAATAGAGGTAAGCATCTCTATCAACCAGTTCCATCTTACATTGGTTTTGGGTAGTATGTGGAACAGCTATTTGATTGATGGCCTCCTGGTCCAACAACTCTACACTAACTTAGGGGGACAACCCTCAAGGGATGCACTAGTTCAATCCAAATTGGCCCGCCACCAGTTAGGGGTGATATGACTTCAAATAGACCTTCAAAGATTTAGAGGAAGAGCCGATGTATGGTAGCCATATTTTCCTAGGAGTTGTGGCTGAGAGGAAAACCTCGTCCCTTAGCAGTGAGGTGGGCTTGTTCTTCCGGTCTACCAAGAATTTATACTAGGTAGGGATGTAATGGTCTAAAAGATTGAAAGGCTTTAAGGTCCTTCAAAAGGACTAACTCTGCCTATAGAAGAACTCAAAAAAGTTCGTCGACTCGTCTAGAAGATGAGCATCCAATAGGTTGGTAAAAGGGTGGTTGGCATGGTGAAAGTTGCTGAAGGACTTCTTCATCAGGGACTCTCTCATGCCATCATATAGATGGCATAGAAACATGGTCCGTAAGGCTATTTGGTTGCCACAAAGAAGGGACTGAGCAATCCGTAGATGAAGTTGTATGGGCTTTCCTCCCTAAGGGGCCAGAATCCATTAACTCAGTAGTATCCAAATGAAGACCAGATGCTCTATAAGGGTGACGGGCTTGTCGACTAGTTTCTCGGAGAACAGTTCCATGATCTTTATATAAGAGCTAGTACCCCTAATCTTGTTCTCCAAGTCAGTAGAAAGGGTGACATAGGAGGTGTGCCTCTCGAGGATAGTGTAGAAATTCTCCTCCTCGGTGATTGATAGCCCTAAATATATGAATATGTCCCACAGTGTGATTGACATAGGACTCAGTTTGAAAATGAAGGCATTATAGCTTGGCGCCCAAAAACTCAGAAGGGCTATCAGTAGGTTGACTGGAATGTCGACGTCGACCAGTGAAAGCTAAATGAGGTCATAAAGACCCATCTCTCTCCACTGTTGCTCGTGGGTCTACCTCAAGCATTTCACCTAGTTGGTCTAAGTGCGAGGAGATCGGGGCCAATTCTAAAGCTTCTGGTAAGATGATTCAATAAAGGGCAAAGTCGTCTGGGCCAAAATTAGGTTACGGACTGAGGTCAGTAGCCATGGATTTGGTTTAGTAAGAACAGTCACTTCAAAGAGATCGGGAGAAATGGTCAAGTACCCAACATCGCTCTTTGAAAGCCTAAGGGAGAGGTATTGGGAAGACAACAAATAGTCAGTATTTTTATCCCGGATAAAATAGTACCAAACAAAAAGTAAGAAGCTTACTAGAAGGAGACAAAATCATGGAATTATGAATCCTCTTGAAATAGAAATAGAGAGATATCATAATAAGAACCTAATCTAGAGGAAATACGAATTTAACAATAAGATACATACTATCGTCAATCCTCCCAATGAAGCAATGGGATTCCTGATAGTGACCGAAGAATCAGGCAAACTTTCAATAAAAGTGCTAGATGGAGCAGCAATAGAGGCAGTGGTAATAGTAGAGTAAGCCATTTTTGAGCAAGGGGAAGAATGGAGCAAGGGGTGTAAAAGCTTAAATGATAAGAAATGGCAAGAAGGGCAAGAGAAATGACCAGGAAAGAAATAAGTTTATATTAACAAAGGGCGCTCAGAGACGAAGCGACATTTCAATTTTTTAAACGTGCCACATGGCTTACGTTGTCTGCCATTGGCACGTGGGGGACATTGTTTAGGCTAAAATATGAAGCGTCGCTCGCCAAAACATTGGGTAGGTCATAAAGCTATTTAGGCCGAGTGATTGAAGAGTCAGGCCCAATCTAAACAAAGGGGTCGGCCCTAAGCTCAATGGAAAGCCACGACAGGATGAACATATTGAAATCTTGCCTGTTGTAAATATTGGATTATTGGCACATAAAGACACGATTTCAAGTGATCCCAAAATCTATGAGAGCAGCATCATTGTGCCCAAGTATCTCGGTGAAACGGGTTGGTTGCCAAAAATGGGAAACACTGAGTAAAGACTATACCATGAGCTTTACGAGATCCTTGATTCTTTGGTAAAACGTTCTAGGTATTAAGGGAGAGGCAACCATCACTCTTACACTATACATAGAATACGAAAGCACAGAAGAAGAACAGTCAACACTTAATAAAGACTCGCATTCTGCACCCATAGCTTTTAGGTTTATCATCTAGTTTTTATTTTCAATTTACACTTGTAATTGTTTCACATTTCAATAATAATCAAAAACACTTGTTCTACCAAGTCTAATGTATTTTTTACATTCAGGTGAAATGTGGTAAGGGAGATTAGGACCCTTTTGTTATCGATTGAAACTCAGCATCTCTTGCATGCCTGATATTTGTTGTTCACAGACAAACAACTTCAAAAAGAACTTGGGAACAATTCCTCCAAATTCAGTTGCGATACTCGCAACTAAGGAAGGGCTTGAATTTGTGTATAGCTAATCACAATAAGTTGAGTAGGATTCAATTCAGATTCTTTGGAGGCCATGAACAATTTGTCCAGGGGATAGTTGTAATTTGAAATTGAGTAAACCAAGGAATTGCAGTAGATATTTTGGCAAAATGGCTACTATGACCTAATTTTCTTTTTCCTTCAAGCTTCTGAACATTGGTTCATCATGTGTTTGCATTCTTTGAAAAAAAAAATTAAAACACTTAAATGACAAAAATGAAAAGAATAAAAAGTAAAAATTATCTGATAATCACCTTGCAATATGTCAAAGTGGTTGATTAAAAATGATATTTTCATATTTTATATGGATAAGAAGTAACTTTAGTCTATTAAATTTATTTGTAATTTAAAAAACTTAATCAATATTAATTTTCTTATACAATTCTTTTGTAATTTTTTGCATTCTTTTTTGTAATTTTCTATAATTTTGTTACTCAACTAACGATCAAATTAGCTTATATTTAATAGAGTAACATATCAGTCCATTTTTTAATACATGAAGGGTGATATTGCACCCACTTTCACTTTAAGGTACACCACTCTTCTGGGGAAAAAAATGTTGAGGTAAATTAGTATTTTAACCATTCTCTATTCAAATAGCAAAATTTACAAAAAATAATTTTTTTTATTCAAAGTGATCAAGTTACCAAGTTAATATTTACCTCTTACCCTGAATATTTTAACTACTTTTTTTAAAAATAATCTCTTTCAACTTGACTTATTTGTCCTCTTATTTTTATTTTTTATTTGTTAAAAGGTAATTTAACCCCCTAAATTATATGTTTAGAAGATCTAAATCACTATATGTATTTTTGGTACCATTTTCTCTATAAGTTTTGAAAATAGTGTAACATCACCCCAACTATTAACAAATATTAATTTTAACGGTTAGTTAACAAGACAATTATAGAAAATGATCCAAAAAATACAAATAATTTACCATAGAAAATTATAATGATCATGTTCACTAGTTACCGGGTGTCAGGTGATCATCAAATCACAATTATTCTCAAAAGTTAACTTATAAATTGTGTCTGAAAATTTGTAAATAATAATAACATGTAAATCATTAATATTTTAATAAGATATTATTAAAACAAATATACAATTTTTAGTAATGGTGTCCAATTAAAGTAGCTAGTTAAAATTGTATTTTAGAATGTTAAAGGGGAAAACTGCATTAAAAATAAAGTTACAGTCCTAAATATTGTTGGACTTGTAGTTTAAGGAAGTAATTACTGTTTAACCCTTTTTATTTATTAATTTATTAAGGGAATAAAATGTTGGTATTTTTCTCATATTTTTTACTGGAAAATCCCCAAACCATAGCTTCCCAAAAATGCTATGCTGGAAAAAGTTCGACTGTTATGAGACATTCCATGTGAGGCGTGACAAAATATAATATGCGTAAAATAGCCCCTCCTTTTTAATTTTTACCTTTCAATTAACACTTTTCACAATGCATCGTACCCAGTTTCATACTTTCCTCGGTGCTGCTGCTTTGTTATTTCTCATAAAATTCTTTGAAGTCATAAAATATTGCCTCAGATTATATAAGCTAAGGAAGGTATATATGGACTATGGAATATGAATGTAAGAGTTCAATTGTTCGGCATCTAATGAAAAGGAAAAGGAGATCTATGTTACAGTAGCATACCCTATACAACAATTGGAAATGAATATATTGTTCATTTAAGTTTCTTAATAGTTATCATAATTATTTTTTAGGAAATAAGTTTATAATTTAAAAATATAATTAAAAGATAATTATTTATAATGTTATGATATATATCTTAAGGAAATAAAAATATATAGAGTGAAATTATATATCTGATATATTAATTTTAAGGAAAAAATTTATCTCATGTTTTAATTTCAGTATCTTTTTCACCATAAAAAAATTAAGGATCTTAATATTTCCAATAGCTATTGTATATCATTATATATTGATGATTTGAGATAAAGAAATTAGTTTGGCAAAAACAATAAAACAAGAACTTGAAATATTATAAAAAAATTATATGTAAATAAGAATAAATAATGCTATAGTACGTTCAATTTATTAAATATTGATTCTAGATAATTTAATTAAAATAGACTAACATTTAATGTAACTATCTAGCATATTTCTCCTTTCCCGTTTTTATTAAGGGAAAGTAAACTAATTTAAAACCCTTCAACCCCTTTCCTTTAGAATTCTTGCAAACTTATGTATTGTAAACTAATTTTCTTTTTTACTAATTGATCCATATTTCTATAAAAAAGAGGAAAGTAAGTATTAATTACCCTCTATTAAAAAATATAAATTATTTTTAACCAAATTACACTCCCTAATAAAGTAGTTAGTTATCTTTAAACTACCACTATTTTTTTATATATATTTCTATTTAATAGGGTATTTTACTTTAAAATAAATATAAAGTAATTTATTTATTGGGATACTTTTAAAAAAAGAACATTAATTAAACTTTTAAAAATTTAAATTCCTTATATTTTTTAACAAAACAATATTAACTAAAATATGTTAATAAAAAAATAAAATATGCTAGTACCATGTTATTCTTCAAGAGAAACTTTTAGATAGATCGAATGGCCCATGTCATTTGTGATTTGTTTAATAAAAACATGACATTTGGATAGTATTAAATATAAATTGATTTTAATACCAATGATAATAGAGAGAGAGACAGAAGGCAGTAAATTAATTAGGCATTCTATTATATGAATAATATTGATTAAAATAACGTCATGTAAGATTTATTTAGATAACTTCAAAAATTTTAATTGGATAAACTACAAATAATGTAATGCATCCGGTCTATCTAAGAATTTCTCATTTACATGACTAAAGCATTATTTATTGTCATATACATATAATTTTTCACAATGTCTATATATTTATTTTTTGTAAAATTTCAATTTCAATTTCATCTGTTTTATTGTTTTTGCCAGACTATTTGTTTTATTTCCAATCATCAATATATAATGATCGATATACAAAAGGTATTGGAAATATTAACATACTTAAAATTTAAACTTGAGATTTAATTTTTCCTTAAAATTAATATATTAGATATATAATTTCACTCTATATATTTTTATATCCTTAAAATATATAAAATTATACATAATTATACTTTAATTATATTTTTTTTAAATGATAAACTTATTTCTTAAAATACTTATGATAATAAATATTACGATAAACCCCCCCTCCCACAGAAAACATTTTATATGGAGTTTTTAATTTATTTGATTTACTATTTCACTAAGTTTTCTGTTTTTTTTTTTTTTAAGATAAAAAGGAGAGGCTACCTTACACCTATTATATTGGCACCCTCACATGGAATGTCTCATCATAGTCTAATTTTTTTTGGGCATAGCATTTCTAGGAACTGGGAAGCCATGATTTGGGGCTTTTCCAGCAAAAATAAGTAAAAAATACCAATTTATTTAGAAAGTAACAAATAGTTATGCCTTGCTCACAAGTCTCAATGTAACGACACAGAAGCCCTCTCTACATATTACTCCCTTCATTACTATAGATAAGATATTTTTAATCAAATTATATAAATTAATAAAAATCAGTTATTTAATTAAAAATATAGTAATATTTTAATTTTTTCCTAATTATTATAAATAAAAAATAAATCTTTTTTTTAAAGTAAATTAATTAATGAGAGTACTTATCTTTTTCTGTTTTCAATTTAATAAAGATAAAATGGTCCATTCATTAAAAGAATGCTAACAACCTCTTATATTTAGAGAAAAAAAAGTTCTAAAAAAATTTTTATATATAAGGACGGAGGGAGTAATACATAATCTTTTAATTTAACATGAAAAGGCTTAGTTAAAGAATATTTCTTCCCTCCAGGTGCTTAGGTAAATTAGGTGCATCCCATCATCTATAATCCATTCAATAAAAACATGACATTTAAATATT
Source organism: Prosopis cineraria (assembly GCF_029017545.1). Classification (NCBI taxonomy): domain Eukaryota; kingdom Viridiplantae; phylum Streptophyta; class Magnoliopsida; order Fabales; family Fabaceae; genus Prosopis; species Prosopis cineraria. Next base: position 12,408,928 of record NW_026555338.1, read on the forward strand.
TTTAAATATAAATTAATTTTGATATTAATGATAATAGAAAGAAAAAAGGTAAAAAATTAAATGTGCGTTATATGATAAAAATAAAATCAATTTAGATTTTATTTAGAGAGAGAAGGTAATAAATTAATTGTGCATTTTATTATAAGAATAAAATTAATTAAAATAATGTCATGTAAGATTTTATTTAGATAATTTAGAGAATTTTAATTGGACAGACCACAAAACATGTGGTACATCTGGTCTACCTAATTATTTTTCCACGTAAACACTCAATTCCTTTTAATGATTGGTTACAAATAATTTAATTCAAAAATATTATCATATAATATAAATGTCTAATATATTTTTTGTTTCCCTTTTTATTAAGGGAAAGTAAATAATAATTGTTAACCAAAATATGCTCGTGCTTTGTTATTTTTCAATTGTTATTATTTGATTATACAGTAGTGCTCACGTGATCTAGACATTCTCTTGATTTGAGTTGTTTGAATGCAAATGCAATTGATTTCTTTTCATTCTATCTTTGATATTTTGAAAAATTTGAAGGTATTACCGCTTGTCACTCAAATTAATTTGAACCCACACTATGTGAAATTGTGTTATTGCAACCTCACAAGTACCTTAAAAATGGTTTTGACATATTCATTTAATATGACTACATATTTTAAAATTTGAAATCAAGATCCAAAATAAAATTCAACAAATACAATTGATTGGTTTCTTTCAAATACATCTATTGCCAATCTAAATCATTTGCGTCATTTCACCCAAACAAATAATCATTCATGTCAAATTTTAATGCTACATAATTATAATTTTGTTATAGCAATGAGAGACTCGGACTTTTCTAGCAGAGCATAATATACTTTTCACTGAATTCTACATTTCTGCTTCACAGTATACTCTGGTGGCGCTTTGTTATTTCTAGGGGAAAAAATTCCCATTATTTATTACTTTCTACATAAATTGGTGGTAGTGGTACAATATATAAACTTACTTTGAATAAATATATCAAAAAATTAATTATGTTTTTTTTAAAAGCTACTTTTATTTACAGGTTCCAATAACTTTCCAAAAAACAAATGTTACAATAACATGACTTTGCCTTTTTTTTTTCTTTTTTACGTCCACCCGCTTTTTACTTCCCATCTTAAGAGATTAGGGGTGTGTCTTCTTTTTCGCTTATTCTCAATTTCTCACCTTTTCTCTACGTCACTATTAGATCAAATTTTAAAAGTTCAAATTTATTTATATATCTTTTGATTTATAAATAATTTTTGGATTATAATAAAATTGTTTGGATATATCAATTATTAGTGAAATCCAAACAAGAACTAAATAAAAAATTCACCTTAATCGAATGTAATGTATGCATGACTAGTTTTTTTTACTGAGGCTTCTATGTGAAGCCTACCTGTAATACTGTAAAGTAGTCTTCTTGGGTCCTTCCTATCATCTTCCTACCAAACTTCTTCTTGGCTTCTTAGGTGGTTTCTTATACTTGTTTCATGGAAAATTCACACAAAAGCTAAGTTACTATGTAAAATTACAACAAATTGAATAAAGGAAAAAAAAAATGATACTCTTTTAAGAGTCATCCCATTGTGTCAATCTCTCTCTGTTGGTTTAATTTGGAGTTTCTTGAAAGGGAGCAAAATTTTTTGATTGATTTGTCTTTGGTTTTTAAGTGATATTCCATAAATGCCTCTCTTTAATTCATTGATCATCCCTAATCCTTTTCCTTTCCCAGATTTATATGGTGCCGGCATTTATGTGTGTGAACTAAGTCTTCTCATCATCATTAGAAATATTTAGGTAGATCAGGTGTACCACATTATTTGTACTTTATTTAATAAAAATATGACATTTAGATGATATTAAATATAAATTGATTTTGATATTAATGATAGTAGATAGAGAAAAGGTCAAATGTACATTTTGTTATAAAAATAAAATCAATTAAAAAAATGTCATATAAGATTTTATTTAGATTATTTAAAGTATTTTAATTGGTTAGACTATAAATGATGTGGTGCATTCAATATATTTAAATATTTCTCTGTCATCACCCAACTATGTTTCGTTGCCTCTATCATATTGCTATCAACCATTTTGAGCTGAACCCACTATCACTCAACTTCGTCTTGCTTGGTTTGAAAGATTTTGAATCTTCAAGAGGTCATACTGTCGTTTTTGAAAGGGCCGACAGCAATTGTCACCATACCTCATCTTGCTTGGTTTGAATGAATACTATTCCGAATGACTTTGACAGCCATTATTGATTCTTAAGCTTTCCAGCCATTCTTTTTTTTTTTTAATTGAATTCATTCTATGGGCATCATGAAGGCAGCGAAGGTTTTAATAGAGAGATATATTTTAAAAAGTTTTTATGATATAATTAAAATGCCTCTCTTTTATTATGTATTCAAGGAAGTTAAAAAATTATTGCTATTGTTCAATTTAAGTATTTAGTGATATTAGGATAAGGGTAATTTTTTTTTCATAAATTATACAATTTGAATTAAGTTGAAAAATTACTTCATACAATAAAAAATTAAAAAATTAAATTAATAAATTAATATATAATGATATAATAGTAAATTAGTTATGATATCCTCAAATATAATTGATCATTAAAAATCCCTCCTCTTCCTTCACTTTCAACAAAATCAAACAAAAGTAACATAAAAAATATCACCTCCCCTCACATTCACCTACTCCCTTCCTTCTCATGAACCAAACATATCCGAGAGGAAGAAAACAAAATAATGGTTTGTGTTGGTATGGAAATTAGCCCCTAAGGTCATAGTGTGAGATCTCAATAATGGCTCTTCTTTTTCTTTCATAATGCTATCTCTGGTCCTATTTAAATTAATGGTGTAACTTTTTAGATAATATTTGAAAAGTATTTTTAGAATTACCTTTCATGAGAGAGAGAAAGCAATATGATATTACTTTTTGAATTTTTTTATATACGGATATATTTAAAATTTTACATATTTTTATTTCCTTTATTTTTTTGCATTAATATTGGTGAGGTTGGTGGGAATGACTTTTTAAAAAGAGGAGGAGTATATCATACAACAGCTTGATTTAATTTATTATGTGGTTTTGTCAGTGCTTGATTCTTTTTTGCTATTGACTTATTTCTAAGAAGATTCTTCCAAATTGTGAAATATTATCTTTTTTGGCTGAAAGTGAAATATTAGACTACAAAAAAATTGATTTTCAACAAGCTGAAAGGTCGCCGCTAAAAAGCGACAAAAAGTCACCACAATGTCACCGTGAGAGCTCTTGTCGCTGGTTATATCAGCGGTGACAATAAAAGTTTCTGCTGAAAGATGAGAATCTACAATAACAAATGTCGCCACACATCAATATTGACTATTTGGTCACCACTTAATGTTAAGTATCAATGGCGACAAATGTCACAGCAAAAACTATCAATCAATGGTGACAATATTAATGCTGGTTTACTTAAACATGTGGCACCACATCACCCTCCATGTGGTGGCCGACCTCATGCCAAGTGGTGCCATGTCACCGTCCATGTGTCGTCCTAATGCATGCCATGTGGCTCCATGTGGTGCCCCCACCTCACGCCACGTGTTATCATGTCATCAATTTATATTTTCATTTTGAAAGTTATTTCCTCCAAAGTTTAAACACCTCCTCCTTTTGTGTCCCACCATTTTACCATTGAACCGAAATGAACTTGCAGTCATTATTGCATAATTATATATATATATATATATATTATTAAACTATACAAACACACACATATATATAATATTAAATATTATAAAATATCATTACTATCATTAAATGCTTTAATTTAATTCTTTTAATTTATTAAAATTGCAAATTATATTATTTATTTTGTTTAAAGTAAACTATAAATATAATTGATACTATATCAGTTGTATTATCTATTTTAATTTTTTACTTCTTAATGTTGTTATATTATTTATTTTAATATTCATATTTATAATTATAATATAAAAAATATCTAAAAATAAATAGTAAAAATATTGATGTATACATTAGTTCATAATTATTTATTTTTCTAGCTAGTTTTATTTAAAATTTTATTTTTACTTTTAATTAACAATAACTCTTAAGTAATGTAATTGGCTTGTTTTTACATTACGTTTTACTTTTTTAATTATTTTTCATTTTTAAATCATAATTTTATAAGAAAATTATGCACTATATTATCTAATTTTTTTCATATTTATGTCGTAAGATAGCATCAAACAAAAAAAAAAATCATGTAGCATCACATACATAGATATATTTCATATATTGTAAAAGTTAAAAGTAGAATTTTAGAATATCTCATTTTTTTTCTTTTTTCGCTTTCCTATCATTAGCCATAAAATTGGCATCAAGCTTTAAAGTTACTGATATTAAATGTAGAATTTGAATTGAAAAATTAGATTAGATAAAATATTATTTTATGAATGAATAAATTTAAGTATCACATGTCTAATTATTAAAAAAAATAGTTTTATTATTTAAAATATAAATTTAATCATCAAACATTTAAAAATAGAGACTCATTTGAAAATATCAATTTCATTATTTTAAAGTTACAATTTAACCATAAAATATATTAAATGAAAACTCATTATGTTATTTTATATATTCATTATAAAATTACAATAATACAACAAAATTAATGTCTTAAAATGTCAAATATTAGATTAAATAAAAAATAAAAAATTATGATTATCATACAAAATCAAACTTTCAGTGGCAATATTCAAAGTCGCTGCTGAAAGTCTCACTTTCTATGATGACTCTAAAAAGTCACTGTTAATTGTCAACTTTCAGTGGTGATTTATATGTTATCATTAAAATTTATAACATATTTTAAAATATGTTGACAATTAGCGGTTACTTTAAAAAGTTGCCGCTAAAAGTCTTACTTTTAAAGGTGACTCTAATTAACTATTGATTGTCAACTTTATATGTTGCTGCTAAAACTTAGACCTTCAACGGTAACATGCACTTGTCGCTGCTAAAAGTTTGACAATCAACGTTGAGAAAAGAGAGAAGAGAGAACAACAACAATAATACTCTAAAGAGATAACCGTACGATAAACACAGGTATTATAAGAATTGAAACAAAATATTTTAAAATTTTAAATTGAATTTTCAAATCATCAAAATATGTTGAGCTTCTCTTGAGACGTTCCATGTGAGGCCTGCCAATATAATGTGCGTAAAGTAGCCCCTCTTGCTCTGTTATTTCTCAAAAAAATCTTTGTTGTAAAGTATTGCCCACGATTATATGAGCAAAAGAAGGTATGGATATCAGAGTTCAAATTTAATTTTTGTCGTGAAAGTGTTAACTTAAAAAGTTTTCTTACTCTTCTCTTCATGCAATTTTTTCAGTTCCTCCCAAATTGAAGCACGGGGAGCAAAACCAATTTCCAAAACATTAATTATTATATTCTGACAATTTTAATTAATTGATGAACAGATGATTTTTTATTTATTGCAAGGAGCACTTGCTGGTCAAATGAGAAACACTAAAGATTTCTGCATTTGCACCAGTATGATGAGCACTGTGTGCTTATTAGGGCTAATCTATCAATTTATTTCAAAATAATATATGTTGGTCATTGTAAATTAATTTTAAAATATTTTTAATATTTTATTTATTACAATAAAAGTCTATAAAAATTATAGAAAAATTTAATATTAAATCTGGGCTATTTTTAATGCTCATCAGGGGATGAGTACTAAATTACTCATCAAAATGAAATTTATGAAATACTTTTTAAAATTCATTTTTTGTAGTGATATAATGGGATAAATTTTCATTTGGCCCTCTAAAAAATTACTCTTGCATTATTTAAGTTTTTTTTTTTAAATTTGAGTCTTCACAAGTGATAAACTGATTCATATGAAAAAAAATTTCTTGTTCATATTATTTATATAGATTTATAAGATTAAGCTAAAATTTACAAAACTTCTCTAAATTTTAATGCAATTGCATATAACTCATCTCTTCTTTAAATTTTTAAAATTAACCATCCTAAACAAAATAAAAAGATTAGAAAAGTTAATTTTAAACTTTTAAAGGTTAGAAAAGTTTTGTACAACTATCTTGAAAGTTCAAGGGAATACAGTATATTTTAGCTAGATAAGATTATAATAAAATATTATAAAATATATTTCTTTTCACTTCTTGAATAAAGTATTAATTTTTTCTTGGTAAATGATAATAATATCAAGTTGTTTAACAGTGTCAGCTACTACTTATTATATCATTTTCAATACTAATTTTTTTATTTAATTTTAATGAATTTATTGTTTATTAATTTAATAAATATTTATAGTTGTATTTAAATTTCAAAAATGTTAATACTTATTTATATATGTTTTACCCCCACTAAATTTTTTTTTCTGATTTGTCACTAGCAAGAGCACATCGTTTTTAAAGTTGAGAGAATAATTTATACAATAAACTGTTTATGATTAATGGTGCTATTGGACCTAAAATTTAGAGAGAAATTTTCTCATTTACCTAATATTTAATTGGAGTAAAATTAAAAACTTATTAAATTTTTAAAAAGTTAACGAATGTTAAGATTTTTTTAATTTTAGTAAAACACATTAAAAGCAACTGATAGATAAGAGCAGACGAGTATTTTGAAAAATAAGTTTTAAGTGAATTGTAATTACAAAAATATTAAAAGATTAATTGTTTTCCTTTAAAATATGCTGTCTCCAATCGGTAACTTCGTAGACGTACTTGATCATATTTTGGTGGGTCTTGGTCTTCATGTTCACATTAAAATAGAGATATCAATACCTGGATGAGGGACCACTAGTTCCTCTCTCAAATCATGCAAAAGAAGACACGCCCAAAAGTCTTATTTTCGAGTTTTTAATAACCAAGAGACTTCACAAGCAAAAGATAAAAAATCAAGAGTAGTGAGTAGTTAAAGGATTTAGACTTTTTTTTTTGTTTAACAAAAATATAAGAAAGAATGACTGTTAAATTTAAAAAAGATCATTAATGATAATTAAGTTCTTAATAAAAAAAATTAAAAATAAGTCATAAGTGTCAATTCAAATAATTATAAATTTAAAAGTTCTAAATGCAACTCTAGTTTGAAGTTAAAATTTTTATTTACAATTGTTTGAATTAATATTTATAATTTATTTTTAAAAAAATTGTTAAAAATTTAACTATGATTAATTTTCACTTTGAGAATTTTCTTGTCATTCCTAGAATGAAAAAGGACACTTAAAAGGACATACACAATTGGTCAATATAAAACCCAAATAGAAATGTTTATAAAAGAGTAGTTAGTCAAATATAAAAAGGGTAAAATAGTAAATCAAGAATACACTTTAATTTAACATACAAAAGGCAGCACATTTCATTGAGGCTTCCATGTGAAGCCTACCTCTCTAATACTATAAAGTTAATCTTTACAGGTCTTTCCTATCATCTTCCTTCCAAACTTCTTCATGATTTTCTTGGTAATTTCTCATGCTTGTTTCTTAGAAAATAAACCACTACAAAATAAATCATTTTTTAAAAAAATTTAAACTATCTAAAAATTATTTATTTTTTAATTTTAAATAAATGGGTCCAATATTTAGTAAACACATCATATTTTAATTTCATATATTGCTAAACTAATAATATATACAAAAATTCTCCATTAGATAATATACTTGATCATAATCATTATTATTACACCTTCATGAAAATCTTTATTTTCACATAAATATTCATATATCTCATAATAACTTTATATTTCAGGTGTTTGGACTATTAGTCCATGATTTTCATATATTTAAAATTAATATATTTTTAGTTAGATTGTGTCATTTTCATTTTCTTTTCCTTTGGCTAATCATTTTTCTCTCTACATTCCATAAACCTATTTGTGTATAAGATCTTCATTTGATCATCATCAAAATTCACAACTTTATTTTTTGATTTCATTTTTTCAATTATGACATAACTTTTTAAAATCTCTTTGTTACTTTTAGGTATTTAAATCTCTTTTGGGGTTTTTATAATTAGTTATGTCTTGACCCTCTTCTAAATCTTGTCTCCTTGGTATTTTTATTTTAGTTATATGCTCATCCTTTTTCAAGATATTTATATTTGGAACCAATTGATCTTTCATGTTTCAGGGATGTCTCATTTTCTTTTATAATCATTGGAGCATTTTCAACTAGAATTTTAATATGAGATTTAATAATTCTCATTTGGGTCAATAATTGCATTTAGCATATCTTTTGTAATATTTTATGAATGAATTTAATGAACTTCTAGTTTATATTGCTATTTGAGAGTATAACTGTAAATGTCTATAATCTTTTAAGAGTTGTCTTTGACATTTTTCAATTAAAGTTAGATAACTAATAACATGAATTGCCTTTTAATTGGGAGTTTTCCATGATTAATAAATGTAACATCCAAATGTTTATATATTCTACCATTATATAAATTTATCTTTAATCTTTGTATATAACTTTTATAATAGAATTTAAGAATTATAGCTTATAAATATTAGGCATGCATTAAATGATTGTAAGCTTGAAGTGAATAAAAATCTCTTTCTCTTTTACTCCCCTAATTCTTTCTTGTCTTCTTCATTCCTCTCATCTTAATCTTTTATATTCTTATTTTTATGACACTCAGTCTTTTCTTTATCCAAAATTTTCAGTTTCCCAAAATCGAAGCAAGGAGAGAAAAACCGATTCCCAAAACATTAATTATTCTGAAAATTTTAATTAATGAACAAATGATGAGTTTATTTATTTATTTATTGCCAGGATCACATGATGTTCAAATGACAAAGATGGGACCAATAAAGCATTTTGCCATCTGATAGAAACATATTTTGCCTTACAAGTTTAAACAAATTCAAAGAGCACATGCAGCCAATTATCACACACCAACAAACAAAGCTTCAAGTGGGCCTTTCAAATTTACTCCATCCATCCCTCTATATATATAAAATATTTTTTAAAAGCTTATTCTGTCCCTAAATATAAAAAGTGGCAATAATATTTTTGAGTAATTGGATAATTTTACCCTTATCTAAAAAAAAATGGAATAGATCATTAATTGTATGTTTTCCCTACCACTATCATGATATTAATTATGATATTATTATGGGTAAAACTAGAAAGCCATTGTGTTTTTATATGAGTTCAACTAAATAATAAACCTTTATTGATATACGAGATTTAATTAAAAATATCTAATATATAGGGATGAAGGGGGTAGTACTTAGCACACAAATATACTGTTATGACTGCACAATGACATAACTTAATAGCCATAACAAATATTATTGAGGGTGTTAATAACATTTCTTTTTACTCGTACAGTGACTAAGTAGTGAGTTATGGCCAGGACTGGGTTATAAATGATATTGACAAATTTTTTAAATAATGAAAAGATAAAGGACTAACTTTTGAACTGGTTAAAAATTCATTAATTGAGTTACATTGAGTCTACTTCCTCTTATCTAATTTATAAGACCAAAAAAAAAATTTGTTTGTCGTATTTAAAATTATATTATCAAAATTTTTATTGTATTTTTTCCTTTACTCTCCATTAAACATTGGTTCTTGAGTACATGCACACACACATATATTTAATAGGGATAAATTAAAAACTTATTAAATTTTTAAATAGAGTTAATGTTTTTTATGGTTTACTTTGATTTTCATGAAATGTGTTAAAAATAACTTATAAATAAAATTATAGGAATATTTGAGAACCGAGTTTTAAATGAATTGTTACCGCAAGGATTAACATTATTTTTTCATTTGAATTTTCTGGACACCAATCAATGACTTCAAAGATGTACTTGACCATATTTATTAGCTTCCTGAAAATTGTAGGAAAGAATGGGCAATTTCGTGGGTCTTGATCTTCACATTCACATTAAGATAGAGACATCAACACAGGACAAGGGACCACTACCCCTCAAAATTATGCAAAAGAATACACGTCCAAAAGTCTAATTTTGTAAGAGTTTTAAAAAATTACATAATAATAAAGATGTGCTTCAATAATAACTTTTTGGGGTTTCTTATAAACAAGAGACTTCACAAGTAATGATAAAAAATCAAGAGTGGGTAGTTGTAGGATTTAGACTACTTTTTTTTCGTGTAAAAAAAAAAATATAAGAAAGACTTAGACTTTCCTTTTGTGTGTAACAAAAATATAAGAAAGAATGACTGTTAAATCTCAAAAAAGATAATTAAGCATAATTAGGTTCAAACTCGCAACCTCACACTCTTTACTGTCTTTGCATTCACTTTATTGCCAATTGACCTAAAAGAAATCTTCAATCTTAATTGATAAATTAAATATATAATGCTTAACCACATACACATATTAATAAATATATTATTTAAATTACTATTAAATATAGTATATAAATTTACTTATTTTTTAAAATTATATTTATTTGTTAATATGGCAAAATTAATTCATATATAATCATTATTTCTATTATATTTTATTTAAAAAATTATTTTTGATAATAAATTTAATATTAAATTGAAAAATATTTTATTACAATTATATATTATATTATAATTTGTATTTATATAATATATAATATTTTAAATTTTTAAATTTTAAATATTATTTTTAATTAAGAATAATTAATTATGCAATTAAAATTATTATTAATAATATACAAATAATTTAAAATAATAAATTATTTTAAATTATTTTTATAGCATATAATAAATTATTAAATAAATATATATTATGAATAATTAAATTAAATTAAAAATAATTTATGACAAAATTAGCGACGGAAAGCTTTGTGATGGAATTTTTCAACCCAAATTTTATCAGTAAATTTGGGTTGAAAAAGATAAATTAAAGATTGAATTTGGGTTGAAAAAGATAAATTCTAACCATTAAGATTGAAGGTTCAAATTCTATTGGATTTGGATTGAATTTGGGTTGAAAAAGATAAATTCTAACCATATTACAATTGCACCCCTCCTTGTTTTTAGTCATATGGTTTAGAATTATCATATGAATAACACAAATTATAATTATAATACTAGTTAAAGGTGCACACTTGCCCATGTTAATTAAAGACTCCATGAGGCTTGAAACTCTATATATCCCCTCCCAAAAAAAAGAAGATTACACTGTACTGAACAATAATCACTGGAAAATTCTTCTTACTGTTATATTTTATGTCATGAAAGTGTAAGGAAGTGATGATAAGCAGCAACTCAAAAAGTTTTCTCAGTCTTTTCTATATGCAATTTAGAATCAGTTCCTTCCAAATTGAAGCAAGGGGAAAAAAAACCAATATTCCCAAAACATTAATTATTATGACACTTGTAATTGATTAACAAATTTTTTTTTTTTTATTGTGAGGATCACTTGTTGTTCAAATGACAAAAATGGGACCGCTAAAGCTTTCTTCTACCATCTAAAGCAGAGAACCTATTTTACCCTACAAGTTTTAAACAAGGAAGATTCGTATGTGAACTCCTTCCAAGAGAATTATTCATGAACAATGACCAATAACAGGTCATCATTCAAGAAAAAAAAAGTATCTATTATCACTTTAATGATAAACAATTTTGTATTAATTTTTTTAATGTGTGAATAATTCTTTTAGGAGTTCTTTAGATGTAATTCTCCCTTTAAACAATTCAAAGAGCACATGCTGCCAATTTACACATCGACAAACAAAGCTTCAAGTGGGCCCTTCAAATTTACAAAGCACATGAATACCAGAGTTTTGAAACTTGGACCGAATGGGATGATTCGACCAGTCCAACCATCAATCGCTCAACAAAATGGTTTAGTTCCACCATTTAGACCACTTGGGCATTTGGACTTAGTTGATCTAGGCAATTTTAAGAGACAAATTTAACCTAGAAATTGAAGTGGGTTAATGTCTCAAAAGGAAAAAAAAAACACTTAGGCTTAGTCACTCAAATTTGCAATTTTTCTTTTCTAATCTATAGTTCTCTTCTTCCTTCTCTTCTCTAATCTCTGATCTTTCCTCTATGGCCCAGGCTCAATCTCTTATCTATCCTCTAGCCTTTGCCTCTAGTGCCAACAATCCAACTTTTGGCATTGAGATTGAAAGTTCATGCGTTGTGAAGTGGCAATGTCATTATTGACATTTTTATGTATTTTGGATTTGTGGTATCATTATTCGGGTAACTAGAACATATTATGCAATGATGGTGTTACTTAGCTTGATAGTTGATATAGTATGGTTTTTTTTTGGACAAATTAATGTTTTATTTGCATGTTTATGTATATAAATATTATTTTTATTTAATTTTTATGTTGTTAGTTTGATCACTAGTTTAACCGATTGAGTTAAACTATGAGAACCACAATCTATTATTCTTTCCAGTTTGATATCCGGTTTCGGTTTCAAAACATTGATGATTACATTGTTTTGAACACGTTACCTTACACTCCATTTTTTTCTCAATTTCATATAAAAGTTATTGACAATTCTAAAAGCATTTTTTAAATTCCTATGATGATCTGAATTGGTTACAGAAAATAATGAAATAGAATGAATTGAATATAAAAAATAAAATGTTCAAAATATGGAGGGGATAGATGAATCATATTTGATGATGATGATGATGATGTGAAATGGGATTGCACCAGTTCTGATGGTATCGCGTTCCTAATCTCCTCTTTATACTATCATCATTTTTAAATTTGCCTTATTTTCTTCACAGTTACAATTGCATTATTGGAAAATCATTGAATTTGATTGCTATCATCACTTTTAAATTTGCATATTTTCTTCATTGTTACAATTGCATCATTGGCAAATCATTGAATTTGATTAATGTATTATCATTGCATTTAAATGGGCAAGGATCCATGCATCTGAGGAAAGATGCATGTCTTACACTACTTTATTTATCATATTGCTATATATTGCTTGCATTATAGCAGCTAATTATTCTTCTTACATTTTCCATGGCGAAAGATAAAGAAGGAAATTTAGGGCCTGTTTGTTTTTAATTTTTAAAAACTGTTTCTTGTTTTTGAAAAAAAAACTAAAATTTTTTTTGGATAAGTGTTTTTTATACTTGTTTCCAAAACTGTTTTTTGTTTTTTAAAACAAAAAATGAAAACAATCCCAAGCTGTTTTCATTCCATTTTTCTTATTTTTAAAATACATTACATTTGATTATTAAAAATTATAGTTACCTTGATCAATTTTTATCATAAATCATCATTATTAACTGCCTATAATCTTCACTATTAGTATACTTTTTAATTCTTAAACTTTTTTTAAATTAATATAACCAAATGATTTTTTACTTTGTTTTGTTTTGAAAAACAATTTTAAAAACTGTACTATAAAACAGTTTTTAAAAATAAAAAATGGGAATGGAAATCAAATAAGCCAATTATTTTTTGTTTTAGAAACCCAACATTGACTAGATTGTTTCAACCTTTTGTAACATACAGATTATAAAACCGCTGAGAGCACATTTGATGGCGATGTAAATTGGGATTGCACCAGTATTGATGCTATGGCATTCCTCTATCTTTATACTAATAATCAAACAATTTACACTAATTATATTTAATTTGCAAATCTCTAGCCAAACCAAAAAAATTATAATTTAAATAATCAAACAGGTTACAATGTTGAGGACAAGGGGCTCTCCTTAACCCATATTGGGAAATGCCCTTGTATGATAGGTCTTCAAGAGCTCTCGTTTGTTTTAGCTTATTTCATAAAAAAACATTTATTTTTGAAAAAAAAATATTTTGTGAGTTTTTGTTATGTTTGTTTAAACTTTTGAAAAAAATCACTTCTAGGCCTGTTTGTTTTAACCAAACCAAATCACTTGTTTTAAAAATAAAAAGCAAGGAATATATCAAAAAATTTAAAAATAACTAACTAATAATGACTTATTATTATTATAACCAAACATAAAATAATATATATTTTTTATAAAATATCTACAAAATAAATCTCTTCATATAAAATCTTCAAATTACCTCAAAGTCATTTATTTTTTAATCTTAAATAAATAGGCTTCTAGTCACCAAGGTAATAGATTTGTGGATTTCATGTTACTAAAAGTAGTATTCCACGCTGGGGAGCTATACACAGAAGGTTAAGCACATTGATCTTATTAGTCGGTATTTGGTGCCAGAATTTGAGCAGCAACAAGTAATTTATGGCAAATATGGAGCAAATTCCAGCAAGATCTAATGACACTAGAAAAACCAAAGGAAAGGAGATCGTATTCTACAATGAGAACATAAACGACAAATAACGTGGCAATGCCTAGCAGCAGGTATTTTTATTATAAGACATAGCTAATTAATAATATGTTGCATTTCTCTTCATGACTCTTTTATTTGGCACAAGTTTCACCCTTTACCATTTCTAAGTCTAAATTGAGTACAAGTATTTTCTCGTCAGATTCAATTCGAGATACCTTCTTCTTTAGCTACATATAGTTAGGGTAAAATAGTGGAGCTTTAAAAAGTACCTAAAGGTTTCATGGTCATAAAATATTGACATTGCATTCAAAAACTAGAAAAAATTATATTTTGAGACGTGAAAAGTATATGTTGTTTTATATTCACAAAGCACACAAATATTGATGTATTTGTAAGTCTACACACATAATAATTTTTATGACTCATCCTTCCATATCTTTATTTATGCATTTTACAGCACAAGGATAATCATTCAGTGCTTCCACACCCTATACTCTAATTGCCTCTCTATCAATGAGGTGAGCAATATTGAGAGAGCAAGCATGTTGACTTTGGATGACGTATTTGCAGTCATTTCAAAGAATTCTGTTTGTCTTTTATTTTAAAGTACTTTATTAATAAATGGTCATGCCAAAAAGGAAAGCATTTGTTATTTTTGTTGAAGAACTTAAGTCAGCTGCAAAAGTTTATATGAGCATACAGCTCTTGTGGCATGGTTTGGTTAAATTTGTGATAAATTACTTTAGAAGAGAATGGCTTAAGTGTATATTTATTTGCAACTGTTAAGGCCCAAAAATTCATGTTGTTATTATCTATAATGATGATCATGACCATGAGGACACTTGAGCTTGGTTTTTGTCAAGTTTGGACCATTTAGATGACTAGCTATGATTGTAATAGAGGAAATTAAAGGGTTTTGGAGGCAAGGGCGGACCCACACTATACTTTAGGGCCTCCAACTGAAGAGTTAGGAGAAGAGCAACAGCCTCCTAGAAAAAAGTTTCAGCCTTCAATAGAGTTTGAGTTGGGAAGCCCATTTGTTTAATTTCAAATCCCATATTGTTTTTTGTCTCAACGAAAAAAGAATACAATGCAAATCAAGGGTTTTTTTCTTACAAAAGACTCCATCTTGCTTTAACTCTCAACAAATAGTCAGAGATAAGCGGTGGTCTGAGGCTCTCAGGTTTATATATAATGTATTGGTATTTTTTCCTATGGATTATTAGATGAAATTTGAAGGATGGTATAGACATGAGTGCTTGGCTGACTTAACTTCTTTTGTTAATTCTCTAAATTGATATAGGATTATATTTAAGTCTATAGATTTGATTATAATCATTTGTGGTTAGAAAATGTACTGGATTGATTAGGAAAGGCTTTTTTTCTACAATATTACAATAAAAAATATTTATGATCGAAATGCTTTATATTCAAAACTATTTACTGCAATACTATAAAGCAATACTCAACCTGCATCAAGCCAATTTCCGACCAGCTTTTTTCCTCTTTTAACACACGCAACTCAGTTTGGTAATACCAAGTTGTTTGGTACCACCCTACTCCCTCCCCTCGCCCTATCACCCATATCCTCATCTCCCAGACCCTCACCACTTAATAATTTTATGCATTTATACATAATGCTGATTATTATATTATAAAGGATATAAATATAATTATTTAGATAATAATTAGTTTTTGTGTTTAAATTGTTTTCATTTTTTATTTTTATTTAAAATGTATATTTTTCATTTAATACTTCTTAAAATTGATAATATATATTGAATAATATTTGTGGCATATTTCAATACGCACAAAAATTTACTTGCTTTAAGTAGAAGCAATATATCATGCATGTAAGATTGGATAATAAGATTCACTTGTAATGATAAAAAGGGAATTTAGGAGTGCTTAATTCAATTAGTCAAGAGAGTTGAATAAGTTTATTCTAGAAGACTCAAATTTTTTTTAAAAAAATGTTTGGGTCTTAATGTCTAAAAGTCAAGATTAAAATACATTTTAAATATTATTTTAAGATATTTTATCTATTAAAATAATAAAATTATAACAATATTTATAATTGTAAATTTTATAAGAAAATATCTATAATAATGTACTCAAATATATTGTCTCTTAGTGTAAAATGAACTAAAACATAAAAGATTAATCAATATTTAATATTATATATATATATTTAAAAAAATTAAATTATTATTCGGGTATTTGGCCAAGTTTAAATGGGCTTAAAATTAAAATTTTGCAATTTTGCAATTTTGCAAAGCCCATCCCTAAATTTTGTAGGCTTATCTATAATAATGTACTCAAATATATTGTCTCTTAGTGTAAAATGAACTAAAACATAAAAGATTAATCAATATTTAATATTATATATATATTTAAAAAAATTAAATTGTTATTCGGGTATTTGGCCAAGTCGAAATGGGCTTAAAATTAAAATTTTGCAATTTTGCAAAGCCCATCCCTAAATTTTGTAGGCTTACTATGTTTAGCTCGAATTACTAGCTCTAAGTATTTGAGGGATAGAGTGCAAATCTGAAGGAGATTGTTCATTGTTGTATGCATTGTCTCTTGAAGGATCTTCATAATGAAAGGTTAAACCATGGACACTCCATCTCTACATGGACACCAATGATATTAGGGAATGGGTCATAGGCTTCAGAAAGAAGTTGGGAACATTTCCTCCAAATGGAGCTGGAATTGTGTAGTAGTCACAATAAGTTAATTAGTAGGATTCAAGTATATTCAGATTCTTTGCAGGCAATCAACAATTTGTCTAGGGGATAGTTGCAGTATGAAATTGAGGAAGCCAAGGAATTGCAACAGGTATTTAATTCAAATGGCCACTAGGGCTAATTTCCTTTTTCCTTCAACAAGCTTTGCTTGCTTTTTTTGTTACTTCCAATTGTCTTCTTATTTAAGACCATCATATTCAAGGTACATTGTGGTATTAAATGTGTGTACCTTCCTACTGGCAATTTGAATATTAGTTTACCACATGTTTACTTTGTTATAAAAAAAAATTGAAACATTCAAATGGTAAAAAATTTTAAAAAATAAAAAGAAAAAAATATACGATAATCACCTGGTGAGTCAAAGTCGGTTATAAAATGATATTTTCATATTTTATATGGGTTAGAAAGAATATTATCCTATTAAAATTTATTTATAATTTAAATAACTTAATCAATATTAATTTTCTTACAAGGTACTTTTTTATAATTTTTATATCAGTTTTTGTAATTTTCTAGATCATTTTTTATAATTTTTTTAGCTCAACTAATGGTAAAATTAATCGACATTTAATAGAGGATTAATACTGCTCCATTTTTTAATACTTGAAGGGCAATTTGCATCACCTTTGACTTTAAAGTGCCAAGCACTTCTAGAAAGAAAAGTTCACGGGGAAATTAGTAATTTAACCCTCCTTTATTCAATAGCAAAATGAACAAAAATATTTTTTTTAAAAGTGATCAAGTTAATATTTGCCTATTACTGCAAATTTTCCCTTATTTTTAAATTTTTACTGGTTAAAGGGTAACTTTGCCTATAAACTATAAGTCAAAGAGTGTCTAAAATACTAAACTTATTTTTGATATAATATTTTCTTACAACTTTTGAAAATAGTAAAATGTTGCTCCTACCCCTAAAAAAAATTAACTTTGATCATTGGTTAACTAGAAAAATACAGAAAATGACTCAAAAAATTACAAACAGTTTATGATATAAAAAATTATACCAAATAAAATTCAGTTTTGACTAATTATTGGGGGATTATGGGATCACTGTTATTTTCAAAAGTTAACTTGTAAATTGTGTGTGAAGATTTATAAATAATGATAATATTTTAATTATTCTATATTAAATGATTAATATTTTAATAAATATTATTAAAATAAATATACTATTTTTTGTTAAAATGGTAGTTGATTAATGTAGCTCGTTAAAATTGTATTTTGGAAAGTTGAAGGGAAACTTTATACTAAAAATAAATTTAAAATTTTAGATTCTCCTAAACATATAATTTAAGGATTTAACTACTGTTTAACCCTTTTTATTTATTAATTTATTGAAGGAATAATTGCCTATTTGGATTGAGGGATTAATCCATTTTAGGGGTAAAAAAAATTGATTAAAGCAAAATTTACCCAAACACCAACTTTTTTTCAAAATTGATTTTTTCCCACATCTGCATAATTTAGCTTCTCAGCTTCTGCATTTTTTTTTGTTACAAAGTTATATGAAAAAATTACATAAAAAGTCCAAAAAAAATTATAAAAAGGTACAAAATTTAATAAAAATAAAATAAAACTCTCTTCTCTTCTTTTTTTTCTTAGTAAAATTCAAACTTTGAATCCTTAAAAAAATTACTAGTATAAGTATCAAACAGATTGCGTTATAACATAATCAATTAAGATTAAAATATATTATTTAATAAATTATTTTTATAATTTATTGCATCCAATTGAAATTCAAATGGACACTAAATATTGGTATTTTCCCATATATTTTCCCGGAAAAAGCCCAAAACATGGCTTCCCAGGAATGCTATGCTGGAAAAAGTTGGATTGCTACGAGACATTCTGTTTGAGGCGTGCCAATATAATAGGTGTAAAGTAGACTCTCCGTTTTACCTTTCAATGCACTTTCACAATGCATCACACACGGTTCCTTACTTTCCTCGGTGCTGTTGCCTTGTTATTTCTCAAAAAGTTCATTCAGGTCATAAAATATTGCTTCAGATTATATAAGCAAACGAAGGAACACATGGACTATGGAATATGGATATATGTCAGAGTTCCCTTTTTTGGCATCTAGCGAAAAGGAAAAGGAGATTCATGTTGCAATAGCATGCCCTATACAACAATTGGATACACACACACCTATTGTTCATTTAAGTTTCTTAATAGTTATCATAATTATTTTTGTAAAAATAAGTTTATAATTTAAAAATATAATTAAAAGATAATTATGTATAATTTTATGATATTTTAAGGAAATAAAAATATATAGAGTGAAATTATATATCTGATATATTAATTTTAGGGAAAAATTATATCTCATGTTTAAATTTAAGTATCTTTTTGTCATAAAAAATACAAGTATCTTAATATTTCCAATACCTATTGTATATCATTATACATTGATGATTTGAAATAAAACAAATAGTCTTAAACAATAAAACAAATAGAATAAAACTTGAAATATCATAGGAAAAAAAAGGATGAATATGCAATTTGGTCCCTGAACTATAAGTCCAGGAGCAATTTGAACCCCATACTTATAAGTGATACATTTTGGACCCCGACCAATCAAATTTGGAGCATCCTCACCCCCATCATTAATTTGGTCTTAACATCCATTGATAAAATCCTCACAATTTAGATTTTATTAAGGGTTAAATGCAATTTTAACCCTAAACTATAGATCTAGGGATAATTTAAACTTTAAACTTATCTTTAGTATATTTTAAATCCTAAATAATTAAATTTGAGGCAATTCGGCCCAACTATTAAAATGGTACAAATGGTCATTACTTTAAGTAAGGGCCTATACAAGTGACATTAGATTTTTTTTTCTCCCTGTCTCTACCTCTTTACATTCCTTGGTGTCATCTCCCTCTTCTCCCTCTCTTTATGAGACTTTCTATAGAAATTCCTCCCCCACAACAAAGTCTTGGACAAATCCTTTGACAATAATCTTGATCATTACTCCTTCGAACACTTCTGAATGTACAAGTTCTAGGTTTGTTGGTGCCGTCATCGTCGAAGAAGAAGCTCATATTCATCTAATGCAAGCCAAAAAACATCACTTTGAGCATGATCAATTGACATTATTCTTTGAACTCATTGCCTTGGTCAATGATGGTTGACCTATCCCAAGCATTCAAGAGGCTAGATGGGGATGATATATATGGTGCAAACCGTCATATAGACTAGCTTAGGTTAAGCATTTTGTTCAAATGTGAACCTAACCACAATGAAAGATGTCTTTAAGGGTGATGTTTTAGGATTTGCTATGATGGCTAGATTTGAGATTGCACTGGCTTGTGACATTTTGATTACTTAGAAAGGAGCCAAATTCATGCATACCCATACGAGATTCATTTATAATTTATTCTCTTAATTTAGTAAATTAGATATTGATTTCTAATGTAAATGATTTGGATTTATAAGCATTTGTGTTGATTTTAATTTGTTATGGAGTCCAATTAATGGTTAAAAATATATATATATATATATATATATATATGTGCACAACTCTAGCGAACCTCACAAATTTCACAATTTTACACTGGCTATCAACAAGAAGCTTGAGTTAGAAACATAGAGCAGGGGAAGCAGCAAGACAAGGGCAGAAATGTTGTCAAAAATAAAAAAGCATAGGCTCCATTATGCATAAACATACATACGTTAATTCTAAATTAATGATGGGGTGAGATTGCTCCAAATTTAATTGTTAAAGGTTCAAACTATACCAAATACAAGTTCAGGGTTGAAATCACCCTTAAGCCTATAGTTTAAGATTTAAATTGCCATTTAACTCTTCTAATAGCAGACGTTAGGACCAAATTAAAGGTGGGGCAAGAATGCCTCAAGTTTGATTGTTTAGGATCCAAAATGTACCAATTATGAGTGTAGGGTTCAAGTTGCCCTAGGACTTATATGTTTCAAAAATTACATGTAAATAAGAATAAATAATGCTATAGTCATGTAAACGCTCAATTTATTGATCATTGATTCTAAATAATTTAATTAAAATAGACTAGTATTTAATATAATATCTAGTATATTTCTCCTTTCCATTTTTATTAAGGGAAACTGGAAAGTAAACTAATTTAAAACTCTTCAACCCCTTTCATTTGGAATTCTTGCAAACTTATGTATTGTAAACTATTTTGTTTACTAATTGATCCATCTTTCTATAAAAAAGAGGGAAGTAAATATTAATTACTCCCTTTTGTTAAAAAAGGTTATCATTAGTTTCATGAGTTGTAATGACTCATTCCAATCCATGGCAGCTTCTACCAAGTGCTCCACTTCATGTCTGATACAGACTTAATAGTCATTATAGTTTGAAAAGTCCTAAAACTTGAAAAGTGGTTTAGAATTTAGATCCCTCCCAAAAAAAAAAAAAATCACGTTGTTGAGCTCTCAATTTTTTATCATGACAATTGCAAAAACTATTCAAAATCAACGCATGCGTACTGTCCATTTCTGCACAATTCTTCTTCACAAGCGATTGAACAATGCCCATCAAAAAGAGTCTTAATCAATGCGTAAATATGATTGGAGACTAATTCAAAAGTAAATCTTGTTCTCAGGGAAAAGTTTTAGATCGCTGCACTTCAAGAAAAGAAGGGTCAAGTATTCATGGCCACAAAAAGAAAACGGAGAGACAGAGAGATGGGATATTGAATAATAATGAAATAAATAAAATATTAATTAAAAATTTAAGTAAACAAATAAGGGACTGCAATAAAAAATTGTGTCAATTTTTATGCAAATATGTTTGCTTGCCAAGACGACAATAATGAATTCCTTGGGCATATTTTAAAATACATTTTATAATATTCAATATTTGCAAGCATTATTAGTAAGATAAATTATGTGAATCTCGCCTTTAATTATTCTTTTAAGTCATATAGATTTTTTAATTATATTTTTATAATTAGTAAAAAAAATTGTTTTATCACTATTTTCCCTTGAGATTATCTGTCAGAAATGTTAGAAAGTCTTGACTTTTTTCATTTTCAAAATGGAAGGAAATGATTATGAATAGAATTTTCTAATTAATGTGTTGGGGCAATCCAAATTCTCTGGGAAAGAAGAGAGCATGTATCCAATTAAGAGTCTAAAACTGCTTGACCCCATGTTCATGGTGTGGGTTTTGTTGGTGGGGTGTCTGCAACTTGTATCCAATCAGAGGGACATAAATGGAAGCACTGGTTGCATAGATAGAGAAAGGCCAGCACTTTTGAAGCTGAAGAAATCAACATTAAGCATAACTAATGGGTAAAAACAAGCTCTAATCCACCAACAAGTTCATAGTTACTCTAGGTCAAGTAGAATCAGCCACTAATATCTATGAAACCAGCACAAGTTAACAATATTCAACAAAAGATACATCAAAATGTAAAGAAAAGGAAGAAGAAAGCTTATGAGGGATGATTTATATCACAAATTATAAGACTCAAGTGTTGCCCAAGCTTCTCCAACTCCTTCTCCACCTTAGAATGCTCCCTGGACGTGCAGCTGCTGTTGAAGATGAACTGAAATGAAAATGATAGCAAAAAAATCTTAAAACATGATTTTAAGTAAAGCTGTGTGTTTTACTGAAAACTAATATGATATCGTGACATCCAAAATTGGTGTTGCTGTATCATTGGGCATAATTCAATTTCTTATGGGCTTCAAAATTGTCAGCTTTGGGCTCATAAATTAGGTCTCCCTATATGAATAAAACCCAAATTTAATGCCATAATTGGTCTAATAACTTATACAATTGTCTTGAACTTTATCTGATCCACCCCCCATCTCACAAATAATTATCTAATTAATCACATATTTGTTAATTAATTCCACAAGATGACTTCCAATTGCATTAAAAACTCCATGAAATTCATTAAAATATTGAAAGTTATCACCAATCATGACGGCTAAGCTATTCTCAATTTTTGGAAAGAAATATATATTGATAATTTTCAAGCATTGATGAAATTAAATAGTTGTAATTGAAACGTTCATTGAGTGAGTGGATTTGAGTCATTTACTGGTTCCAAGTTTGAAAAACTTCATAAAATAAAATGGCACAAGATTATTGTAAAAATGGCACCAAGTTTCATGTATTTTCTATATTCTAAATACAATAAGGTAGTGTTTGGATTGGTAAATTTGGATTTGAAAATTTGAATTTAAAATCTTACATTTCAAATTCATGTATTTAAATTTTTTCATTTAGGTAGTTTAAATAACAAAAGTTATCATTATTAGATAGTATTTCGAGGGTTCATATAGAGATTCAAATAAATTTATAAAGGATTTCAACTTATGAAGAAATTAAAAAAAATTGGATTTGGATTTTATTTATCAAAGTCCATAAGTTTTTAAGTGCTCATATGGGATATTTGACCCAAATTCAAATCCATATGTATCTAAACATAGCATTAATAGCAGGCATATCCGGTTATTCCTTCCTCTCCCTCAACAATAAATCATGAATTTGAGATAATTTGTTGCCGTAAAATTATTTTACATATTTAATGCTATTCATGTATTTTTTTAATATATGTGTGTGTAGTTGTTACAAATTAACACACACTTCTTCATTACAAGGAAAAAATAGTTTAAATTTTTCTTTTATTAAAAATCCAACGGAGTACTTGTTTTGTCATTATTTGCTTCTTGCGATTATTTTACGTAAAAATAATTTAGAAAGTCTTGATCTTTTTTCATTTTCATAATGAAAAGAAATGATTATAAATTGAAGTTTCTAATGTGTTAGAGCAATCCAAATTAAAGAAGAGTGAGCATGTATCCAATTAAGAGTCTGAAACTGATTGATGCCATGTTTATGGTGAGAGTTAAGGGTATTCAAAACTAATTCCAAACTAAACACACTAAAACAAACTGAATCAAATTGACATAAAATGATCAAAACTGATGATAAATGAGGTTTGGAATGGTTTTTCTTTTGGCAAAATTGATTGGTTCAGTTGGTTCAAGCCTTTGCTTCTGAAAATTTGAACCAAACCAAACTAAGTTTTATTATATTTTTTTATATATTTTTATAAAATTGTCAAAGTTCTTTTCCCTTTTCCCTTTTCCAAGCTTAGTTATTTTTATATATTTATTATATTTTTAATAGGTTCTCAATAGACTCTAAACAAGCTTAATGAAATTCTCTTCCACATTAACATAACCAAAATATAACTATAACAAATTTGAAACTCTAGAATCAAGATTTACATATAAAGATTTCTCCATTGTCACTAAGTTTTTAAATCAATCCAATTTATACCTTTAGTCCTTCAATCCTTACAATGCTATATATATATATATATATATATATATACTTTTCTATCCAAGGCTTTGTTTACATTATACTTGTCCTTCCAACTCACCTCAAGGTATATACATGCATGCACACTCAAACTTTATTACTCTAATAATTAAAAAATGCTTCAATCTCATTTAAATAATTTTTTAATACTTAGTATTTGATAAAAAATATTTAATATATATATATATAATTAAAAATAATATTAGTTAATAAATCATTTAATTTAGAAGAGAGAGGTGGTGTTTTCATTACCTAAAAATGCCACCTCTCTCAATTAAATAATATCTTTGATATTGAATATTTGATAGAAATATTTAATATATATTCAAAATAACATTAGTTAAAAATAATTTAATCTATAAGATAGAGGTGGGATTTCCATCGCCTAGAAATGCTACCTCTCTCATTTAAATAATTTTTTAAAATTTTTAATATTTAATAATCATATATTTAAATAAAGTTAATTAACAAAGAATTTAATTTACAATAGAAAGGTGGCATTTCCATCACCTAAAAAAGTCACCTCTTATTTAAATAATGTTTTAATATTTAATATTTGATAAATAATATTTAATATATATTTTAAAAAATAATATTAATTAGTAAATCTTTAATTTAGAAGAGAGAGGTGGCATTTCCATTACCTAAAAATGCCACCTCTCTCATTTAAATGATTTTTTAACATTTAATATTTAATAAACACTATTGAATAATTATACGCTTTAAAAATATTACTAATTAATAAAAACTTTAATTTACGAGAAAGAGAGGGCCTTTTTATCATATAGAAACACCACCTCTCTCACATAAATAATATTTTAAATATTAAATATTCATCAAAGAAATACCACCTAATGCACTTCAGCTTTCATTTTAGTGGCGATTTATTTTTATTGTTATAAAATGCATGCTATCAAATTTCATTTTTATAGTAATGATGCCTAGACTATTGTTGGACTGAGCCATTGCTGGCTATCAACAAGAGTCAGGGACAAGCATTGCAACATAAACTTGTTAGTTTCGGATCCAAAAGTCCTGCGCTGTACTTGTGGTGAATTTCCTAGAAATATGTAGTTCTAAGAAGGTAAATTCATTTAGAATGTACCTTCCTGCAACACCTTGAGCACACAAGTATAATGCTTGCCAGCTTTTTAGTATATCAGCAGTCTTAGTATTGGCCTTTTTATATTTTTTTATTTAATCTCCCTAACGTTGTTTTGTTTCAGCTCTTGGTTTAAGATGACTTTTGTTTTTGAATACTTTGTAATTGATTTTTTGTTGTGTGTACTCTTGGTTTCAGGTCTGTCATTGATGATAACAGCAACATTTAAAATTGAGTTAATTATAAGATTTGTCTGTCAGTTTTTAAGTTAGTCACACAGTCATTATTCATGTGTTTCTTTTTTCGGAGGCATGCACAAACAGCTTACACATTACATTTCTTGCAAAATTTAAACTTGCTCAGCCACACATGCATGTATGGCTTTACATGACATAGTTTAGTTGAAAGCATGTTTTCAGTGTCCTTTCCATATAATGGATGCAAGCTTATATTATTTCTTATTTTACTATATGTAAAAGGCATGCTTTTACTGTTCTTTACATGCTTTTCCCCCACTTCATTTTTAACTTTTGGATTGGGCTGTAATACAGGCAAGGAAGGCATGAGTGATCCTTTTTGTTAAAGACCCAAACATTCAAAAGGGCAGCAATGGAGGCAATTAATGGTGCAGTTATGACCCTTTGTTATTTTTATTTTTTTCCTGATACTGTAATGCTGTTTTGGAAGTCGCTAACCCTGCTAATAAGTTTATTCTTTTTAATTTATCGGTTAATTATGTTTTTGTTTGTCTAAGAGATGACTTATAATAAATTTTTATGTCCTCGTAGGATGGATTTTCTTTTCGTTTTTTTGGGGCCAGAAACTAAGTAGGTTGGATGTTAATTGTTGAGGTATACTGGACATTGATAGCATTATTACTCATGTTTTAATTAGAATGTGCTTTTTTTTAATAAATACTGAAAATTCATTAATAATGCCAACAACACAGCACAAAAGACCAAAATAAAACTAATAACCTAGATTCTTTCATTATCTCCCTTCCTTGAATGTGATTTCATTGAAGTTTTTACTCTTCCGTGCACAGGGTTAGAATCTAGTTATACATATATGAAAATGGGAGAGTTCATTTATGACTTTGCGTAGAAAAGCATTTGTGAGAGGGAAAGGGAGTAATTTTTTTTTTTTGGGACACTCAACCACATACACGCTAACCCTAGTACTCCACACATACATGAAATGGCCATAAGGTTGGCCCCCCTTAAGGTTGGCCCCCATTAGCATATAAGGTTGGCCATAATGGGTTGGTCCCCATTAGTACTATCAAACCCTTTGGTCAATGATTATGAATATTATATTTAAAATCATTAAAAACAATTGAATGCCTTCAAACTCATACTCAAGGGTGGAGATAGGGGATTAGGGGGAGACATGCCCCCCACTTTTTAATTTTGTTCTTAGTACAATGTAGGGGTTATATAATCTTGGCTGCCTAAGTTGATATATTACATAGGCATGAAAACACTAAATGGAGTTTTATTTTAATTTTATATGTTATCTTTTACACATGTATATATAGTTTTCATTTTCAAAGAGATGATGCTATGTATATATGCTTTTAAAGAATTGATATCATTTGATTTTACACATTATAGAGACATGAAAACATTAAAAGGAATTATCACATTTCAATTTTATATGTAATCTTTTATGCATGTATATATAGTTCTCATTTTCAAAGAGATGGTGCTACTTACATATGCCCTTAAAGAATTGATATCATTTGATTTTGTTTTCATTTTTTATATTTGATAAAAGAAATTGTGAGATTATTGACAAACTTTATCTAGCATTGCAACAAAAATTTCAAGATATAATGAATGCTATACTTCATATCTGCCATAAAATCACTTATTCAAAAGTTAAGAGATTATTGTTAAGATGTTTCTCGCACCCGGAAAATGCGACACGGACGGCGTAGGAGTGAAAGTTCTGACTTTCAAGGTGGGAACCGAATGAACGAGGAGTCGCCACCAAGATTTTGAGGAAAATCTTGGGAAACCATTTAAAGGAGAATAAAGATGGTCTGCGAAAACAGAAAATAGGTTCAGGAGTCGATTGAGTGTGGGGAAGGTGTTAGGCATCCCACAATACCCATTCGTGAGAACGGTTACTTGAAGTTTGTTGTGCTATATTAATATGGTTTTAAAATTATTTTAATTATCCCTTTTATATTCATGTGTTTGATATAAAAATGATAAGAATTAAGTAAGAAATATTTATTTATTTATTTACGAGGGAGGACTTGACTTAGAATCCGACTCTGAGGTTTACGTACCCTGTGATGGAATCAAAGTTCACATAGTTTGGGCTTGAAAGTTGTTAGTGAAAATATATTTTTTTAAAAGAGAAATTAATTAGAAATAATTCACCATTTTGCAAATAAAACAATTTTTGGAATTTTGATGTGCGTTTTAAATTGTAAAAAGTAATTTAATTTTAATTATTTTCTCAATTTTTGGAATAAAGAAAGAAAAGAGTTTAAAATTATTTTTCTTTTATGTTTTATGATTGGAAATTTTAACTGCTATACTTGCAGAGCCTTATTGGTTCATACGGTAATGCAGTTGCTCTAAATATCTACAGAGATTTCAAAATCTCACTGATGACTTCCAATATTTTATTGAATTTATTAGTATTTTTAATGTAATTGGAAGTCATTTATTGGAATTTGGTTAGGAAAAATATGATTAAGTAGATGAATGTGTGTGAAAATGGGCTTGGAAATATGTTGGAAGTTAGTGGACCAATTTTATCATTTATTCTAGATTTTATGCATGTAGGGAGGCCCAACTTAGGGGCCCAAAGAAGAGAATTTCAGAGCCTAAGTCAAAGAAATTAAATCTGAAAAGAAAATCTGAACAGGTTATGTTCGCTGTAGCAAAAACGCATTTTGCTGCAGCAAAACGCGATTTTAATGAAATGCATAGTTTTGACTCTCAGTGAATTTTTAGGGCTTGAGGCACCTCATATCAGTTCCAGTTCGTCTTCAACCAGTAGTTGCACGTCCAGGGAGCATTCTAAGGTGGAGAAAGAGTTGGAGAAGCTTGGAGAACACTTGGGTCTTGTGATTTTGTGACAGAAATCATCCTTCCTAAGCTTTCTTCTCCCTTTTCTCTACATTTTGATGTATCTTTTGCTAAATATTGTTGCTTCATGTTGTTTTAATGGCCGTTAATAGCTGAACACATTTGACTTAGAGTAACTATGAACTAGTTAGTAGATTAGAGCTTGTTTTTACCCATTGGTTATGCTTAATATTAATTTTGGTTGCTCAATCATGCATTAATTTTTCTATTTAATGTTTGACCATCATTAAATATGAATTTAGGTATTGGGGTTTTTCCTTGACAAAGGGGAATCTCATTTGGACCTTTAGGTTGAGTAATATGAGATTAGACTATAATCTAATTTGTAATTAGGATAGAAATATACCTAATTGCCTCATATAATCAAATTAGAGTGAGTTGGAATTAAAATTGCCTCTTAGGTAATTTTGTTAGAAATAACATAATTAATTTGAGAGAGCGTTATTTGAGGTTCAAAAGACCCTTATAGCCATTAATGCTCTAGATTAACAAAATTAGCATTAAAATTAATTAATTGGGTAAAAAGCAAGATGTATGAAGCTAGCAAGGGATTAGTGACTTTAGGTTGCATTAGACATTTGTGATTGTTGGATTGGGAATCTTATTGCATTTTATTCATTTCACTTTTAAATTTTGCTCAATCAATCGCTTCTAATTGGTTTTGCTTAACGTGAACAAAAATGAAAATTTTATTGGCTAATTGCTATTATGCTTGATTCCTTGTGGGATCAACCTTGACGCACTATTATATTGCACTTTGACCCGTACACTTACGGTGAAACATTTTTTGTGCGCTAAGTTTTTGGCACCGTTGTTGGGGAACTCTAGGAAATTGCTAATTAGCATTAGAGGACCCTGAGTTGTTTTTGCTTAGGCATTTATTTTGTTATTTTGTTTTCTTTTATTTTGTTCAATTCGATCCTTGATCTTTTCTTGTTCTTGCAGGACTATTTTGCATGCCATGAAGTGCTAAGTCAAAAAAGACACTTGTGAGAACAAGGAGTCTCAAAGAAATCTTGGAAGCTAGTTCACCTCACACACAACCTCCAATTGGTGAAAAGGTTACAAACAAAGAGATGGCTGAGGATGAGAATGACAGGCTATGTGTTACTGATTTCTTCGGTAGACAAGCTAGAGGATATCAGTCTGGGATTAAAGTGCCTGACTTCTAAGCTAATAACTTTGAGATTAAGCAAACCATGCTTAAGATGATTGAGATGAATGGGCAATTTGTTGGAAATCAAGATAAGGACGTTAATAGACACTTGGTTAACTTCATTGACATTTGTGACTTATTCAAGCAAAATGGAGTTCCTCAAGATGTCATTCGTCTTCGACTCTTCCCTGACTCTCTACAAGGGAAAGCTAAGGATTAGCTCAACAATTTGGATGAAGGTAGTGCCTTATCATGGGAAGAAATGGAAAGCAAGTTCAGATCTAGATTTTTCCCACACAACAAGATGGTTGATTCTAGAGCTAACATTCTTAATTTTAATCAACAGTTTGGTGAACATTTGTATGAAGCTTGGGAAAGGTTCAAGCAATTGGTGAAGCAGAGTCCAGGGCATAATCAAGAGAATTGAGTTTTGATTCAAGTCTTTAGTAGTTGGTTGATGCCAGAATCTAAGTCTGAAATGAATTCAGTCACTAATGGTAGGATTACAAAGCAACCAGTGAACTATATTTGGAATTGTTTAGATGATCTTGCTGCTGATTACATTTAGAACAACAATGACAGGAGACCTGGGAGACCACTAGAAAGAGTTGCTGATGACTCTTCATCTTCACAAGTGGTACCTATACTTCAAACTCTGAGTAAAAGATTTGATCGCTTAGAAGCACGTGTTGATCGAAACAATGGTGGGCCTATGGGAGCTTATGCCATATATGCTCAGTGTGATTATTGTGGAGATGCACGTGCGACTAACTGGTGCCATCTATCTCAACAAATTGAGACGGTTAATTATGCTAGGAATTATTGTGGTAATAATCAAGTCAACCCATTTTCAAACACTTACAATCCTGGGTAGCGTCAGAATCCCAACTTTTCTTTGAGAAATATTGCAATCCTTAATCAAGCTTCATCTTCTAGTGCAAAGCCAATCATTCCTCCGGGTTTTCCTCAAGTTGAAAAGTAGTCTATTCCTATTCAAGAGCCGAAAGTTAACTTAGAAGATATGATGGCTAAGTTGATGAGTTCTCAGATTAAGAGTAATCAAGAACAAGCGGCCATTAATGCCAGAGTTGATTCATCCCTTAAGAATCTTGAGGTTCAAGTGGGGCAAATTGCAATTGCTGTGACTACACTTCATAAAGGAGGATTACCAAGCAATACGGAGACTAATCCTTATAAAGAAGGAAATAAGGAGTGCAAGGCAATTACCTTAAGGAGTGGAAAGAAATTATCTGAAATTTCCTCTCCTACACCTGAGTCTACACTTAAGCCAGAAGTTGATCAAACTGAGCAAGAGGTATCTTCTATGTCTCCTAAAGCTAAAATTGTGATTGTTAAAGATGACATTGAGAAGGAGTCCTCAAAAGAGGCAGTGACAACATCTAAGAAAGAGGGATTGACTAGTGATCATCTTACTTAGGTGCCACCCTTACCATTCCCTCAAAAATTTCAAAAGAAGGCATTAGAGGAGCAATACAAGAAATTCTTAGGAATTTTCAAGTAATTGCACATCAACATTTCTCTTATTGAAGCTTTAGAACAAATGCCTCAATATGCTAAATTCTTGAAAGACATGTTGAGTAAGAAGCGAAGATTGGGTAAGTGTGAAACGGTTGCGCTTACTAAAGAGTGTAGTGCTATTCTCTTGAACAAGCTACCTCCTAAATGCCATGATCCAAGTAGCTTCTCAATTCCTTATATGATTGGAGACAAATTTCAAGGTGGGGCATTATGTGATTTAGGCTCAAGTATCAATTTGATGCCACTTTCTGTGTTTAGAAAATTGCAACTTGGTGAAGCTAGTCCCACTTCAGTGACTCTTCAATTAGCCGGTAGAAGTTTGGCTTTTCCTAAAGGTAAAATTGAGGATGTTTTGGTCAAGGTTGATAAATTTATTTTCCCTATTGATTTCATTGTCTTGGATTGTGATGAAGATAGAGATCTCTCACTCATTGTGGGTAGACCATTTTTAGCTACAGCACGAGCTCTCATTGATGTTGAGAGAGGATAGATCAAACTTATAGTGAATGATGAAGAAGTTAGCTTTAACATGCACAAAGTAATGAAGTATCCTGAGGAATATGAAATTTATTCTCGAGTAGATATCCTAGATGAGGTAGTTCGAGAGACTTTAGAGTCTTTTACTATGAAAGACTCACTACATGCTATATTATTGGGAAATGATGTGGTTGAAAATGATGATATTGTTGAATGTAAGAAGCTTCTTCAAGCATCTCCTCACTATCTCAATTCCAAAAGGGTATTTGAATCTTTAGAGCTAAAATCTAGACAAGCTCCATCCCTAAAACCCTCAATTGAGCAAGCACCAATATTGGAGCTTAAGCCTTTGCCACCTCACCTCACTCATGCTTATTTGGGTAAATCTGAGACATTGCCTATTATCATCTCTTCTGCTTTGTTTGATGATTAAAAGAGAGATTACTAAGGGTTATTTGAGATCACAAGTAAGCTTTGGGGTAGACAATTGTAGACATCAAAGGTATAACTCTATCTATTGTGATGCACAAGATTTTGTTAGAGGAAGATCATAAGAAGTTTGTTCAAAATTAGAGAAGATTAAACCTTGTGATGAAAAAAGTGGTCAAGAAGGAAATACTCAAGTGGTTAGATGCTGGGATAATCTATCCATTTAAGATAGTACATGGGTTAGCCTGGTACAATGTGTTCTTAAGAAAGAAGGAATGACAGTGGTTAGCAATGAACAAAATGAGTTAATTTCGACCCGAACAGTCATTGGATGGCACATTTGTATGGATTATAGGAAGTTAAATGATGCCATAAGAAAGGATCACTTTCCTCTTCCTTTCATTAACCAGATGCTAGATAGATTGGCTGGCAAGGAGTTCTTTTGCTTCTTAAATGGTTATTCAGGCTATAATTAGATTGCTATAGCTCTTGAGGACTAAGAGAAAACAACTTTTACTTGTCCTTATGGCACTTTTGCCTTTAGAAGGATGCCATTCGGTCTTTGCAATACACCTGTCACCTTTTAAAGGTGCATGATTAGCATCTTTTCTGATATGATTGAAGAAATTATGGAGATGTTTATGGATGACTTCTTTGTTTTTGGAGAATCATTTGAACAGTGCTTGTCCAACTTGGATAAAGTCTTGAAAAGATGTGAGGAGACTAACCTTGTGCTTAATTGGGAAAAAGGCCATTTTATGGTAACTGAAGGTATTGTTCTAGGTCATAAAGTCTCCAAGAAGGGTCTTGAGGTAGATCGGGCTAAGACTTCAATCATTGAGCAGTTATCACCACCCACTAATGTAAAGGCTGTGAGAAGTTTCTTAGGGCATGTTGGCTTCTATCATTGATTTATCAAGGACTTCTTCAAGATTTCAAAGCCTTTATCTCAACTTCTTGAAAAAGACACTCCTTTCAATTTCAATGAAGAGTGTACAAAGGCCTTTGAAGAGTTGAAGAGTAGATTAACATCTACCCCTATCATTGTTGCTCCTGATTGGTCACTTCCTTTTGAGGTCATGTGTGATGCAAGTGATTTTGTTGTTGGAGCAGTGCTTGGACAAAGGTGCGAAAAGATTTTTCATCCTATCTACTATGCAAGCAAGACTTTAGTTGGCGCACAGATAAATTACTCAACTACTGAAAAAGAAATGCTTGCTATTGTTTTTGCTTTTGAAAAGTTTAGAGTCTATCTGATAGGTGCTAAGGTTATAGTTCATACTGATCATGCTGCTATTAGATATTTGTTGAATAAGAAAGAATCTAAACCTAGGCTCATTATATGGGTTTTGTTGTTGCAGGAATTTGATGTGAAAATTGTTGATAGGAAAGGAACTGAAAATCGGGTTGCTGATCACTTGGCTAGACTTGTTCATGTTTCTGATTATGGTGATGACTTGTTGATTGTTGAAAATTTTCTTGATGAGCAATTATTTGTTGTTGGTACTTGTGATTTACTATGGTATGTGGATATTGTGAATTATCTTGTGTGTAGAGTGTTACCTTTTGATTTGAAGCCTTTTCAAAAGAAGAAATTTTTGCATGATATTGATTTTTATATTTGGGATGAACCATTTTTGTTTAAAAGATGTGCTGATTTGATCATTAGAAAATGTGTTCTTGAAATAGAACAAGAAGCCATTTTACATACATGCCATGCATCTTCATATGGGGGGCATTATAGGGGGCAAAGGACCATATCTAAAGTTCTTGAATGTGGATTTTATTGGCCTTCTTTGTTTAAAGATGCTCATCATTTTGTTACTAAGTGGGATAGATGTCAAAGGACAGGTAATATTTCAAGGCGACATGAGATGCCTCAATCTGGAATTTTAGAAGTGGAATTGTTTGATGTATAGGGGATAGATTTCATGGGACCATTTCCTTCTTCAAGAGGCAATCAGTACATACTTGTTGCTGTGAAGTATGTAAGCAAGTGGGAGGAAGCTATGGCTTGTCAATCCAATGATGGCAATACTATGATCCGGTTCTTGAAAAAGAACATCTTTACAAGGTTTGGCACTTATAGAGCTATTATCATTGATGAGGGAACTCATTTCAACAACAAGCAATTCAAAGCTCTTTTGTTAAAATATGGAGTTCACCACTGGATGTCTCTTGCTTATCATCCACAAACCAATGGCCTTTGTGAGCTAACCAATAGAGAGATCAAGCTGATACTTGAGAAGACAGTGGGACCTACTAGAAAAGATTGGTTGGATAAGTTAGATGATGCTCTTTGGGCATATCGTACTGCTTTCCGGACTCCAATTGGGATGTCCCCTTATCACTTGGTATTTGGTAAAGCTTGCCACTTGCCTCTTGAGTTGGAACATAAAGCTTGGTGGGCAATTAAACAACTGAATATGGATTTTAAGCAAGCTGGTGCATCAAGGATTTTGCAATTAAATGAGTTAGAAGAGTTTAGATACCATGCTTTTGAAAGTGTAAAGTTATATAAAGAGAGGACTAAGCGATGGCATGACCAACATATCTTGCATCGAACTTTTGAGCCAGGACAACTAGTTCTTCTTTTCAATTCTAGACTAAGGTTATTTCTTGGGAAGCTAAAATCTCAATGGTCTGGCCCTTTTAAAGTGCTTTCTGTAACACCACATGGAGCAATTGAGGTTCTTGATGAAAGAATGGATAAACCTTTCAAAGTTAATGGACAAAGACTCAAGCATCATTGGGGAGGTGACATAGAGCGATTGAAGTCTGTTATCCACTTGTTTGACCCACCTTGATGATCTGAGAGAGTCTGGCTAAAGACTATAAACCAAGCGCTTTTTAGGAGGCGACCCAAGTTTATTCTTTATTTACTTGTGTTTTTAGTTTGTTTGTTTTCTATATCTTTGGTTTGTTCTTCTTTTATTTTGGTGTGTTTGTAAGATTGCAAAGTTCTTGAAGAATTTGAAACCTCAAAGCCAAGTTTTGGAATCAAAGAATGGGCCAACAATATTTTGGGGGAGTATTCTATCCTTGTGCTTAATTGATGATATTTATATGTTTTTATATAGGATCAAGACCTAGTGTTGATGAAATTCTGGATTGAAAGTTTTTAATTAAATGTTAGGAGGTGTGGAAGCAGGTTTGATATGATGATTGTGTTGATTGGGAGGTGTTTAGGCTATGTTTTTCATGAGTTTTTTCTTCATTTGCATAATTCTCTTAGATTTTGAGTATTTTTGTTCTTTGTTTTGTTTGCCTCAGCGAAAGAGGATTTTGCCCCAGCAAAGGGTATCTTTGTGTTTTCATCAAAAATTCTAGAGAACACCTTCACTGAAGCAAAATATCATTTCGCTCTAGTGGTAGATGCGTCTTTGACTTTTTATCAAAAATTCTAGAGGGCACCTTCATTGAAGTGAAACTTTGTTTTGCTGGAGTGAAAGACTATTCTATGAAATGCTTAACTAACTTATTGAGAGCATCTTTGCTGGAGCGAAATTTTGCTTCATTAGAGCAAAATTTTTAGTTGAGTTAAAAAAAAAGTTTTTTTTTAGTTTAATAAGAATAAATTTGTGAATATTTGTTTACCTTGAAAAAAATTCAAAAAAAAATATTATTTTATTACTATAAAATATTTTATTTTGAATAAAAGAATATTTTATTAAAAAAATTAAAATATATATATATATATATATATCTATACTATTTTAGTTTATTATTTTTATTTTACTAAAAAAATTCAAAAAAAATGTATTTATATATTCATATATTTTACTGATTGCTTTACTTTATTTGCACTTAACAAAAACAAAAGTGTAGCTTTTGTTTTTTTTTTTTATATACATTTAAATAAATAATTTTTTTTTATAGTTTTACCCCTCTATGCTTTTACCCTAATTGTTTCTCTTTCACCTTCGTCCTTCTTCATCCTTCAGCCACAACACTCAGTCCTTCTTGACCAACAGTGTGCTTCACCCCTGTCTGCAACTCATTCTTCTTACTCAGTTGTGTGCAGCATCCCTCAATCTTACTTGACCCAGCTTTCTTCTCCACTGAGCATTGGCAGCAACTTCGCATTCCTCTTTGTCTTCCCTCTGTTCATTCGTGTACAACCTCCTTCACTACTGTGTTCATTTTTTTTTTCTTGTGCTTCAGTCCATCAACTCGGTATTCACTCCAACAAGTTCAGCTACAACCTCCACGCTCCATTTCCTTAGCAGTCAAGTTTAGTGAGTTTTCTCAACCCAGATGTACCCTCCACCTTCGTCATACATCATCATGTTCAGCCCCTCAGTGAGCAGCACTAAAAGCTGAGTCCTCCACTTCCAGCCGTGATTCAGCATCTCCAACTGTATCTTCACTCTCTTCCACCATCACCTTGCTCTGTTTTCCACTTCTGTACACTTTCTTCACTGTTCACAATTCCTCTTCATCGCGTCTCATACCTTCCTGCCCAACTGTGTCTTCAACCATTGTTCACCACCACGTGCAGCATCTCCACCTCTGCTGTCTTCTTCATTTCCTCTTTTCTTCACCTTCGGACCATTTCTTTCTCCCTGTCCATTATAGTCTCTGTTCATAGCCTCTCCTCACCACGATTTTCATTTTTTTTTCATTTTTTTTCTTCTCTGATCCAGCTTCATCGTAAACCATATTATCCCAGTCGCGCCTTCCTTTTCCCTCAATCAGTCACAACATACAGCATTTTAGCTCACCCTATACTGTTTTGCATTGTCTGAATCTTACTTTTACAGTTCACAGTCCACACTTCACCTTTATTTCTATCTTCCCATGGTTGGGTCTGCAACTGTGCTCATTCCACCAGCTTTGAAACTCACCCACACCGACACTCACAGCTCTTCTATGCTGTAGCTAACTGCTTTCATTTGCTCTGCTTCTTTTGAATATATATATATATATATATATTACTCTTGCTTAAGGTACGTTTTTTGCATTTTGGTTTGAAGTTGATTCCTTTAACTAGCGGTGTGGATTCACATAGGTACTTTCTGAGCTGGAATCTGGATTAATAGTTGATTCATGGATCAAAATTTTGGATGCTTCCTTGTTTATTGTTGGCTTATGTGCTTCGAATTACTTGTGAGAGTTGCAATGAGTGTTGGTGGTATGAAATTGGTTTTATTGAATTTATGCTCTGAACTTTAAATTGAATATTTGTTGTGCATTGTATGAACCCATTCTTATCTCAATGTGAAATTTAGTTGTGAGTGTTAATTGTTTTTCATAGTTAGGTGCTTTGAATATTGTGCATATTACTTTGGCTTTCTAGATAATGGTTATTTACCTTAGTTGACAAGTTGAAATTTCAGAGCGAGGACCACTTTGTTTGTACTATTGAGGGTACAATGGTTTAGTTAAATATTCTTTGACTTTACCAATTTTTGGCATTGAACCTTAAAATTTGATTTTTTTTGTTTGCTTATGTTGAAAGTCTATTATTCTTACTTTGTTGTCTATTGATGGATGACATATTCTCATGATTTGAGTGGGGCCTTTATTTTGATTTGTCCACTTTCACAAATTGGCATGGCTCTTATTTCCATTTGGTTATCTTTATTTAATTTTTGGCATGTGATTACTTTTGTGAAGGTTTGTTTATTGTGACTTATGGTGGCTTGTCTTGTGTTTATGATTTAGCAATGGGTCACAAGAGTATAGCTAAATGCAAGACTGCTCCCTCTTCTTCTCAAAAAGCTGCTAAGAAGTCAAAGCAACCATTCAACAATGAGAAATTCATGAATCATGCATGCCAAAATAGATTTATCTCTCTAGTGGGATCCAAGAATTTTATTTTTGACTGCTATTGTGCAATTTTATGCTCGAAAGCTGCCTTCCAAACACTGGTGCGAAGGGGATGGATGGTGTATTTGACAAATAAAAAATTCCAATATTATATCCCTGCTCTAGTTAGGGAATTTTATGCGAATGCATTTTATTGCTACAATGACACTTATTGGGTGCGTGACAAGGAAGTAGTAATTAATGCCGAGGTTATTTAGAATTATTATGACTTCCCTTCCACTACTGACTATCTTTATCGCCAATATAAGATAAACGCTTTCACACCTGATTGGGATGTAGTGGCCAAGTGTTTATGTTTTGACTCTGCTATTTTTTTGCAAAAGAGGGCTATTGAGGAGTACACTTACAAGGCAAAGCACATTTTGGTTTCATTTAGTAGCTCAAATGTCATGCCCACATCAAATGCATTAGAAATGAACAAGGATCATTCTTTTCTCATCTATTGCATTATGGAGAGAAAATTAGTTGATCTAGCTGCTATTATCTATGACTCTATAAAGTGGTGTATCAATGTCAAGACTAAGAGAGCACTTGCCTTTCCTCATTTAATTACTGAGTTGCTTCTGGCCACTAAGGTTCCCATTACTGATGATGAGGAATAACAGCAACCCCGTCAGCCTATCAAGTACCACAAAATGCATGCCAAGTCATCTCGAGTAAAGGAGTCTCTGGTAGAACAAGGGGAAGAAATCAATCAGCCCACCCTTATTCATTCTCCTCCTTTTAATGTGTGGGCTAAGCAACAATTGGATTCATTAGCGGATGCTGTCAAGAGGTTGGAAGAGCATTTATGCCTCATCATGCAACATTTACACATACTGGTCATGACGTGCCTGACTCATCTGTGACACCTTCTCCTATTCCATCCATGGATCCCTCTCAAGCTGAACCCACCACAGAATTGAGCTTCCACTCTACTTGATTTGTGTTATTTTGATTAGTATCTTTATTTCTTTTGCTTTTAGTCCTTTTAGTTATTTTGCTATTTTTTTCTTTGTGACTGTTTCATTTACTATGTAACTGATATTTGATAACACTTTACTTGATGGTTTGTAATTAACTTCTTTATTTCCAACTTATTTACTTATCTATTTGATGTGATTAGCAGGTACCTATTCTCTTGAGGATATGTCACTCTCATTCCTCTATCAAAGTCTTTCTATTTGTCAACTCACCATGTCTATTGGTCAGGGGAGTTTCAGTGTCCCTCTCTCTTCTTGTTTGTTTTCTGTCTTTAAACACTGGGGACAATGTTTAATTCAAGTGTGGGGGAGGGTGTACTTGCTTTTATATTTGTTATTTTACTTGTCCTTGAGTTTGTTTTGTTTTAGGAATTTGTTGTATATATTTGTACATAGTTTAAAAAAATGATAAAACAAATTTTGAAAATTTTGAAAATCTCATAAACATTTTTTTAATCAATTTTGATGTTCTTTTTGGTGAATGTGGCTAAGGTCGAATTGGTTTGAACTTGAGAGAATTACATTTGATTAAAAGTTGGTTCTACCTTCCTAGAATTTTAGTAAATAGGCAATGGATTAAGTTTGGATAATTGATAATAGTTTGTCTAAAAAGCTTCTGAGAATTTTGAGCCTAAATGTTCATTTCCTTTAAGAGAGAGTGCATTTATTATGATTCCATCTCTAAAACTTGTTTTGAATCTTTGTTGAGACTTATAATAGCCATTTGCATACACAAAAATGATTTAGGCATTCATTTCTTTTAGCTAGTATAGCCAAATATCCATCCCTTTTTCACATAAATCATTTGTTTCACCCATTTGAGCCTTGGCCTTATTTTTTTAAAAAAAAATCATCATATGCCCTTTTGCTAAGATTTACCCACTTTTCATCCATTTTTATTCCCATTTACCACTTTGGTTAGTACTAAGTGTTACATCCATAAAAGAAAATGAAGGACTTAGAATTTAGTTAGGATTTGATAAGTGGTTCAAAAGAAAAAAGAAAGAGGAAACAAAAGAAAAGAAGATGAAGAAAGAAGAGAAAAGAATACGGAAAGTTTAAAAAAATGATGAAAAAAAAATCAAGTAAAAAAAAGGGATGTTTATCTTCATTGATACCTCTTGTAAATAGTTGTGGTTTATCCTTCAATTTCAGCACTAATTAGAGTATGTAATTTTAACTCATTGAATAATTTCATTTCATTATCCTACCTAGAACATTACAACCTTTCAAAAGTCCTTTTGATTTGTGTGTGCAATGGCATAATTTAGTGGAGATTAAGATAAGAAACAAGCCTATGGTAGATGGGTTACAATAGGTGGAATTGAGTGAAACACAACCCTTAGACACCTTGACCGTAGAGTGTAAATATTTGACTGGTGAGGGATAATCTATTGGAATTTATCTTTGCTTAATTAAGTGTCTTGCTACTATTATTTTTGGAAGGCAGGAAAGATTTGTAATTAAATTGAGTTCTTGAAAGTTTGAATTGTATTTGACCTTGAAATATTCACATTTTCTTTTGCCATTTTTGTATAGTTATTTTCTTTTACTTGAAGATAAGCAAACATTCAAATGTGGGGGTTTGATGACTTTCAATATTTTATTAAATTTATTAGTATTTTTAATGTAATTGGAAGTCATTTATTGAAATTTTGTTAGCAAAAATATGATTAAGTAGATGAATGTGTGTGAAAATGGGCTTGGAAATATGTTGGAAGTTAGTGGACCAATTCTATCATTTATTCTGGATTTTATGCATGTAGGGAGGCCCAATTTAGAGGCCCAAAGAAAAGAATTTTGGAGCTCAAGTCAAAGAAATTAAATTTAAAAAGAAAATCTGAATAAGTCATGTTTATTGCAGCAAAAACGCGTTTTGCTACAAAAAAGTGCGATTTTAATGAAACGTATAGTTTTGACTCTCAGCGAATTTTGAGGGCTTGAGGCACCTTATGTCAGTTCCAGTTCGTCTTTAACCAGTAGCTGCACGTCCGGGGAGCATTTTAAGGTGGAGAAAGAGTTGGAAAAGCTTGGAGAACACTTGGGTCTTGTGATTTTGTGACAGAAATCATCCTTCCTAAGCTTTCTTCTCCCTTTTCTCTACATTTTGATGTATTTTTTGCTAAATATTATTGCTTCATGCTGTTTTAATGGCTGTTAATGGCTGAACATATTTGACTTAGAGTAACTATGAACTAGTTAGTGGATTAGAACTTGTTTTTACCCATTGGTTATGCTTAATAGTAATTTTGGTTGCTCAATCATGCATTAATTTTTCTATTTAATGTTTGGCCATCATTAAATATGAATTTAGGTATTGGGGTTTTTTCCTTGACAAAAGGGAATCTCATTTAGACCTTTAGATTGAGTAATATGAGATTAGACTATGTTCTAATTTGTAATTAGGATAGAAATATATCTAACTGCCTCATATAATTAAATTAGAGTGAGTTGGAATTAAAGTTGCCTCTTGGATAATTTTTTTAGAAATAACATAATTAATTTGAGAGAGGGTTATTTGAGGTTCAAAAGACCCTTATAGCTATTAATGCTCTAGATTAACAAAATTAGCATTAAAATTATTTAATTGGGTAAAAAGCAAGATGTATGAAGCTAGCAAGGGATTAGCGACTCTAAGTTACATTGAACATTTTTGGTTGTTGGATTGGGAATCTCATTGCATTTTATTCATTTCACTTTTAAATTTTGCTTAATCAATCACTTCTAATTGGTTTTGCTTAACGTGAACAAAAATGAAAAATTTATTGGCTAATTGCTATTATGCTTGATTCCTTGTGGGATCGACCTTGACACACTATTATATTACACTTTGACCCGTACACTTGCGGTGAAACATTTTTTGTGCGCTACTCACATGATAAAAGAATTTAGCAATTTAATTTATTTATATTTTTAAGTGTTAGTAACAATTTGTTTAAGTATGTATATATATATTTTTAAAGAATTTTAATCATCATACCTATAAAACCTTATTGACTTATATGGTAATATAATTATTCTAAATATCTGCAGAGATTCCAAAATCTCACACGATAAAAGATTAAATAATATACACCTAAGTACATTTTTAATTTGATTGATTTAATATAATATATATATATATATATATATTTTAAAACTTAATCGTTATATTCGTAGAGTCTTATTAACCCATACGATAATACGATTATTTAGAAGTCTACGGAGATTCAAAAACCTCACGTGACTAAAAGATATAATCGATAAATGTGATTGCAATTTAAATAAATTAATTTGGTTAATTAATTTTCTAAATTGTGTATTATATGATTATTTATAAAAATCACTTATTTATTATACAAATTGAAAATCACTACATTTGCGAGGACTTATTATCCCACACGATGATATGATTAATTTAAGTCTCTACGAAGATT
Source organism: Prosopis cineraria (assembly GCF_029017545.1). Classification (NCBI taxonomy): domain Eukaryota; kingdom Viridiplantae; phylum Streptophyta; class Magnoliopsida; order Fabales; family Fabaceae; genus Prosopis; species Prosopis cineraria. The sequence continues at coordinate 12,451,285 of NW_026555338.1, forward strand.
CTTGAAATCTCACATGGGACTTAAATATTTTATTAATTTGGATTATAAAAAAGAGAGTTAATTTTTATGATGGGCCTTTGGAACCCATATTAACATATAAGTTTTGCTCTCATATCTGCGAAACCTTATTGATTTACACGATACAAGATTATCTTAAATATTTGCAGAGATTCAAAATTTCACACAATAAAAGGATTAAATAATATTCACTTTAAATGCATTTTAATGCGTAATTATACAACGTATATTTTTAAATGTAAAAATTTTAATCGTTATACCTGCGAAGTCTTATTGACTGATGCGGTAGTATAATTATCCTACAGGTCTACGAAGTTTAGAAAATCTCACATGACCACAAGATCTAATTAGATTATAATTCAAATTTATTAATTTAATTAATTAATATTTTAAAAATGTTTATTATTTTATTTACAAAAATTCATTTATTTATTTACCATACAAATTGTGAATCATGTTATCTGCAAGGATTTATTATCCTACATGATAAGTTAATTAATTTAATTCTCTATGAAGATTCTTGAAATCTCACATGAGACTTAAATATTTATTATAAAAAGAAAATTAATTTTAATAATGGGCCTTCGGAACCCATATAAATACCTATAAGATTGATCCTCATACCTGCAGAATCTTATTGATTTACATGATATGAAATTAGTCTAAATGCCTACGAAGATTCTTAGAATATCACACAACGAATAGATAATCAAAATATTTGCATTTGCAATCGATGCATAATATTATGGTTGGCTAAACAATTTACGTAATAAAGGCAATGGAAAGAATAAATTAATTTGATAATTCACTATTCTTTTGACTTGACGATATATTCTAAAAAAAAAAAGATTTGGCATAAACTTTTAGCAAGATCATAACCACAATAGACACAGCTCCAAACCACAATCAACCTCACAAATGATCAATAATATTTTCACAGGCTCTCTATTTTTTTTTTTTTTAGACATCTCTCAAGTATGTTCTAAATTCTACATAAAAAAATATTTAATTCTTAAATTTTTTTAATGCCTAAACATATTCTTAATATTTATCATATATATATATATATATATATATGTTCATCAATGAATGTAAGATTAAGGGAGATGACATGATTTAAATATTAGCTGAGCAGGCCGTCAGATATGCATTCTTCTTCCTTCTCCTCTTTTCCTCAGAGATACTATCATATTCATCACTGCTAGCATCACTAGATTCTGAGGACCGTTTCTTTGCCTTTCTCTTGGATTTCTTCTCTTTCCTTCTATCATGGTCACCCAAGTCAGAGTGAGAATGCTTCCTATGCTTCCTGTGAGCTCTTCTACTGGACTTCTTATACTCATTGTCACTGTCATAATCTGAGTCAGAGCCAGATCGTTTTTTATGTTTTGCAGCCTTCAACTTCCTCTCTTTAGCTTCAGCATCAGCTTTGGCCTTAGCAGCAGCTTCCAGCTTCTGCTCCCACTTCAAAGGAGCCTCCTTTCTGTCCATAATTCTCTTCTCTCCTTCCTCGGTTTTCTTCTCGTCTTGATGCTCTGTTTTTGCTTCCGGTTTTCTCGTCATCTTCCTCTTCTCTTCGTCTCGGTTTTCTCTCTCATTCTCGTGCTCTTTTTTTTTGTTTTTTCTGCATTTCGTTTCTCTCCCTCTGTGCTCTGTTTTTCTTTCGTTTTCTTGTCCGTTTCCAGCTCTTTCCTTCCTCCAGTTTTCCTCTTCGTTTTCATCTGGTTTTTTTATGCTTTATCACTGAAGCTTCCCTTTTTCTGTACACGTCTCTTTCCTTCTTTTCTTCCTTCCACTTGCGTGCATGCTGCATTTCTGCTCTGCTTTTGCCTTTTTCTATAGCGTGCATCTCTGTCTTTTCTTCAGCGTGTACGTATGGTCTTTTCTACGCTTGCTGTGTTCTGCTTCTCTTTCGCTGGTGTTTTCTCTCTGCCTGTCGAAAGTCTGTGTGTGCACATCATGGTTGCTTGCTACTCCTTCTGCTGTGTTTTCGTGTGTGCGCTTCAGCTAGTGTGTCTAGTTCTGCTTCTGTGTTTTGTGTGTGTTTCTTTTGTGTGCATGACTGCGTTTTCTCCTTCCTTCGCTTGTGTGTGGTCCGGCCTGCTCACTTTTGCCTTTTTCTCTTCTGCGTTTTCGTGTGTGTTTAGGGCTGCTGTACCTTCATGTCTGCTCTTTGCTTCTGCTGTTCTTGCTTTTGCTGTAAGGCTTGCTCTCTGCGTTTTTGTTTCTCCCTGTAACGTGCCGAGCATTTAGGTGTGTGGGTGAAACGCTGATCATCCCATATTTATTTATTTTTATGCTTAATGTTCTTTTTTTATGTCATGTTAATTAAAATTTTGGAAATTAAACTAAGAGAGAAAAAATTTAATTTTGAACTATGCAAGAATATCTTTCTTCTTCTTCTTTTAATGGAAAGGAAAAAGATTTAAGGAAAGAATTTCTTTTTTAAAAAAAATAGTTGATTCTCACAAAATTGATTCTCAATATTTTGAATGATTGGAATAATTTGGGAGAGATTTTAAAAGATTTAAACAAGATTTTTTTGATTTTGTTAAATTATTATATTTTTTAGAATATAATCCTAAAAAAGGATTAAATTTTATTTTTATATTTTTTATATTTTTTGATTATTTTAATGAACTAAAAGAAATAAAATCCTAACCAACAAAAGATTATCTAGGATAAAATAAAATTAAATCCTATTAATTATTTTTTAAAAATATAATCCTAAAAAGGATTAAATTTTATTTTTGTATTTTTATATATTTTTTTGGTTATTAAAAAAAATGCCTGGCCAAAATACTGTGTTCATAATGTTCTTCTAAAAAAAGTTGATTTCTTCTTTTGTAATGACAAAGCTGTTAAATTTTATGATATGAATGGGTTTTACTATGATGTAATTTGATCTTATAGATAGAAAGAATTCTGATATACGAGCATCATTAATGTATTGATATATTTACTATTGTGGTCGATTATTGATAAAAAAGAGTTAAGAGTAAATTCAATGAGTAAAAAATAAAGTTTCCTCAATTGAGCACAACTTTGTATTTTAAGGATAAATTTAAATCACTTAATGCTCAATTAGAAGATAAATTTTTCACTAATTTAATGATAATTTATATATATTGAGAAGGAAATAGCTAAAAATTTATTATAGACATAATAATTGATGATTTTTATACCATGGAAAATTGAAGAATAAAACTTAAAAAATAAAGGTGCAAATATTTATTTTTGTTATTGTTTTGTAAAGTTGAATATGAATATAGGCATTGGAACATTTACACTATGTTAATGATGTATATAAATTTAACTTTCTTTCTAATATCATATATGCTTTGTTATCTTAGCCTTCTCTAATTAAAATTTATGGCTCCGCCCTACCCATAGCAATCCTTCACCTTCTACAATGGCAACACTCTTCCAAGTTTCGAATTGGTTGAACCACCGTACCATTCACATTTTGAAATCCATATCATTTGGCGCATTTTTCACTGCCTTTGAGCATTTTTGGGTCTTTTGTAGAATTTATTGAAAAATATTTCATGCATGCTTCATAAGAGATGAATTTTGGCTTGGTTTATATCATTGTCAAGTTTAATGATATATTATACACCGGGGGACCTTTTGCCGAGGTGAACTATGCCTATAGGTAAATTTAGAAGTATTTTGATTTTTGGAGCAAAACTAAGTTAGGCTGCTACCCAAAAATATATGTATATATACACAGTGAGGTAAAAGAAAAATGTATTTAATAGTTGATAATTCAGTGGACATGGTTTATCCAATGGATTGGGATCTTCAAGCAATAATCACTTTAATAAAAGTTATACATGCAATTATTTTTTTAAGAAAAAAATTAACAAATTTCTTAAATGATATTCCCTTCTTCTAAAAAAAAATGTGACTTTGAGATTTTCTCAAAAATTAAGGAAGACGTTAAATAATTTTAACTTATTGTAAAACAATTCATAAAAAAAATTGTTATCGTAATGCTACTTTACTAAAATGCCTGACTTCAATTAATTTTTGAATGAATGTCAATTCAGCGCTGAAAAATACAAGTTCGAATAATTTGGCTCTATAAATATTTAAATAGAGTATTGATAAAGGGAAAATAGAAAAAATAATTAATAACTTATCATAATTTTGAAACAACAATTATTTATAATAACTTTGAATAATTAATACTAATGGGGTTAGGTGTAGCAGAAATGGCCTGCATCTCAACTGGCGAGCTAAGTTGAGTTCTCACTAAGAAAAATGCTCATATTTTAGTGTCAACTGTGTCACAAATATGAGAATACTTGTATACAATGAAACAATTTGAAGGGAAAAAAAAACTGTCATCTCGTCTTCGATCTCTTCCTCCACCCAGCCCCATTGTTGAACCTCACTTTTGTTTCTTTTCGTCGTCATCGCAAATCCTGCATTTCATATTCTCTTCGCATTCTACGATGCCTTTTTGATCAAGTCATCTTTAAGGTATTTGTCTCTTATGCTCTCTCGTGTATATGTTTTCTCGCTTCGTTTCCTTTGGTACTTGATGAGACTTTCTCTAATTTCTGATTCTTAAGAGTTTCGTTTCATTCTCTCTACAGTGGACTTTCATTTTCGTTCCTTTGATATAAACTTTGATTTGAACAATTTTGGATAAGCCCTTGATAAGATCCTCCATGCTCAGCGACATGATGATTTTGCAAAAATGCGCGAGAATCTGAGTGAGTATTCTAGCTAGCAAAATGAATGAAGGAATTTGTGTGCGTGAACAAGTTACAACTTAACAGAAAAACTTGCTGCAAAGGAAATGCAGTGCTTTTATACAAAGATTGAAAATTAGGCAAACGAAATAATAAAATGCTCAGACGCTACAATGCAAAGGCTAGCTCCTTCCATTCACGTAAATAGTACTCCCTCTATCTCAAAGATACTTTTGGAGAGATTTGACATTCTAAAATATGAGATATTTTAATTTTAATTTTTATTATTATTCTTCTCATATGTTATCTCTCTTTAATATATTTCATAAATACAATATTAAATGAAGGGCATTTTGGAAACATTATATTTTTACTTTGAAAAAGTTAAATCTGTAAAGTATATTTAATGAAATTTATTAGTATGAGTGATTTTATTCAAAAGTGTCATATAAATTATGACAGAGGGATTACAATTGATTACTGGAGAAACAATATAAGATGGACACATAGAAAATACAAAATATATTACAGTTATGCACAGGGTAACTAATTACATAATTAATTACAATCTCATTCTGAAACAAGCATTACTCATAAACACTCGTCCTTGAGCTTGTAATCAAAATGGTTTCTCAAAAATTTAGGCTTTCACTAATTCCTTGGAAGCTATAAATTTAACATTAAGAGATTGCTATGCAAACAACCGATATTGATATGAAATTATTGAGTTTACAGAATTTGTTTATAGTGTGTAGTAGGGCAACATAAAAGGAGGGTCAGGCAAGGCCAATATCATCCTTTCCAAATGCCCAGCCCAATGTGAAGTTTGGGCTAGCTCGATGCATGAGTTTTTAGTTTTGTCCGATTGACCTAAAAAATTTTCACAAATATTTTTAAATATATTTTAGCTGGAAGGTGTTTTAAAAATGGAATGAGTCTTTTCATCCGTCAGTCCTTAATTTCAATACTTTCATGGATTGTAATGACTCATTCCAATTCATAGCAGCCACTACCAAGTGCTCCACTTCATGTCTGATGTAGGCTTAATAGCCATTTAGTTTGAAAAGTCTTAAAACTTGAAAAGTGGTTTAGAATTTAGATTCCTCCTCCCCAGGATTGACGTTTTGGTGCTTGAGCTCTCAATTTTTGGTCATGACAATTTCTAAAACTATTCAAAATCAATGCATGCGTATTGTCCATTTCTGCACAAATTCTTCTTCACAAGCAACCAAACAATGCCCATCAAAAAGAGTCGTGATCAATACATAGCTGTGATTGGAGATTGTATTATGTATAATACAGTCTCAAAAGTAATCTTGCCCTCGCGGAAAAGTTTTAGACCTTTGCACTTCCATGAACAAAGGATCGAGTATTCGTGGCCTCAGAAAACTGAGAGAGGGAGATTGGATATTGAATGAAAATGAAATAAAATATTTAAGTAAACAAATAAGGGACCATAATAAAAAATTGTGTCAATTTTTATACAACATGTTTGCTTGTCAAGACAACTATATAATGAATTCCTTGGGTATAGTCTAAAATATATTTTTATAATATTCAATATTTGCAAGCATTACTAGTAAGATAAATTATGTAAATCTCTCCTTTACTTATTTTTTAAGTCAAATAGATTTTTTAGTTATATTTTTATAATTCTGCAGCTTTTTTGGGGAAATTCATCATTTGTTTTGTCATTATTTTCTCTTGAAGATTATTTTCCGTCAAAAATTTTAGAAAGTCTTGATCTTATTTTCATTTTCTTAATGAAAGGAAACGATTATAAATAGAAGTTTCTAATTAATGTGCTGGAGCAATCCAAATTATGAGAATTACTGTAAGATCCTAAATTTTATTATGCCACCTTAAAGAGGGCATTGGATCAAGTACTGGGACTAAAACAATAAAAACATATAAAATAAAATAAATATAGACAATAATTAAAGTGATTAAATTTAAAAAATGCTTGAAACTAACTAAAAAAATTAAAATAATAATAGTTCGATATTTTGTTAATTTTTATAATATATTAGATCATCTTAAAATTATCTTCAAAGATATATATATTTAAATAATAACAACAATAATAAAAGAAATTAAAAAAAATTATTACAAGTTCAAACTTATAGGGTAAAGGTACATTTTTGTCCTTGATGTTTTCTCTGAAGAGCATCTAACACCCTAAGGTATTTCACCTAGCATTTTCACACCTAATGTAATTAATTCAGTACACCTGTTACCCTAACGTTAAACCCATACACATTGATTGTTAGAATTGCTGAGTTGGACTACATTTTGACCGAAAATGTTGATTTGGACTAAACTCTCCCTCTCTCTCTAGGCTATAATCTTCTTCCAGTTACGGCAGGAAGGTGCTGGACCTGAGGGCCAAGTGGATTAAAGGACCCCTCTCCTCTCTCCCCAACCTTCTCTCGTCTATCTCTCTCTCTTTCTTCTCCCTACTTTCTCAACCTTCATGGATGCATGCATTGCTTATGCATGTTGTAACAGAAGATGGTTTTTGGTCCCATGTAGTCGGTATAGTGGAGGTTGAAAGAGGAGAAGCTGCTATGTGAATGCAATGACACCGAGAAGGAGACGAGTTAAGGATCAACGATCCTGACATCTTTGTTCTCCCCTATTTTTGTTCTTAGAAACAGAGACGGCTTAAGTGTCATATTGTTCACTTTGAAAGGCATCATCTACAGATAAGTTATGGGATTGTGATTGAAACTGGAAAGGCATTGATATGAACGGTGAGGAGTTTCTTTTGTTGCCGATGGAGAGAACATTCGGTTGCTATGATCTTTGAACATCTGCGATTGTCACCGTCATCACTCCAAATACCGGCTACACAAACTCATCTTCCTCATCATCTTCACTCTAAACTTTCGCAACACAACTTGCCCAAGTCATCATAGTCACTCTATGGTTGGGGAAGAAAGTTGAAGAAGCTTGAACGGGTGGTCTTGGAAATTTGAAAAATCATTGTGGATGTTTTGGTTAGCAAAATCACTGCAGGAGGCCAAGGAAGAGGTAGATCATCATTGACGATAGAGAGGATGAGCTTCAAGGTCGACGGCTATGAAGAGAGAGGGAGACAAAGGCATTGAGCTTCAAGGATGGCAATGGAAAATGCAATAGAGACGTGAGCTTCAAAGTAGACAATGATGGTGGAGGCTGCTAAGCTTTGAGCTTTGTTGGAAGTGGGAGAGCAAAAATGAGAAGAGGAGAGTGGGTGATGAGAGCATCAACTCAATGCTTCTAGCATTGGAGGGAGGTGATAATGCTGAAGACTTAGGCAATAATGGAAGAATCATCATCAAAGGGAGATGATAACTTGTCACATAAAATGGGGCTTACAAGAAATTTTCAATGGAGTTAGTGTGTATTTAATGTTAGGGTAACAGGTGCTTCAAATCAATTACATCAGGGTTGAAAATGCTATGTGAAATACCTTAAGGTGCTAAGTGCTCCTCGGAGAAAATATTAGGGGCAAAAATGCATCTTTACCCAAACTTATAACCTAGCGAAAACCCTACTCTTTGTTCACTGAGTTTCTATTCATTCTTCCAAGACAGCTGATTGCTCTTGAGGAACTCACACAGGTATTTCTCTTCTTTTTTTTCTTATCTTTCCTTCTCCCTGTCGGCCTTTCCCTCTGCTCTGCGTGATCCTTTTCTTGTCAGCAAACACATGTCTATACACACACACACACACGCATGTAGGATTCACACACTCAGTACACGTACCTCGTTCATCCTTTTCCTATTGACAGTTCTCACAAATCTACTCCCTGTTGCCTCTGTCGGATTTTTATCTCCAATAAAATACAAGAAGCTGCCAAAAAAATAAAATACAAGAAGCTGCCAAATAAAAAGCTGAATTTTGCAAGTTGTGGTATTAATTAAACATAACCATGATATGTGTACCGATGCCTCATGGTGATGTCAGCTTTAGGAAAATTCCATAACCACGTCAAAAAAAATAAATCTAGCTTTGTCAATGTCATATTTACAATTATATAATAGAATTAGTTTAAAAATTAAAATTTATAAAAATGCATAATTAATTTATATAATTGAAGTTTAGCATGAACTTTGAATATTCCAATAAATTAATTACACGATAAAAGGACATGAATTTTAATTGTGAACTCTAGTGTAGCTTTAAAATCCTAGAGTAATTTTTTAGAGTAACCTTAGAGTAGCTTTGGATTTTATTTTAATATTTTTCATATGCATGTGCTTTATGTAGACTTTCACCGAGAGCTCTTCTTGCTTGGTTTTGCTATGTGGCTGCTTGGTAACCCAAGAAGAACAAGTAACTCGGGGTTTTTTTCATATGTGTACAAAGCTCGATGTTTGAAAATGAATGTGTATAATCATAAATTTAATTATAGAAAATTTATATATTACTTGAATTCTATTAAGCATGCTTGTAGCTCAGCTATATATTATTGTTAGTGTTTTTTTTAAGCATGCTTGTATATTGAGTTGATCGGATGAGATATTTCTATTTCTTTTCAAGCATGCTTCTACACGAGGTAAATGTTGTAAATGTAAGGTTTGCATTGGGGGTTGCGTTGATAAGAAGATGATGATGTTGATGGATATATAATTCAATAACCATGCGATTTGCCTCGATTGCATGCATAGTGGTTGGCCTTTTTGGAGCCTCATTCCTTAATACTTATCTGGCCAAGTTTGTAAAGGAGGAATGTGAGATAGTAACACCTCCTATTTAGGTTCTTTAAGGAGGGGAGTTATAGTTTGGGCTTGGGCTCTGTACCTTTGGTTGGGTATATCTTGAGCATCGGAGAAGCTTGGTCAATCTAGCATGTAGGCCAGACCATATTTAAGCCCATGGTTCCAGTCAGCGGATTCAAGATGGACGAAGTAATAAGAAGGATTGTTGATATTGCATGTTATGAGCTATATTCTATGAAATTCTTATGCCATAATTGAATGATTCTTATGAACTCACTTGTGTATTGGTTGTATAACTGTTTGGTTGTAGTTTGTGCATATATGCTTAAATTTTAGGCTACTAAGATATTAGCGTTCACCCCTTCTTTAACATTTTCTAGGTGAAGGCTTGAGTAGGAATCAAGGGAAGGCGCTGAAGGAGTAAGCCTTTGGCTGTTGTACTCCTCACAGCACATGCAGGATCATTTTACTTTTTGCGATGATTATAGGACCTTTTATCATTTTTGGACTATCTTACTTTCTTTGAAATTGCTTTTGTTGTTATTGGACGGTGATCCACCACAAATTGGTTTGAATTGAGATTTTAGAATTTGGTTATATTTTAAATTATGATGTTGCAAAATTTATGCTTTGAATTAAATAAGGTGGGTGGAGCCTTTGTGCTTCAATGATTGTTTGCTAAGTGTCTAGATGGTAGGACATGTGTTACAATTGCTAACAAACTTTGTCAAACATTAGAATAAAAATCCCAAGATATATTGAATCCTATACTAGATATCTACCATAAAATCACTTATTCAAAAGTTAAGAGATTATGGTTAAGATGTTCTTCTAGAAAAAAGTTGATTACTTCTTTTTATAATAACCAAATTATTGAAATTTATTATATAGATGGTTTTTACTATAACATAATTTAATCTCATAGATAGAAAGAGTTGTGACAATTGAGCATCATTACTATCTTAGTATATGTAAATGCCCTAAGAGGGGGTGAATTGGGCTAATTAAAAATTTTAAAAGATTTGTAGTAATAATTAGAGTAATGAAGGAATGAAATCACCAATCACGAGAGTTAGAAGAGCAAAGCTTGACACAAGTGATTTATTTTGATTTGACTCCTACTACTTAAGTCTACATCCAGTCTCTAGGAACCTCTTGAGATTTCTAACTATATTATCAAGATTAATTTGGGTTCTTAGTTGCTTTAGTATATTAATAGACTTCACAAGAAGTCAGAAGCTCTCCCCCTTATAAAGGTAATGATAAATCCCTTTAAGCTCCCCAAGCTTAAGTTCTTCTATTTTAAAGATGTAAAACAAAGATAAATAGAGTAAGTTTAAGAATGAACTACTATTGCTTTTAAGCTCTCTCTAAGAATAGATATATGATCACTAAAGCTCTCAAACAACAAATGATACACAGAAGGTAGGTAAACTTTAATGCTCAAGTAATCACAAAATTTTTCTCATTGGCTCACATTGTTTGTCCTTCACTCAGGTTTCATAAATGAGTCTATTTATAGTTGTGGATCATAGATGATATATTGGAATCATAAATTTTTCCATTGAAGTTTGCATGTAATTTGTTTCCTTCTTTCCTTTATGTTTTCTTGGATATCTGAGCTTAACTGAGGTTCTTCGATGGATGAGGCATTATAATATACTTTACGATAGAGTCTTCCTCTTTTGCATAGCAACGGCTACTAACATTTAATGCTTTTGACAAAAGCACATAAAGCTTATACATTTTGGTATAACAGAAGGCAAACTTAGTGAATTAAGGAAAGATAAGCAAACTAAATAATTTCAAGAAAATAAGTGTGTTTGAATATCATTTAGAAAGGGTTCAGAGTGAGCACAATTGGTTCCAGATGAAAAGAAAGACTAAGAGATGAGTTTCGGTGAGATTTAGAAACATCACAAAAAACAGAGCATGAAAAAGAAAGACAGTACTAGAGTCCCAACACTGGTGCTAATGTGATGAAAGAGTTTTGACAAACAAGCTTAACATAGGTGTTATTCAGACAGTACTGGTGTTGTATGTTGATCTTCATAAAAGGTAAAGATTTTCAACAATATTGAGTGAAAAAAGGATATTTTTACAAAAAATAACTTAGCACTGGTGTTAAAAAAAAACACCGAAGCTACATGATCAAGTAAAAGTCCTTGTAATAGAAAAGAAGAGACAATACCGGTGCTATACAATTAGCATTGATATTACAGATAATGTTCTTAATTCAGTACAAGTGCTATTGAAAAACACAGGTGTTGTCTTAACTCAAACAAGGACAAGGGATGAACAAGACCAATGTTATATAAACAATACTGGTGCAAAGAATAGTATTCAAAGAATAGAGAATCAATTGCAAAGGTTTAAAGGGATAACACTAATGTTAGAACAAGTAGGACCGGTGTTATATGGAACACGAACCAAAGAGAAATAGAAACAATTCAAGTAGCACCGATGTTAAGGTTTCAGTACTGATGCAAAGGACACTTAGAAATAATTTTAGAACAAGATTGCATCAAGCATATAGAATATAGTTAAGTCAAATACTTAACTAACAGAGAGATACTTGAACATAAGAACTTCTGTTACACGAATAAGCTCACACTTAATTAGTTTAGATTAATATTAATCCAATTAACTTAGGTTGAAGTTAAATAACTTGTAATGCACAGAACTTCTCTTTGTTTTGTAATAATCAAAACTAGGGTTCAACAGTGTATTTACTATTGTGGTCAATTATCAATTAATAGAATTTAATAGAAAATTCAATGAGTAAATAATAACTCTTCCTAAATTGAGCACAACTTTGGATTTTAAGAATACATTTAAATCATTCAATTCTCAAAGAGAAAATAAATTTTTTACTCATTCAATGATAGTTTATGTTGAGAAGGAAATAGCGAAAAAATTATTATAGACATGATAATTGATGATTTTTATATGATGAAAAATTGAAGAGAAATACTTAAAAAATGAAGGTATAAATATTTATTTTTGTAAAATTGAATATGAAAATAGGCATTGAAATATTTATGTTATTAATAAAGTATATAAATTTAACTTTCTTTCTATTATCATATATACTTTGTTTTCTCGGCCTTTCCAAGTTTCAAATAGGTTGAACCACCGTTCCATTCACTTTTGGAAACCCATATCATTTGGAACATTTTTCACTGCCTTTTAGAGCTTTTTTTTTTTAAGAACTTATTGGAAAATATTTCCTGCAGGCTTGACAAGAGATGAATGTTGGCTTGGTTTATTCATTGTCAAGTTCAATGATATATTGTATCCCGGGGAACTTTTGTGGAGATGAACTATAGCTATAGGTAAATTTAGAATCAGAGGTTTATTTTTTTTTTTTAAAAAAAAGGTTTGATTTCTGGAGCAAAACTAAGTTAGGCTACCCATATATATAAAGTGAAGTAAATATTTGATAGTTGATAACTCAGTGGACATGGTTAACCGAATGGATTGGGATCCTCAGGCAATAATCACTTTAAATAAAAGTTATATATGCAAGTTTTTTATTTTGGAAAAAAAGTTAATAAATTTCCCAAATGATATTCCCTTCCACGAAAAAAATGTCACTCTGAATTTTCTCACGAATTAAGGAAGTCGTAAAATAATTTTAACTTATTGTAATACTCTTCATAAAAAAAAAATAGTTACTGTAATACTGCTTTACTAAAATGGCTGACTTAAATTAATTTTCAAATGAAAGTCAATTCACTGAAAAATACAAGTTCGAATAATTTGTCTCTATAAATATTTAAATAGAGTATTAATGAAAGGAAAATAGAGAAAAAAATTAATAACTTACCATAATCTTGAAACAACAATTATTCATAATAACTTTGAATAATTAATAATAATAGGGTTGGGTGTAGCAGAAATGGCTTGTATCTTTGAGATTTTCTCTACAAAAAAGTTATTTTTTTAGAAAATAATTAATTTTCTTAGAAAAAGGTTAATAAATTTCCTAAATGATATTCCCTTCCACAAAAAAAAATGTCACTTTGAGATTTTCTCACAAATTAAGGAAGTCGTTAAATAATTTTAACTAATTGTAATACTCTTCATCAAGAAAAATGGTTACTGTAATGCTACTTTACTAAAATGCCTGACTTAAATTAATTTTCAAATTCACTTAAAAATACAAGTTGCAATAATTTGGCTCTATAAATATTTAAATAGAGTATTGATGAAGGGAAAATAGAAAAAAAATTAATAATTTACCATAATCTTGAAACAACAATTATTTATAATAACTTTGAATAATTAATACTAATGGAGTTGGGTGTAGCAGAAATGGCTTGTATCTTTGAGATTTTTCTCTACAAGAAAGTTATTTTTTAGAAAATAATTAATTTTTTTAGGAAAAAGTTAATAAATTTTCTAAATGATATTTCCTTCTACGAAAAAAAAATGTCACTTTGAGATTTTCTCACAAATTAAGGAAGTCATTAAATAATTTTAACTTATTGTAATACTGTTCATTAAGAAACAAATAGTTACTGTAATGCTACTTTACTAAAATGCCTGACTTAAATTAATTTTTAAATGAGAGTCAATTCACTGAAAAATACAAGTTGGACTCAATAAATATTTAAATCGAGTATTGATGAAGGGAAAATAGAAAAAAAAATCATTAATAACTTACCATATTCTTGAAACAACAATTATTTATAATAACTTTGAATAATTAATACTAATGGGATTGGGTGTAGCAGAAATGGCTTGTATCTTTGAGATTTTCTCTACAAAAAAAGTTATTTTTTTAGAAAATAATTAATTTTTTAGAAAAAAGTTAATAAATTTCCTAAATGATATCCCTTCTACAAAAAAAAAAAATTGTCACTTTGAGATTTTCTCACAAATTAAGGAAGTCGTTAAATAATTTTAACTTATTTTAATACTCTTCATTAAGGGGAAAAAATAGTTACTGTAATGCTACTTTACTAAAATGCCTGACTTAAATTAGTTTTCAAATGAAAGTCAATTCACTGAAAAATACAAGATGGAATAATTTGGCTCTATAAATATTTAAATAGAGATTGATGAAGGGAAAATAAAAAAATAATTAATAACTTACCATAATCTTGAAACAACAATTATTTATAAGAACTTTGAATAATTAATACTATTGGGGTTGGGTGTAGCAGAAATGGCTTGTATCTTTGAGATTTTCTCTACAAAAAAGTTATTTTTTAAAAAAAATAATTAATTTTTTTAGAAAAAAGTTAATAAGTTTCCTAAATGATATTCCCTTCTACAAAAAAAAAAAAAAAATTTGTCACTTTGAGATTTTCTCACAAATTAAGGAAGTCGTTAAATAATATTAACTTATTGTAATACTGTTCATTAAGAAAAAAAATTGTTACTGTAATGCTACTTTACTAAAATGCCTGACTTAAATTAATTTTTAAATGAAAGTCAATTCACTGAAAAATACAAGTTGAACTCAATAAATATTTAAATCGAGTATTGATGAAGGGAAAATAGAAAAAAATAATTAATAACTTACCATCTTTGCAACAATTATTTATAATAACTTCGAATAATTAATAGTAATGGGGTTGGGTGTAGCAGAAATGGCTTCTGTGTCACGTGGCGAACTAAATTGAGTTCTCACTGAGAAAAATGCTCATACTTTATTGTCAAGTGTGTCACAAATATGAGAATACTTGTATACAGCAACAAAAAATTGAAGGGAAAAGAAAAACTGTCATCTTGTCTTTGATCTCTTCCTCCACCTTTGGGCTCTTAGCCCCATTGTTGAACCTCACTTTTGTTTCTTTTCGTTGTCGTCGCAAATTGTGCATTTCACATTTTCTCCGCATTCTGCGATGCCTTTTTGATCAAGTCATCTTTAAGGTATTTGTCTCTTATGCTCTCTCATATATTCCAGCAGCATCGCTTCTGTTTTCTCGTTTCGGTAACTTTGGTGCTTGATGAGACTTTCTCTGATTTCTGACTCTTATGAGTTTCATTTCATATTCTGTCAGCAGTGGACTTTCATTTTGGTTCCTTTGATATAAACTTTGATTTGAACAATTTTGGATAAGCCTTTGATCAGATCCTCCATGCTTAGTGAGATGATGATTTTGCAAAAATGCTCGTGAATCTGAGCGAGTATTCTAGCTAGCAAAAGGAAAGAAGGAATTTGTGTGCGTGGACAAGTTACAACTTAGCAAAAAAACTTGCCGCAAAGGAACTGCAATGCTTTTATAGTTTTATACAAAGACTGAAAAATTAGGCAAAGGAAATCACAAAATGCTTTAGACGCTGCAATGCAAAGGCTAGCTCCTTCCATTCATTTAAATAGTACTCCCTCTATCCCATAGATACTTTTGGAGCAATTTGACGTCCCAAAATATAAAACACTCTAATATTTTTTTATATTATCCTTTTTATATATTATCTCTCTTTAATATATTTCATAAATGCAATATTAAACAAAGGACATTTTGGAAACATTATATTTTTGTTTTGAAAAAGTTAAATTTGTAAAGTACATTTAGTCAGATTTATTGGTGAGAGTGATTTTATTTAAAAGTGTATTATAAATTATGAGTGAGAGAATGCAATTGATTACAGGAGAAACAATACAAAATGGACACATATAGAGAATACAAAATATATTATAGTTATACACAGGGTAACTAATTACATAATTAATTATAGTCTCATTCTCAAACAAGCATTACTCATAAAAACTAGTCCTTAAGTTTGTAAGCAAAATGGTTTCTCAAAAATTTAGGCTCACTAATTCCTTGGAAGCTATAAATTTAATATTAAGAGATTGCTATGCAAACAACCCATATTGTTATGAAATTATTGAGTTTAGAGAATTGGCCTATAGTGTGTGGTAGGGCTACACATAAGTAGGGTAGGGCCGGGCCGGGCCGGGCCAAGTATCATCCTTGCCAGATGCCTAGCCTAATGTGAAGTTTGGGTGATTGTGGACAGTTGACAAAGTTAGTGCACTTCTTGGCTGTGAAGATGACATTTTCACTTAAGATGTATGCTGAGGTTTATGTACATAAGATTATCTAACTTCATGGGGTGCCAAAAGATATTGTCTTTGACCGTGATCTGAGGTTCACATCAAACATCTAAAGAGCATTATAGAGAGTAATAGGCAGTAGGTTAAGATTTAGCACAGCCTATCATCCATAGAATGATAGCCAAACTGAGAGAACTATCCAAATGTTAGAGGATACGTTGCGAGCATGTGCCTTAGAATTGAGAGGTAGTTAGGACATAACTATTAATAGAGTTCACCTAAAATAACATTTTTCATTCTAGCATTGGAATGGCTTTATATGAGGCATTGTATGAAAGAAAGTGATGATTGCCTCTGTGTTGGACAAAATTGAGTGAGAGGAGTTTGTTGGGTTCGAATTTGGTAGACCAAACCACCTAAAAGATCAAGTTGATTAAGAAAAAGTTATTGATAGCCTAAAGTTGAAAGAAGAGCTATATGGATCAGCGTAGAAGATCATGGGAATTTTTGGTTAGTAATCATGTGTTTTTTAGGGTTACTCTAATGACTAGCATTGGGAGATCAATAAAAGCTAAAAAATTGACTCTTAAGTTTATTAGTCCTTTTAAGATTTTGGAGAAGTTGGGACTAGCGGCCTATTAAATCTCCTTACCGTCGAGTTTATTGGGTGTTCATGATGTGTTTCATATGAGTCAACTCAAGAAGTATTAACCAAATCCTTCTCATGTTATTGATCTAGAAAATGTGAAACTTCAAGAAAATTTGAGGAATAAGACTGACAATTGAGGAATAAGACTATACGCTTGGTTATGGTCTTTTAGAAAGGTATGACTCCAGTGATGCAACTTAGGAGATCGAGGATAAAATGAGGCAGTTATATCCCCACTTATTCTCATAGGTACGTAGTTATGTGGGATTTTAAATTTTGAGGGCAAAATTTCTAAAAGGAAGGGAGAATTGTAACATCATAAGTTTCAATTTGAGAATTATCAGTGTTTTTAAGAATATTTTTGTCAAATTAGATAAGTTATTGATTAATGATATTTATAAGAGACTAATATAGTTTTTGGATCCTTAGACAGCCTCAGAAGAAGGCTAGGTTGAAGTTTAAATGGCCATGGCACAGAGGAAATTTTAAATTATAGTGGGGCTCTCTGTGCCATGTGCCACGATACAAGTGTTAATGTGCCACGACGCACGTGCAAAATTTGCACTTATCAGATTCATGAACTAGACTAAAAATTAGAAAAGAGGAAAGGGTGAACATGAGAGGTGTGACAAGAGGAGCTTGTGGCTGCTAAGGCTTGCTTCCAACGTGATTTTAGAGGCCTTACAAGTGTGATATACATTGGGTAAGCTTTCCTTTCTTCTCCCTCTCCCTCATTATGAAAAGATTCTAACTTTTAGGGTAATGGGGGCTTTAATCTCAGTTTTCTTAGGTTTAGACCAAACCCATTGACTTATTTAAGGTCTTGGGGAGTTAAATCAAGCCTCTAACCCTAGGTTTATGAGTTTTATGGTGATTTAAAATTTTTATTGGGGGATTAGATGAACCCTAAGCATAATTTGAGAGTTTTTGACAATGTGGATAATTGGATGGTGATTTTGATATGTTGGAATGTTTAATAGGATGTTAAAGTGTTTGAAAATGGTTGATGTTATTAGATAAGTAGTTTGAGTGTTATGGGTACTTAAAACCTAGTGAATTTAGGTTTTATCTGGAGTGATAATTGACAATTATCACTTAATTATGTAGATTGAGTGTTGTTTGAGCATTATCATGCATATAGAACATGTGGAGATAACGTTGAATCACGGTAACCCTTTTGTGACAAAGGGTTGAGGTAAAGAAATAATTTATAGTGAGTAGATAAATATATTTGTTTACATGTGTTTTGAAAGCTTGGCATGTTGTGAAAGATGATTTTCCTTGTGCATTAGAAACTACTTTCAAAATGATAAAGATTTTTAAATCCTTATGTGAAAAAGATAGTGATTTTTCATAAGTGTGTGAAATGTATGGAAAGTATGAGCATGATCATGTTAGTGGGTAGGATTCACCTGTAGGAAGGATAAGTGAAAGTTCATATGGCATGTATCTTCTTAGTGCCTAGTGAGATAAGGTGTTGGAGATTTTCTCCTTAGTATCCATGCAGGATATGACGTTGGAGAGTGATGCTCCTTAGCATCAATAATGCACTGTTAGAATAACGACACCCCGATTCATGTGCGATAGGGGGAGACTACAGTTTGAAAGTTGGATAGGATACCTTTGGCCAGGTTATCCTACTACTGAAGGTAAGCTTGGATCATTGTAAATGTGCACTTGGTTCAAGAGCCTATAGTTTCAGTCGGGGTGATATAGAGGCTCAGATGGTAGAATAATTATGTTAGTGGTAAAAGACTTGCATTTATGGAAAGGATTAGTTAAATATGCTAAAGTGAAAATATACATTTACTACAAAAAAAGGTTATGTTGTAATATGCTAAAAGTATGTTTTGGTTCTTAATAGCTTTACTCCCATATGGTTGTGTATGTTAATTTACAATAGGTTAGGGCTCCGGTAGGGGCAAGGGGAAGGAAGGGGCGATTGAAGAGTGAAGAGCATTGTTATATAGCTCTTCTCTTTCCTCTTTTTGGGGTAATGAATATGCCACAAATATTATGCCAACTTAAGATCATGACATTGTTTTGGTATCACTTGTATGAGGATTTGTGATATGTGCACATATCTTGGCCTAAGATTGATGTTATTGTGATTGAATGAGTGTGTTTGGCCAAGGCACAACTACAAGTGATATAATTGTGGTGATTTATGTATGAAAATGACCAAAAAATATTTTTGTTAAGTTTTATCCACCCCTTTATGTTATTGTGAATTGGGGGTTTGATGGTCATTTTGAGTATGATTAGTTATTTGTGTGATATGAATGACCAAGTGTGTTGTATATGGTCCATTTGAGGTGGTCAAAGTGATTTTAGAGCTAATGGCATTTGGTATTGTTAGTTGGACACCTTTGAATGTGTTTTGAGGTGAAAACGAATCGTTTTGTGTAACATCTTGAATTTCTTAATCCTGTGATTAGTGGTTAATTGAGGATAAAGTGAAAACTAGTGTGGGATTAGAGATTTAGATGATTACTTGATGATTTGACTCATTGGTATGTTGTATGAGTAGTTATGGGTGAGAGGATTTCATTTCGAGTTGAAGTAAGTGCACGTAGTGAAGATAAATTTCACTATGCCACGTGCCACATGAACTAGAAAATGACTTCTTAAGTCATGAAATTTTAGAAATTTCAGAGGAGAGAATTTTATAAACATAAGAGAAGGAGATAAGAAGGGTTGAGGAGCTAGGGCAAGCTATTTCAGGCCATTAGAAGGTGCTTCTGATTGATAACTTAGCAGGTAAGCTAAATATAACTCTTACCTTCTATCCTACACAAATTTCTTTGAAAATAAGTTATAAGGAAATTGAATCGGAGGAATTTGAGGGGTTTGATTCTTGCTCAATAGTAATAAAAAGGTTCTCGGGAGTTAAATTAGAGCTTTGTGACTAGTTAAAGTTGAACAGTAGAGCTTTGAACTTGTAGGCTCATTTGGCCCTTAGAGAGAGAGAATTTAGGGCAGAAATCTAATTTAAGTGAAATAAGATTGGTTAAGATGATGTAAAATAGTAATTGAATAGTAATGAACTTAGAATGGATAGATGAAAAACAGTTTACAGATGAATATAGCCCTAAGTAGTAAATATGTGTTTTTGGTCAAAATGGACTAAATGACTAAAATGTGCCAAATGAGTTTAGATTGGCATATTGGATGTGTGACTTGAGAAAGGAAGCTTAAGATAAGCTATGGTGGTGGTTGAAATTTATGGGTAACCTTTCTAGTGATAGAAGGGTTGAGGTAACTGAATAACTTTCTTTGTTTGACTGTTTATTATAACTGTGTGTGAGTATGCTATATAGTACATGAACTTGTTTTGGATTAAGCATGTTCTATAGCATTACGTGGATGTTGTATGAAACAGCTTTTGATTAAATAAAAGCATTGAAATGGGTGACTTTAAATGATATGTTTATATATATATGTTATGTATGAGAAAAAATGTGAAATGGTAATAAGAAACCTTGAATGATTCAAAAAACATGATCATAGGGGTGGGACTTCATCCGAGTGAAGAGGTAGTAATAAGACCATATGGCATATTCTCCTTAGTGCTCGACAGGGTACGGTGTTGGAGAAATACCTCCGTAGTGCCTTTTAAGGGGCAGTGTTAGAGAAGACCTTCTTAGTACCCATCGAGGTATGGTGTTGGAGATTTTGAACTCCTTAGTATCTGTGTGAGACGGTGTTGGGGTCAACGACACCCTATTATATGTATTTGGGGAAACCATAGTCCAAAAGTAAGATAGAACACCTTTGGCTAAGTGATTCTACTACTAAAGGTGAGTTCAAGATAATAAGAGTGTGCATTAGTTTAAGGCGAGCCTATGGTTTTGTGTCAGGGTGATTTAGAGGTTTGGTTGATAGTAATCATGCTATGGAATGCTATGTGATGCAACATGTTGCTATATGTGAAAAAGTGATGAAAAATGAAATATGGATACATGGGGTTGTAAATTGAGAATGTAATATGTGAAATGTTATATTGAATGTTATAATATGCTTTACTTTTATATAATTGCATGTGATAGTCGTTAGAAGTGAATTATTCTGTTACTAAGATTTTTATCTCACCCCCATAGTTACATGGTTACAAGGTAAGGAGGTGATCAGAGCAAAGGAAGAGAGTCTAGACCGACTGGAGTATTTAAAGTCGTGCATACTTTGAGTTTGTGTAATGAACTAAGAAACTAGTGTATATATGTGTAAATGAGTTACCATAGGGTTGCATGCATGACTTGAGTAGTAATTTTGTGGAATCTTAGCCCAATTGTATGCATATATGATGAGATAAATCAAGGGCTATGATATGGATATGTTTGTATTGAAATTGTTGTTAATATTGGTGAATCTTAAGCTCAAGTGAGAAATTATGATGAAATGAGTAATTTAGGGCTAAGATTGAGTAATACATGTGTTATAAATGTGAATGTGTATGTTTATGTTGAGAAAAAGGCCAAGAAGGCCAAGTTATGCTAAGTGATGACAATTTGTGAAAATTTGAGAAACGTGAAAATTGGCTGTTGAGAAGTCAAATTTTGATATATGTGTATAATTGTGATATAAAATGGTCAATCAAGTATATTAGGTTTTTTTGAACTTAATTCAAGGCTTTATGTGGTCTAATGAGAGAAAGGGATTGATTTGAGCATTTGGGTGGGCAAAATTTTCAAAAAAAGTGACTTTTTACACATGGGTGTCCAAATTTTGATCGGATGTTAGATCATGTCCAAACCTATCTCATTAGCTAGCTTATGAGTTAGCTTCACGTAGGCACTTGAATCACTCTAATCAGACGTCGTATGTGAAAACAGTGCACACTGAAAGTTTTTCATTTTGCTGTCAAAATGACAGCAGAAATTTTGGACAAGTGCATTGTAGCACATGATATAGAAAGATTGAGTGTGTGGCTCTGTGCCACATGCTGCAGAGCACGTACTGTATGCCATGGCACACGGACCAATTCCTAACTTTATTTTGTGATTGTAAATGCATGCAATGTAGATAGGAATGCTGGTGGGTTGTGTCTACTATGCATTATACGAATAAGTCTTTAGCCAAAGCTTTTTAAATAATTACTTTGATTACTAATTAGTGTGTTCGTGGTAATTTTGTTAATCTTCTCTTGTATTGAGTGGATATAGGAGGAGTTTACATTTTGCATGGTCCATCTTCTTAATGGATAATTATTTGAGTGTGAGACTAGTGTCATTAGCTAGAAGGCTTGAAGAGCTTTGTGTGGACACTTAAACCGCTCAAATCGGATGTTGGATGGAAAAACGGTGCACTCTAAAAGTTTGTAGTGTTGTCATGACAGTAGATGCATGTCGTGGCACAAATGCTCGCTGAGGGACTCATCCCTTTGTGCCATTGTGTGGCCTACACCGCAGTGGACAAGCCAATTTTTGGATAAATTCCATTCTTCTTTCACTTGTTTTCAAGTGCCGTTTGATTTTCATGCTTCCATTATCATATTTGATTGATTTTAAATTTTAGTTTGAGCTCAAACAATATTTTAGAAAGGGTTTTCTTGAGATCTCAATGTTTTAAACTAATTATTTTTAAACCCTTGGGTTGTGATAACTTCTAGTTGGGATTTTATTTAATCTTGGTTATCACAACGGCATATAAATGTTTTGTCCTGGTAATATCAAGGCAAACATTACACCCCATCTATCTGCATTGGATATATTCATTTGAGTGGTACATGAAAATTCTTAAGAGGTATGTGAAGGATCCCCATCATTTAGAAGCCTCTATTGTTGAAAGATATGTTACTGAGAAGGTTGTTGAAAGAGGTGTTTTTTCTTTGCACCAATTATTAAAAGGTATTAAACATCCCATTCATCTCTCTATTTATAAAATATTTGCATAACTATGTGATATTAATATAAACTAATATGTTGTAGTGATCATCTGATGCTTCCTGTCATTTGTCCCCATGAAAATATTATATATTGGTTCTGTTCATTACAATGGGAAGTTTTTTGAATAATTATTTTTTGTGATATTATTAGCATCTTTTTAATATATTCTAAGTATGTATATTTGATAAATAGATCTTTACTTCGTTATTACAGGATGGAGGATATAGTTCACAAGGAAAAAAAATAAAATTAAGTGGGTGTGTGTGCAAGTAAGTATTTTTAAACAATTTTCCAAATTAGAATAAATATTATATATTGATTTGATGACTTGAATTGGTTTTAATTTTTTCAACAGTGTGCTCAAAAACCAAGAAGTGTAGAGTATGGTTATTACGTGATGATTTTCATGTATGAAATTATCACTCAAGGCATTACCCACTCATTTCAGAAGGTAATAGTTTGTTAAAAAATAATTTATATTTTACACTTTACCCTAGATTTGAATTAATATTCATGCATATATTTTTATTGATATGTAGCATTTTAATAGTTTAAAGCCATTTTCCAAACAAAAGTCGAGACATATAAGGAATATGTGATCTACTTACTTTCTAGAATTGATTAGAGTAGATAATTAGATAAATATTTATATTGGATATGTAGAAATTTCAATGGATATATTTGTAATTATCTCTAGAGCTGATGTTTATGTATAAATGCAGGCTTTTGTAAGTAAGGGATTGAAAGCATTCCAAATAAACATTCTTCTTTAAAAAAAGGACACATACCACGATAGTTGTGTATCAAATTGTGGTAAAATATATCTTTTCATGATAGTTATCACCAAAACTATTATGAAAAACTTTTTGCAACAATTTTGTTCACAAATGTCACGAATAGTATCGTTAGAAGAGTTGTTTGCTAATCATTTTTCACAATAGTTGTTATTATAACTGTTGTGAAAAGTTAAGGTTACAACGACAGTCCCTTTGAAGACTGTTGCGAAAGGTATTAACTTACAACTACACCCGTTTCACAACAGTCCCTTTAGGCTTCCCTTTCTTTGTTTGGAAAGGTGGAGGGAAGGGAAAAAAAATTTCCCTCCCCTCCAAAACCTCCCCCTAAATTGGGGGATCCCCTTCCCCTTCCTTCTAACTAAACATAGCCTTAGTCTTCAGCTTTAAAGGATTTAGAGAGAGCACAAGGAGTGAGAGAGAGAGGGGGGCAGAGATGGGAGAGAGAAGGAGAGCTTTAGACTATAGCCTCCACTGTTCACCATTATTGTCATCTTCGGTGCTCTGATGGTTGCAGACTTGCTATGAATCCTCTGCATGCATCGCCCTTCAAGTTTCTTCCTTGTTCGAAGCTGAGCACCAGCGTTGGTTGTGGCTTTTCTAGCTATATGGTTGTCAATGTTCGGATCTTCTTCTCCCTTTCCCTTCATCATCATCCATTCGTTGATAGTGACCATAAAAGTGCCATGATTCTTCCTCTTCCCTGAATGTGTAGCAGTATCGAGCTTCCCCTGTTTAGACTCAGCTCCATCTTCTTCCTCCCTTGCATGTTTTCATTGATGATTACTACTATGGTAGGAGTTTTATTGAAGTCACAATTTTTTTTTCAATTCTGGTTACTGCCATTAGAGAGTGAGTGGCAGGAAACTCCCTCCTTATTCCTACTCTATCTGTGCATTATTGTGTGGGTGCTTCCATGGTTTAATGATTCTTTCCCCTGCTTCCATCAATCTTTCTTCTCATTTTTATTATCGGTGATTCTAAGATGTGAAGCTTCAATTCTTCTTCCTAGTTGCTATCTCTGCGTGTTGTAGGTTAAGTTATGAATTTTTTTTGATTACTTCAACTGTATGAAATGAAGTGATAGGAATTGGGGTTTCTTTGTGTTTGAGATTGATTTTTCTGTTAAGGAATACATATTTAGGAAGCTAAATGATTCAAATATCTTGATTGTAAAATTTTGGGAATTGGAATAGAAGGAGAAGGAATTTGGTTAGCAGCCTTTTGTGAGTGATTGTAAAATGGTGCATTCAAGTTGTTTGCTAAAAAGTCTAAGAGAAAATCCTATCCCATTTGACTAATCAACTATATATGGCTAAAGTGACATAGTGGAATTATGATGTGTAAATTATGGTGTTGTAGGACCTTAAATTCTTGATAGTTTCATAGTCACCCTATCTCTGGCATGAGAGGAACATAGAGTTCATGAAGAGAACTAGCTTTCAGTTAATAACTCTTCTACAAGGGCCTAATGATTTTATTTTGAAAGTTTGCATTTATAACAGTTATTTATTTTCTATTTTGAGACTTGAAATTTGTAGACATTGATTAGATATTTTTAGAGATCTATGGATTAAATTCATCATGACATATTATATGTGAAAAATAAGGTTGAGAATTTCTTATATATACTTGATGGGTTGTTATTTGGAATATAGTATAAATTCAATATTATGTCCTACTTTTGGAAAATTTATATTAAGTATTTTCTTTTAAATTTGACATGGACTTGGGATGGGGATGTGCCTTTTGTGTTGATGAATACTAATCTCAAGTAATTTTAGGAGTTTGGGTGTATACTCCGTTAAAATATATGTAAAAGTAATAATGGTGTTATATTGGGTATTAAAGAATTAAAGAGCAGCCCATATTGTGTAAGCAATTGACTTGGAGTAAGTTATATATTTGGAAATCTATCCGGTAAGTGGATAACATCCCAATCAATTTACATACTTGCAATATTCCTTTTATCAAATATTATTGTCAATAATATACAATTATTAATTTATGTTTCTCTAGTATTGATTACTGTTGTTAATTAAATTTCTTTAGCTCTTGAAGTTGTCATAATATATACTTATAAGATTAACGAAACTACTTTTATAAATCCTAGTACTCTTTTATTCAATAAAGACAATCATGAAAATTAGTGAAAAAGTTTGTGAAACATTAGTTATGAATTTTCATATTTAAAAACATTGATATTTTAATCAGTTCATGCGAGTTTGATATCGAGAAGAGAAAATTTTATTTCGATAGTGATGATTTTTTTGCATGTTTGAAAATAGATTTGAAGGGAACTTTATACAGGATACTAGTTGCTAACAGTAGTTCCGTTGGCCCTTAGCGGGCCATGGTCAATAACTAGCTAGTTTGATTTTCATAAGCTTTGTTCTCATGTTTGATATTCGTGAGTCTCGTACTCACATTTGTTTTCATGGCTTTGGCTGCGTTTGGTTAGCATTACTCTCATGGACTATGTGTCCACTTTTATTTCTTAGCTTTGGCTGTGTTTGGTTACTTACCCTCGTGGACTGTGTGTCTATGTTTTTTTTCGTGGTATAAGTTGTGTTTGGTTATTTACTCTCGTGAACTGTATGTCCATGTTTGTTAATTGTTCTGATAAGTCCCTATAATCATAAATTAGATTATTTGGTGATTTTAAATCTCATCAGTTTTTATTTAGTAATTTATTTATAATTATTTATTTTATTTATTTGCTTTCTTGAAATCACGTAACAATAATATTTGATCAGATAATTTAATGGTTTAAATTTTTATTTAAAGTTATATAGAGCTATTTTATTCCAAGGTTTACTAAATTTTTATGAAAATCATTGTCTCCTAAACTTACATAATTATTTCAAATTTTTCATTTATTTATGTTCAATTATTTATCGATGGGACGTTATTCACTGAAAATATTTTTGGTTTCTCTCAAATAGCATAGCTGATGATCTAACTCCTGTTGATATCTAAGGGGCTTGTTATTGAATTGAGGAGAAAACCTTTTAAGGGTACCTTCCTTTTGATGTAAATGTTTAACTATGTGCTATACTTTAAAATTATGATTAGATGCTCCACGCTAACCTTAAATAGGATTCTAATATGTTATCTACTTGTCTGTTGATTGTGGAGGAGCAAAGCTTTGCATTTATGATTTGGATTTTACATTAATGTTGTAAAGACTTTGGGAAGTCCTGTTTATAGTAGATGTTATGTCAAAATTTTTATAAAAAGTTTAAGAATCTTTCATTTATATAAAAATGTTATAATGACTCAACATTCTATTTTAATTGAATTAAAATATTAGAGTAAAGTTTCCTTAATCAAGGCTAAAGGGATGTATGTTTGTACATATGTCCCATGTTGGCCATGTCTAACTTTGGGGCATGACAATGAAATTCGCCCCCTTCCCTCATTTATTTAGATCTTAGTTTGCTTTCTACATTTCTCTCCCTACTTCAGCCAACGAACTAGAAGATGATTCCACTATGGCACCCAATCTATTGCATCGCTGAACTCTGTCATGTATCTAGTCATCGAGGTGCGATCTCACATTGTGGGAGTTCATCTACTACATACTTGCCCAATTTATCTATGCTTGTTGTCGATTAATGCGGATTTGCATCCATTTTGCGTCTTGTACTCTAGTCTGCACCGTAAGTCGAGTTCGCCACCTCGTTGCTTTTAAATCTTAGTTGTCACTTGCTTCATATCTAAAGCTTCCCATTGCATTCTCCGTCTTGATCAAGTTCACTACCTCACCACTTCCAACTCTGTTTTATTTAGTGAGTAATGATAAGAATTGATTAATGTACAGCAAAGAGATTAGTTTGTTTTTGTTTTTAGAATGTGGCGATATGCTTGATTTGTCATGCGAATGCACCAAGAGAAGGAAGAAGATGGGGAAGAGGAACAGTTGAGAGAGAGAGATAGGTATGGGTCAACGTTAGTCAATTGTTGGGAAGGGCAACATTGCTCTATTTTTTATACTTCTAGAATAACATTGTTTTTCCTAAAAAGTAAAGATACCTAGAGTTCCTTTTAAAAAATGTGAGACATTTTTAGTCTTTTAAGGTATAATTATTATCTTTTTTTTTTTCAAAAGTGCCCCTATTGATAATGACATTATATTTATTATAGAGTATTTAATACAGGTAAATATAGAAGATAGAGTTAGTTGAAAAGTAGGTAACTACTTTATTGGAAGATGAGATTCGATTAAAAATGCCTTACATTTTTTAACAAAGGGAATATAAATTAATCAAATGCATATAATTTAATCAATGAATCAGTTGATTGGAATAGTTTTTGAGAAGGCATTATTTAGAAAGGAAAAAAAGAAAAAGAAAAAGGGGCTTTAGTTAACTATGCATTTGATAAAAATCAAGGCAAGGACCCTAGCTTATATGCATTTCTTGGTAGCCAGCATGAATTGTTATTTCATTTTCTTTCTTTTTTTAAGACTTTTTGTATGATTTTGGTTGTTGTAGATGATGAATAACTTGAGTGCTCCAAAGCTTGAAGATTGTCAATATATCATAGAGATACCTAATCTATCAGCTCTCCAAAATTGAAAGGAATTATGTATTCGTTCTTGTGAATTCTTGTAAGAATTTAATTGAGATTCATGGTTTAATTGGACATTTAACAAAACTTGAAATCTTGGAAGTATTGAGGTGTGTCTAACTTGAGACTTTTCCACATGAATTCAAGGTACCCTCTCTTCAAGAACTTGGAATATGTGGTTGTTCAAATCTAAAGAACTTTCCAGAAGTACTTGAAAATATGAAAATAACAAGTTTGGAATTGCGTGGAACTAGAATAAAAAAATTGCCTTGGTCAATTTGCAATCTTAGTCAACTTGGAAGTATATTTATTCAATCTCACATAGGGATGATTGAGCTGCCAAGAAGCATTTTTCTATTGTCAGAAATGAGTTGTATTTGTGTTGAAAATTGTGGAAAGTGGGAATAATCTATTTGAAAGGAAACCCATGAACAAGCAATCTGTTCGATGCCATGGCCCGATAGAGTTAATATTGTTTACCTCCCAAGATGTAATATATCAGATGAGGTCCTTAGGAGTTTACTTACTCAATTTATCAATGTGACAGATATGAACTTGGATGATAATAATTTTACAATTTTGCCTGCATCGATAAAAGAATGTCAATTTTTGGAAACTTTCAAGTTAAGTAGGTGCAAGCATATGAGAGACATTGAAGGCCTTCCACCAAGCATAAGACAATTGGAAGCAATCGGTTATCATTGAGTTCAAAGTCTAGAAGTTTATTATCGATGAGGTCTTCAATTTCTCTCTTTGATTCTATGATATAAGTTTGTGTATGTAGCTCAACATCCATTTTGATTCACAAGAATCAATTAGGACTGCAATCAAAGCTATGGGCACAGGTTTTGTGTTGGCAGCAAGCATCTTAGATTGGTTTAAGTTGGATAGCAGAAGCAGAGAATCATCTATTTGTTTTTGGTATTGAAGGTCTAGCCCACCTCTATGGCTCTTTACTCATTTGGAACCAATTGATGGTGTTCAATTGAATGATACTTGATTTTAAAAAAGGCTATGATACCATGTGTTGACTTTATATCTCAATTCATGTAACAAATAAGATTGAGTAAAGTAATGTATGCGTACCTGATGAATTCATGATCACTTAAGATACCTCGATTACCTCGAGTATAGACAAACGCACAACTCACTGGATCCTCATAGTTTGTAGAGAGTTCAAAGATAATTGAGTAAGTTATCTCTAGCTGAGTTCACTTTGTTCCAATGTATGATCTATGATTCACATGTTCATATCTCTTGATCATGCATAATTGTGCTTAAGTGCATTTCATTTCCACGCATACATGAAATGTACCCAGACTAGTTTGAGCCTTACTGTCTACTATTTCATGCGTGAGTAAAGATGTGATCCACACATGATTTGTCCTCCCAAATGGACTAAGTCTAGAGATAGTTATTTTATGCATGATAGCTTCTTGCTTCCACACGAGTTTTGTTCACAAGAATTGACTTTAGTATTCTACCAGCAATTTTATGTGTGAGAGCAAAGAGGTTCCACGTGAGTTATATCACATAGATATGAGCTTCACTTTCTGCAAGCAATTTCACACATGAGAGAACTGTTAACCTCTAGAGTTTCATATCATTTCATCACATTTTCCTTAGATTTTAATCCATTTTGGCTCAATTGTATATATTTTTATTACCCAAATTAGGACAATGCGCATTTTGTTTTGGATTTGTATTCTTAGCTTTGATTTGATATTTTTGGCCTAAGTTCATGTTATTTTGATTTAATATTTGATTAAATACATTTTTGGAGCTGTGTTGATGTATTTGGAAGGCTTTTGGATGCAGAAATCAAATACAAAGTGAATAATTTTTGCTAGCTACAAAAATAGTGCAAAACTGCCAAAGTTGTTCCAAAGTCATGACTTTCACTTGCGACTTTCACTATTGACAGTAAAAATGCTCCATTTTATTTATCTGAAAATGCTTGGGTATGATGTATATATACTATGAACTCGACCTAGAACGCATTCTACTCACTTGAAGACACTTTGGGAGCTTTGTTATGCTAGGATTTTTGCTTTGGAGGAGTTGCGTCTAAGAGTTGAAGCTTTGAAGAGATTTGAAGTTTCATTTCTTTAGTTCCTTTTTTTCTTCTCCATTTCTCTTATTGTAATCTTGTCATAACTATGAATATCTTATGTATTTATATCTTTTTGATGCTTATGAGTAGCTAAACTCTTTGCTCTAAGATTATTTTGAACCATTGTATGGATTAACATTAAGTTCCTCCTCTCTTTTCTGATTAATGATATATGTGTTTATTTTACTCTTTCCTTAATGTTTTTAAGTGATTGGCCACCATTTAGATATTGGCTTCACTTAATTGATGCTTGAGAGAGCTAGATTGAGTATATAACTTAGGTAAAATAGTACAAGAACTTGATATTTGCATGTTGAATGGATGGTTTTGCTAGTAAGATAGAGATATACTTGCTAACCTTACATAACCACATTAGAATTGGTGTTTAAAATTGAGTTTTATTAAATTGTAGCAAGAGATTGGAAATTAATTTAACTAAACACTTGTTCATGACTTAAGAAAGCTTGTTTGAGTATTTTTAGAACCCTAAGTTAGCACTTGTAACATTCTAAAAATTTTAAGATTCGGATTTATTTTAAAATAAAATATCAATAGTTAAATTAAAATTGAGAATAATTTAATAGAAGTCAGAAGTTTGAATTTTACTAAGTAAAAGTTTCATTTTGTTTTATTTTTAACTATGGAAAAAATTATCAAAGTTGACTTGGGCTTTCTTCTAATAATAAGAAATGTTGGGCCCTTCCTTGTAATTTTTCCAAGATTAGTTTCCAGACTAAAGCATACAAAAAATGCAAAAATGAAAAAGAAAAAAAAAAAGCAAAAAAGGCAACAAACAAGAGAGAGAGAGAGAGAGAGAGAGAGAGAGAGAGGAAGAAGAGAGGAGGATGAGAGGGAGTTAGGTTCGGATTCGAGAGGTTTTACGACCATTACGAGCTCGGCTATATGATAGGTAAACTCTTTACTTAAATCCCCTTCCTTCCCTCCTGATTTTCTTGAGTTTTTGGAAGAGGTAAATTTTAAATTTTAATCCTAAAGGTTTTGTTCTTGTAAACTGTAGTTTCCTTGGATTCTTGGGAAGTTGTTTTGAGTTTTTATATGATGCTCTAATGTTTTGAGTAGACAATTGGACAAAAGAAGGGAATTTTAGGCTACTATCAAACCCCAAGGGATTGGGTTTTTCTCTTCAATGATTTGAACCTATTGATTTGATTATATTCATGCTATTTGAATCCAATAATATTTAAATTAAGCTTTGGTTTTCATTATGAGGGCTAATTATAAAAGTTGATAACACTAAGTGAAGATTTTTGGTTGATTAAAAATTATATGGTTTGGAAATTGGTGTAGTAGTGGTTAATAAATGGTTTTGGGAGTTAAGTAATACTATGTGACTAGTTGGTTTAATATATGGACCATTAAGATGGATTATAAGCTTAATGATCTAGGTTGTATGGTATAAGTTATAGTCTTCTTTTATACTATTTTTTATGATAAGTGATGTGGATCACTTATATGTTGTAGGGATTGTTGGTGAAATTTGTTTGGGAGTTAAGGGACAAGCCAAGTCTTATTTTTACACAAAGGAAAACTATTTTGGTACAAAAGGGTTGAGGTAATAGGAGAATTTATATTTCTCATTACTTCGTTTAGCTATTTTTAAGTAGATAATATTATTTAACATGCATTGCATGTTTTAAACAATTGAATGCAAATAAAATATATTTTGAAAGGGGTTTATGGGGTATTACTTTAATAGTAATGCATCTATGTTTACTATCTATTTAATAATGATATCATTTATGGAAATAAGTTTTATTAGCATGTATTGTGGGCATGAAAACAAGGAGTTGCACTGAGGGAGTGCAACTAGGTTTGGTACCTTAGATAAACTACGAAACCACTTAAGGAATAAATTATGAGTGTCATACTACCTTAGAGTGTTGAAATGGTCAATACTCGAAAAAGGTAGAAAAGGGTAAGAGGTATGATCTCGATGGAAGTTCATCAATGGGGAGATGTGGTCTTGTGATATTTTATGGCTCATTGTCAGTACTTAGTGTTACATTTTGTATTGTGGGCTCAGTACACTAAAGTGGTTAGTAGATTGAATGTTCGTCACCTCTCAGTGGGGGAAGGAATCTAGTATATGAAGTGTGAGGTTGAGTACCTAGGCTAAGGTAGCTTTCACATGGAGAGTAAGTTGGGCTGGCTCTGGGAGGGAGTTAGCTTCGATTGCTCAGCATTCATATTGAAGGGGCACAGGCAGTTTGATGAATTAGATCATGCCTTGGTTTATATTTTATGCCTGTAGAGTTACAGCGGGTATAAGGTTTACCTACAAGCTAAAGAGTGTCATGGAGCATTTTGTTGGTCAGGAAAGGCCATATCGGCCTATCTCATGCATTCAAGCATTTTAATTGATTATTATATGTTATTTTGAATCTATTATTTATTTACTTAACTAAAGCTTTTCTTGTAATAAAGAATATCAATTTCTTTGTTGCTGAGACTATGGTTGTCTCATCCCTTTCTTTACAATATTTATAGGTTCAGGCGAAGGATCTAGTGGTGAATGGGAAAAAGAGCTAAGCTAGGGGTTTACTTATAATTTGTAAAAAATTACAACCCGTTTCTTTTGAGCAAGTACATTGTAATGTATTTAGGTTAGGGTACTAGTAGGATGTAACTATATATATGTATGTGAATATGTGTAGATTGTATGCCTTTATATGAATTTTTGTCTGCTTATAGACTTGTAAATAGGAAACTTAGTTATGGCGTGTGGTGTTGATGGATTCATTTGATAGATCAAGTTTTCACTACGAGCAAATGTTTATTTTGATATGCATATGAATATATGTTTAAAATGGTGTTTGACCACTCTTATATGATTTGTGAATTTTGGGGTCTGAGGGTCTATTTTGGGAAATAGCATTCAGGTGGTCAAATTTTGATATAAGAGATTTTTCCATTATTTAAATGTTCTATTAGGAACTCCTAGTCCTATTTGACATGTCCAAAGTATTCCCACAGGTTATAACTATTAGGATGAGATTTGCACAATTCTAAAAATGATTTTTACCAAAAAGCTGCACTTTTGCATCCTGGTGTCTAAATTTCAATCCGACCATTAGATTTTCTTAAAATTTAGGTCACAAGTAAAAAATTATATAATATGGGTTTCAGAATCACTTTGATCGGAGAAACAGCGTGCTCCAGAAGTTAGTCCGGAGATGCTGTAATGACAACAACAATTGCTGAGGTTGGGATGTGCTTGAATTTTGATCTAACTGTTAGATCTTTTTGAAATTTAGTACACTTGTAGTACTCTTTGAATGTGATGTTTGAGCTCTAGAATCACTCTGATCGGAGTTGGATAATGAAATGTGCACTTCAAAAGTTGGTTCAAATGTGTTGTCATGACAGCAAAAATGCCAAACTTGTAACATGTCCAAATTTTAATCCATTTGTTGGATATTTATAAAATTTAAAACACTACTAGTACTCATTAAAAGTGACATGTGAGCTAGATGGTGAATTGTCACCTCCCGGAAGTTTGCCCCAAAGGACTATCATGACAACAAAATTAATGCTGTCATGACATCAACTAATTGGCCTTATTTGTCCAATTTGCTTTCGTGCACTATATAGTAATTCTTAAAACTTTTTTAAAAGGTTTTAAATGTTTTTCTATTGTATAGATTGTTTGACAATTTAAATGGTTTGTTTTCTAAGTTGATTTTAGGATCAATTCCTTAACCACACTTATAGATTATTTAGTTGTGGTGTGTTTTTGTTAACACTCGAGGCAAGTGTTACAGCACTTATTTTTATTAAAAGCATTTATAAGAGGAAGTAATTTTGATGTTATGAAATGCAAGAGGAATAAATAATCCTAGGTCCCAATTTGTGTTTGAAGTGTGTGAATCAATTGCTTTTCTTGATTTACTAGTGTTAATTTAATTTGCTAAATCAACCTTCACCTAATTATGTTTTGGCTCAACTTGATCTAATTTGCTTACTCTTTTACTTGATCATTGTTTTTAAACAAATCCTTGAAGAAACGATACTTTATTCATCTTATATTACTTGGTATGACCCGTACACATGCAAATCACACAAGTTTTTGGCATCATTACCGGGGATTTGATTTTGAAAATATTTTAATCACCCTTAGACTAGTGATAGTAGATTTCATTTGAGATTTGTAGATATTAGTTTTAGATTTTTATTTAGTCTTTGTTTAGTATTTTTGTTTTAGTTTGATACTTATTTAGTTGTTTTCTTCTTCAGGTACCCATCTGGCATATGCAAGCCATAGGCCCAAAAGGATTGAAAGTTATACTTGAAGGATTAACAATCTTTGAAGAAGCTAAGTCTTTAAATTTTAAAAGAACTCTTGAAACTCAACCTAAGCTAAGAATATGGCAGAAGACAAGTATGACACTGCCTCAGTTAATGACTTTGCTAATCAGAATTCGAGGGGTACTCAATCTTGTATTCAAATGCCAAGGTTTCAAACACATACTTTCGAGATCAAGCCTGCAATGATCATAATGCTTCAGATGAATGGGGTGTTTCATGGTCTATTTAATGAAGATGCCAACAAGCATTTGATTTCTTTTGTGGAAGTATATGACTTTTTCAGACAAAATGGGGTGCTAAAGATGTCTTACGATTGTGTTTGTTTCCTATTTCTCTACAAGATAAGGCTAAAGAATGGTTCAACAATCTTCCTGAAGGTTCTATTAGTTCATGGGAAGATCTGAGAACAAGTTTAGAGCTTAATTCTTCTCTAATAATAAAACTGTGGAAGTAAGAGATGAATTTCATAGCTTTAAACAATTTCTAGATGAGAATCTCTATGCAGCTTAGGAGAGATAAAAGATGTTGATGAGGAAATGCCCCAATCATAGGGTAGATAAATGGGTAGTGATTCAAATTTTCTGTAATCATCTGAATCCATCTTCTAAGGTTATGGTTGATTCTATCACAAATGAAGGATATCGGATTGTGCCTGTTAATAAAGTTTTTTGAATCTTGGATTTATTTTCTGCAAACAACACTAAAAACACAAATAAAAGGAATACATCAATGGTAATTAGTGCTAAAGATGATTCTTCTTCTTAAATTGTAGCCATCTTAAATGTAATGAACAAGCGTTTTGATGTGTCGGAGTCTTAAATGCAAAGGAAAAATTCTCAAAATGTGCATTCTATCCATGCCATTCCAACTATGTGCAATCAATGTAATGATGTTCACATGCCCAATTAGTGTCTTCTCTACATGACCACTAAATCTATCAATTATATGGGCAAGTTTCAAAATCCTCACAACAACCCTTACTCTCAAATATACAACTCAGGATGGAGGAATTATCCTAATTTTTCATGGAGTCAAGAGAATTCTTCAAATCAACCTTCATCTTCTAATGTCAAGTCAACTCACCCTCTTGGTTTTCAAGCTTTGCCAAAGCCAATGTCAGTTAATAAAGAGAGTCTAGAATGAAGAAGATGTTATCACAAATCTTGAGTAATCAAGAATCTGCAAGAGTTGAAACTAAGGCAATTCTTTCTCTTCATGAAACCACAATTAAAAATCTTGAAGTGCAAATGGGGCAATTGGCTTCATAAATGAATACTATGTCAAGAAGCAATCTTCCTAGTGATGCCATTCCAAAACTCAAAAGGGATGGTAAGAAAGAGTGCAAAGTAATCACTTTGAGAAGTGGGATGCAATTATCGAAAGTTCTTATGCCAATTTCAAGTGGTGTGAGTAATGGTGCTACTAATGTAGTTGTTGATGATGAAGTTGTTGATAAAGAAATAGTGGTTGAAGAGTGTGACAACTCAAAGAAGAATTAAGAAGAGAAAAAGACTGATGATAAAGCCAAAAATGTTAGTGATGAGAAGAAGCAACAAGAGGCGAAGCCAAAATATGTGCCTCCACCACCTTTTCCTCAAAGGCTTAGAAAGCAACAAGAAGATGTTCAATTTAAAAAGTTTCTTGATATGTTCAAGCAATTGTATATCAACATTCCTTTTGTGGAAGCCTTAGAGCGAATGCCAAAATATGCCAAATTCATGAAGGATGTGCTTTAAAAAAAACAAGAAGATTCAATGAGTTTGAGAAGATTGCTCTAACTAAGAGTTGTATAGATCTCATCAAGAAACTACCTCAAAAAATGAAGGATTTCAGTAGCTTCTCAATTCCACATCACATTAGGAAAAAAAAAATTGGGTAAGACATTATATGATTTTGGTGCTATTATCAATCTTATGCCTCTTTCTATTTTCAATAAATTGGAGTTAGGTGAGGCTAGACTGACAATTGTAACTTTGCAATTAGCAGATAGAAGTTTAGCTTATCCACAAGGTGTTATTGAAGATGTTCTTGTGAAGGTGGATAAATTTATTTTTTTGATTGACTTTATTGTCCTTGATTGTGAGGTGGGTCGTGATATTCCTATTATCTTAAGAAGACAATTCTTGGAAACCACTAAAATCTTAATTGATGTTGAAAAAGGTGAGCTTATTATATGGGTAGATGATGAGCAAGTCACTTTTAACATGTACAAGTTAAGGAAGTCTCCCAATGATCTTAAGTAATGCTTCTTAGTTGATATGATTGATCAAGTTTCACAAGAAGATTTCAATGATTCAATTCCTAATGATTTCTTGGAAGCCTTATTACTAGGAGCTCAATTAGAGACTCAAGAAGGAGAAGAGTATATGGCTATCATGAATGCATCACTGGTTCATCCTAGAAAACGTATCCAATTTGAATTTTTAGATTTATCTTCTCTTAATAGACCATCTTTGAGATCTTCTATTGAAGAACTACCATCTCTTGAGTTGAAAACATTACCTTCTCATTTTTTATATGTCTATTTGGGAGCCAACAACACTTTGCTAGTAATTATTGCTGTAAACTTGAATGTACAATAAGAGCAACTAGTGAAAGTCTTAAAAGCTCACAAAAGAGCTATTGGGTGGACTGTAAACACTATATTTTGTCTGGGCATTTTTAACAACAACAACAACAACAATAAATTAACCAAAATATGAAATTTTCAACCTAATATAGATAAATATATATATATATATATATTTTAAACAGGGATTGATTTTATTTTATTTTAGCCTAGATAATCTTCTATTAAATAGGACTTTATTTCTTTTAATTAGTTAAAACATATTGTTTAAAAAAATATAAAAATATATAATATTTTCTTTTGATTTAAATTTTAAGAAGAAAATCTAGGATTCTATTCTAAGATAACCTTTCAAAATTTTAAAATGTTAGTTAAAAGGAATCTAACAAAATCTTAAAATAATTTTTTAAAAAAAAATCCTCTTTCCTATTACGTTTTTGTATATATAAATATATAATAAAATGTTATCCTTCTTTTTAATAAAAAATTTCAAAAACTATGTTATATAATATATGCTAAAAATAGTTTTAAAAAAAAATATACATATGAGAGGTTAAAACGTTCAGACACAGACGAGCGCTCCAAAATCCCTAGATTCAATACTGGACCTCACGGCTTTTCCAGAGCTCCGAACTGTTGAATGCAGCTGCAGACAAGGGGAAGAGGCAAAGCATATTGCGTATGCTAATCTCACGCAAAGATCCGAAAAAGAGATAACTTGCATCTGCCTCTATGGATTCAGGAGGAAACATCTTCACAAATAGAAAGCAATAGAGGTGGGCGGGCTTTAAGTTGAAGTTTGTAATCTAATATATGTATAAATTATGAATTTAATTATTTTGAATTATGAAAAATGATATAGTTGCGATTGAATAATTCTTCTAGGCTTTGATATTTGTGAGAAGCCCAAGTAAATTCATTTCCAAGAAAAGTTGGGACAAGAAAGTGTTTTGATTCAAGGTAGTATTTCTCTAATTCTTGTGATAACAGTATTGATTGATTTAATGTTATAAAATTTTTATTATCATGAATTATAGAAAATTTATGAGTTAATGAGATGTTTTATTACTAGTATGACACTTTGGCCATTGTATGTCTATACTTGCTGAATTCATAATTCATGGTCTAATATTATTTATATGAGTGGATCATTATTGCTTGAAGCTTGGTATAGTTTGGAGTCGTAATATATATATACCTAATTTCATGATTATATTTTGAGTTGTAACTATGAAAGTAGATTACAAATATGTCCATAGTTTAATTATAATCATGAATAGATTATATCTTGGTATGTAAATATTTTTTATGTGTAGTAAAAGCTACTAGGATAAAATATTTATCCAAGGAACAATATTAATAATGGTATTGTAGTAGCTATATCGTGATTATTAGAATTTTTTAGTCACTTAGAGGACATTTTAAATTTCAAATGAATTCCTGAATCACTAAATTTGAACTTGTATATAATGAGATAAGATTTTTACAAAATAAAGTCAGAAAACTGAAAAATTCTAGAAATAACTGTAGCAGTGAGAAACAAAAAATTTCTCATTAAATATAGATGGATGTTTGAAGTCAGGGATTATTTTTCCCTTATAGAGGACTTCCTAAGCTTAATTTAGAGACTTTAATCATTGCAATATGATTTTTTATAGAATTAGTTATGAATTTTGTAAGTTGATGATAAATTCTGGAAAAATGCATAAGTGCTCAAAAGTCATATTTGCACTTTTCTCTTCTTGATGATCATCAAGGTTTAAGCAATGATCTTTATAAGTACTTGTTACTTAAAAGAGTAAAAATATATGAGATGTTTCACAACTCATGCACTTGCAAATCGCAACAAGAGCATAGTGATTTCACACAAGATTTGTCACACAGAATTAATGATAGTTTTATACAAGCTAAACCACGCGTGAGAGCTGAAGGTTCACACACAAGGTTTAGCACACAAAACTGAGTTCATATTCACATATGCAGAACTACGCGTGAGAGACTAAGGTTCACACGTGATTTATCACATACACATAACCGAAACAAGTTGAGAGCAATTTCACGCGTGATTCAGCAGGTCACTCGCAAGAAATTGCACCAACAAATAGAAACACTATTACAGTAGTCTTACAACTATCAAAACTATATATGTGATGCAATTCATGTCTGAACAAGAACTTTTGATTCTTGAGCAAACTTATATTTATCTAAACATTCAAAAAGCTTTCATATTGTACTTAAACATCTTGCATCCATCCATCATTCTTGAAAAGAATTGTGAAAAAGTTCTCACAAGTTTATTAACTTTTAACAGTAATTTATCTACTCTTTAAGAGTCTCTTTGTGAAAGTTTATTTCATTCATCTAAAAATATTGAAAAGATATTTTTCAAGTGGTTGTAATAACTTGCTAGATTGTAGCAATGTTTGTTAGTTGATTCAAGACAAGTTAAGTATTGTGAGTTGTATTGTAGTGGCAAGCACTCATTGAAACTCATGAATTTAGTTGAAAAACTTAAGTGTAATCTTAAGAACTGGACGTAGGCCGAGATTGGGACTGAATCAATATAAATCTTATGTGTCTCATTTTCTTCTTTCATACTAAAGCATTTTACTCTTTTAAATTTTCAAAAGTTTTTAAATGTCACTCAATTCACCCCCTTCTTGGGTGCCAACCTATCCTACATGATTCATTAGGGCCATAAGATTATCCTTTCATATAATAGTTATAATAAAAATCAAGATGACTTCTAGCCATATAATGAATCAAGTATTACTTCTGGCAATTTAATCTTAAAATCATATATGACTTCTGCAATCTAATAATAAAAATACAAATGACTTCTGGCCATTTAATAATAAAGTTAAGTACAACTTCTAATCATATGATAATAAATGTGGTAATTTTTTAGATCCACTTTATATTATATGTGGATATCTTTGGAATCCATCTTATATTTTCTATGTGAATAGCTTCATGATTCACTGTATGTTAAATGTGGATAACTTTAGGATCCACTTTATATTATGTGTGAATAATTTCTAGATCCACTATTTTGAAATTAAAATGTGCTTCACACTTCAAGATGTAATACACAATATGTAATTATTTGATTAATTGAGGGAGGAAGAAAATAATTAAACAAAAATAAATTCAATAAATAACAATAGTGCATGGATAATAGAGATTTGCTCGATATCTCTATTAAAGATATTCATTGGCATGAGTATTAATCTCTAATCCAATAATTATAAGGGCACTCGCTTAGTAAAGTCAAGAGTAGAGTAGTCGTGCTAATAACATGTTACAAAAATAGAGATTGAGAGGAGGAGAAAAGAGATAAACTATATTGAGATAATAAGATAATAGATAGCTTTTTTATTTTAGTATGTAGAATGCAACTGATGTGCCTTCTATTTATAGCACAAATATATTAATTAAAGTAAATAAAACATGCAAGATAATAATAACTTCAAAATATTATAATAAGTGAAAGATATTAAAAAATTTAAGATGATAGATATTATAAAAGATATTAAAAAATTTAAGATAATAGATATTCTTATAATATCATAATATTCATAACATGTGTGTGTATTATGTGTAAGGCGTGGGGGAATTGGTTTTCTTTTCTTCTTCTTCTTTTTTGTTGGGAGGGGGGGAGAAGTTATTCAAGGGTCTGTTAACTAGCAGCTACACATTACAGTTCTGACACTCATTTTCTTTTTTTAAATTTTGTACGAAAATCGGTGTCACACAAGACCGATTTATGTACATGTCAGGTTGGGGGAAAAAAATTTGACCTAAGTCTACACATTATTAGAGATTAAAGAAATCCCACTTTTAGAAATTAAAAAATAAATCATGAACATATAAAATTGAGATGTGTCTAACTATATAGTTTAAACTATTTTGGTGAGTAGATTATCTTTTAAGTATACTTAATCTAAAAAATTTGACATGATGGTGTCAAGAGCTATTCAATTGGGGACAAAAAAAATAGAGAGAAAATGAAAGACTGAAAGATGAAAAAACAAGATATAAAAAAGAAACAAGAAGAAGATGAAGAAGAATTGAATTGATCTGAGGTCTCATGAGGAAAAAAAAATTACAAAGCTTAAGCAAGAAAAAGAAAGTGAAGAAAAAATTAGTGGAGAGAATATTAGAGATAAAGAAGTCCCACATCTTAAAATTAAAAGATAAGTCATGGATATATAAAATTTGAAATATGTCTAGCCAAATGATTTAAACTATTTTGGTGAAGGCTGAATAGACTATCCTGAAACATACTTAATATATAGAATTTGACACACATAATACAAACTTGGGGGCTCTATTTGGAATACTTAAGAAAATGTAGAAATCTCAATTTAAAAAAATTGTGGGTCTTAAAGTCTAAAGGTCATGATTAAAATGCATTTTAAATATTATTTTAAGATATTTTATCTATTAAAAATGATAAAAATATGACAATGATTTAGTGTAAATTTTATAAGAAAATATTTATAATAATGTACTCAAATATATGATCTCTTGGTATAAAATGAACCAAAACATAAAGGATTAATCAATATTTAATAATATGACAATGATTTAGTGTAAATTTTATAAGAAAATATTTATAATAATGTACTCAAATATATGATCTCTTGGTATAAAATGAACCAAAACATAAAGGATTAATCAATATTTAATATCACACACACACACACACACACACACATATGTTTGACAAATTTAAATTGTTATTTGGGTATTCGACCAAGCCTAAATGGACTTAAAATTAAAAATGTGCAATTTTGTTAAGCCCATTCCTAAAATTTTTTCTAGGTTTATTTAATTTGGCTAGAAATACCGACTCTAAGTGTTTGAAGAGTAGAGTGCAAACCTAAAGGAGATTGTCCATTGTTGTCTGCATCATCTCTAAGAGGGTCTTCACAATGAAAAGTTAAACCACACACTCTTTCTTAACTCTCATCACTCCAGCTGAGACACTCGCGACTAAGGCAGGGCTGGAATTGTGTAGAAGCTAGTCATAATGACAATTTAGGTGAGTGGCATTAACAATTTCTCCAGGGATAGTGGCATTGACCGGTTTCAAATTGAGGGAAACCAAGGAAATGCAAGAAACATTTCCTTTTTCCTTCAATAAGCTTTGTTTGCTTTGTTTGGTTGCTCACGATGTACTTTTATCAAAGACAAAAATATTTAAGGTTTGGTAAAGCATTAAATATGAATATCTCTCTTAGTAAAAATTCAAATCTTAATTCACCACATGCTTGCTTTGTTATATAAAAAAAGATTTGAAACACTCAAATGACAAAAAAATTAAAAATAAAAAGTAAAAAAATATGCAATAATCACTCAGTAATCAATCAAAGTGGGGGGTTAAAAATGATATTTTTACATTTTATATAGGTAAGAAATAACATTAGCCTATTAAAATTTATTTGTAATTTAAAGAACTTAATCAATATTAATTTTTTATAAGGTCACTTTCTGCAATTTTTAGTGTCCTTTTCTATAATTTTCTAGATTTTTATAATTTTTTTGCTCAACTAATGATAAAATTAATGGATATTTAATGGAGGGATAATTTGCTCTATTTTTTAATACATGAAGGAAAGTTTGCACCATTTTAATTTCAAAGTACCCAGCACTCTTAAAAATAAAAGTTCATGGGTGATTTTTTTTTATTCAGTAGCAAAATGTAAATTAGTAATGAGTAATTTTTTTTTGAAAGATGTACCTCTTACCCCAAAGTTTTTAACAATCATTATGAAAATAATCCCTTTCAACTTCATTTATGTTTTCCATTATTTTTAATTTTTATTGGTTAAAATATAATTTTACCTTTAAATTACAAGTCCTGAAGCACCTAAAACATTAAATTTATTTTTGATATAATGTTTTCTTACAACTCTTAAAAATAGTACAATGTTGCTCTTATCTTTAAAAAATTAACTTTGATTGTTAGTTGATTAGAAAATTATAGCAAATGAATTAAAAAATTACAAATAATATACTATATAAAAATTATACCAAATAAAATTAAATTTTGACTACTTAATGGAGGATTACCGGATCAACATTATTCTCAAATTGAAGTTAACTTGTAAATTGTATGTGAAGATTTGTAAGAAAAAAATTATAATATTTAAATTATATATATTAAATAATTAATATTTTAACAAATATTATTCAAACAATATACTATTTTTTGTTAAAATGATAGCCGATTAAAGTAAATGGTTAAAATTATATTTTGGAAAATAAATGAGAAACTTTACATTAAAAATAAATTTAAAATCTTAGAGTCTCGTGAACTTACACTAAAAATGTGATTGCTGTTTAACCTTTTTTTATTTATTAATTTATTGAAGAAATGCTATATGCCTGAAAATGTTGGACTGCTGTGAAGGCATTCCATTTACGCGTGCAATATAATAGGTGTAAGGTAGACCATTCTTTTCATCTTTCAATCAACACTTTTCTCAACGCATCACACGTGGTTTCATACTTTTCTTAGTGCTGCTGCTTTGTTATCTCTCAAAAAATTCTTTCTTTCTCTCTCTTTTTACCAGTCTTAAAAAAAAATGTATATATCTTTCAAGTCATAAAATATTGCCTCAGATTACGCGAGCCAAAGAAAGTAGCAATACGAATATCTGAGTTTAATTTTCTGGTGTCTGACAAAAATAAAAAAGCAAGATTCATGTTACAACAGCAATACCCTATACAACAATTGGCAAAACCAAATTGTACGAGATTTGAAACATTCAGATGACCAAAAAAACAGAAAACCAAGTGAAATAGTAAATTAAATAATTTAAAAAATTCCATATAAAATGTCTTCTAGGTGTGGGAGTGTTTTAAAAAAGGTCATAGCTATTTTAAAAAATAAGTTAATAATTTAAAAATATGATGAAAAGATAATAATGTATAATGTTATAATAATATTTTAAGGAAATATATATATATATATAGTGAAATTACATATCTAATATATTAACTTTACGTAAAAATAATGTCTAATGTTTAAATAAGTAAGTTAATATTGTCAATACCTTTTTTATATTATTTTATATTGATGATTTGAAATAAAACAAATAGTCTGG
The DNA here is from genome assembly GCF_029017545.1 of Prosopis cineraria. Classification (NCBI taxonomy): domain Eukaryota; kingdom Viridiplantae; phylum Streptophyta; class Magnoliopsida; order Fabales; family Fabaceae; genus Prosopis; species Prosopis cineraria. Next base: position 12,495,750 of record NW_026555338.1, read on the forward strand.
CAAAAACAACAAAACAAGTAGAATAGAACTTGAAATTTTATAAATAAAATTAAATCAATAAATATATATACATATACTTTGAAAAATTATATGTAAATAACAATAAATAATGCTTTAGTCATCTAAACGCTCAATTCTTTTTAATGGTTGGCTCCAAATAATTTAATTAATAAAGCTAACATATCAATGCCTATTATTTTCTTGTTTCCCATTTCATTAAGGGAAAATAAATATTAATTATTAACTTCAATATGTTAATAAAATAATAAAATATGCTAATGCTTTGTTATTTTTCAATTACTATTATTTTATTACTCAGTAGTACTCACGTGATCTACACATTTTCTTGATTTGAGTTGTATGAGAACAAGTGCCACTCATTTTTCTTTTTTTATTCCATCCGTTGGATGTCTTAGAAAACTTGGAGGTATTATCACTTACCACTCAAACTAAATTGAAACCCTATTTTGTAAATATAATTATTACTAACGATGACCTATCTCAGGGATACTTTTAATATATTTATTTAATGATACTGCATATCCTAGGATAGTGAGACCCAACATAAGTTGATTCAACAAATACATTGGTTTTGTTTCTCTCAAATACATCTATTGCAAATTTAAATCATTCATATCAAATTTTAATAACACTTTATATCAGATTGATTATTCATTAATTTTTGAAAACAAAACAAAATAATTGTATTTAGTTAGAACTACATGAAATTTATTGTTTTTAGAAAAAAAAACATTAATTAAAATGTTGTGAAACTGAATTAACTCAAAGTGGATAAAAAAACTATTTTAAGATTATTTTAAATGGAAAATACCATTCAAGAACTGTTAAGAATATTTAATATCAAACAAGAACCGTCAATGCATGTCGGTACAAATGGAAGGGATTTAAGTCTCTTAACCATCAGCTTTTGGGTTTGATCTTTGGGGCCATGAGAGTGGAGAAAATATACTTGGAGAGCTACCTCCATTTGGTGCTTGACCTAGCTCGAACTGGAATTATGTTGGGGTTGTCAGTTTTGTATATTTTATATTCTTTTTCTATCTAAAATTATTTTCAACTCAGCCCCCCGATTTTATAGTGATATTTAAACTTGGTCCTTGCTTGTATTAAATTGCCTCAGCAATTCTTGAATGATATTTTTCCTATTTTGAATAATTATTTTCAGATTATTTTATATTGTATCTGATAATACTAGTGCAGGAAAATTTAAATATTCCAGACGTGTGATGACCTGGTCATTCTTACAAGTCCACAGTTTTGTATCATTTTAAATTGGGGAAAATCTTTTTAGTCTATGAGACTATCAGTGCTAAGAAAATTTCCATGTGAGGCGTGCCAATATAATAGGTGTAAAGTAGCCTTCCCTTTTTATCTCTCAATTAACAATTCTTACAAATGCATCACACCGGTTTCATACTTTTATTGGTGCTGATGCTTCGTTATTTCTCATAAAATTCTTTGACATCATAAAATATTGCCTCAGATTATATAAGCAAAAGAAGGTATGGACTATGGAACATGGATGTCAGAGTTCAATTTTTTGGTATCTAACAAAAAGGAAAGGAAGATTCATATTACAATAGCAATACCCTATACAAAAATTGGAAAAAAGAAACAAATGATACAAGATTTGAAACACTCAGGTGACCCAAAAAGAAAGCGGAAAGCATATTGAAATGGTTAATTAAATACATTAAAAATTCCATATTATATATTGTTCATTTAAGAATGAATTTAAAAACTAAATCAATTTTTATAATATATATTTAAATTAAAAATTTTATAATTGAAATTTAAAATTGTGCATAAGAACTTGGGAAATTATGATGATGGATTGGATTTAGGGAGAAAAGTAGTTTACAGTTTTAGAGATAATGTTATTATTTTTAGACATAAGTAGTGAGGTTATGGTTATGATAAAGAGAAGATTGTTGAATTATGAATTTGGAGAAAATATTAATTGTCATGATTTTTTTCGTAATTCAAGAATTCAGTTGAATCAATGTTGTCAAAGTTAGAATTACATTTTCATGACTTGTGTATTGCTCGTTAAATAAAAATTTAAGAAATGATTACATGATTAAGTATAGATATAAAATTATGTTTTGTGAAAATGGTATCACACTTGGCCAAAAAAATGGTCTCACACAACAATAATTACATTGAAAACAAAAATACTTACAATTATTAATAATTAATAAATGTAAAAAATGCTCACGTGGGTTGGAAAAATTATAAGTTCATAACACTCCCATATATCATCACATTCATAAATTAAACATAAAAAATTATAAAAAATTTTAAATTTCTGTCAAAATACACAAGGTTAAGGCAATTATTCAAGTTGGAGTTACCAAAACATGGACATGTTAAATCATTATTTAGTATCCTTTCCTAGATTTTAGTTTAATAAAATATTCACGATTATGTGACATTTAGAAATTAGAATTAATCTAGAAAATGCAGTATTCAATTTTATGTGGTAATTTGTCGAGCAAAAACATTGACTATGCTTGCTGTATCATTATAAATATCTTTGAACATTTTAAAGAGAGTATCAAAGCACCACTATGTTTGCAATATTTATCTCTCTCTCACACTCATACACACATGTATATAGGATAAACATGAGATCTCATCTGTATATAAATAGGCTACTTGATAATCACACATAAGATATTCATAGTCAATAATATATGCAATTCTATACAAATAGATATATATCAAAAAGGCTACTTGATAATCACAAGTCTTGCATATTCCTGGGTTTTTTAAACAAGTAGAGAGGGCCTCTGTGTCGTTACATAGCTGCCGTCACTTTGCTATAGTCAAGGGGAGACTTTAACTTTACGAGCAAGGCATAACTTTTCACCGAATTCCGCATTTCTCGGGAAAGGAATTCCTATCGGTTCACCACTTACTATTATTTTACCTCCCAATAAATCATTTTTAATATTTTTATAAAATTATAAATTTTTTTTAAAATTATTAACTATTTAAAAATTCAACAAATTTTTAACTTTATCTTTATATATGAGCTTTAAAATAAAATATTTTAAATTTATAAATTTTTTAATATTAATGAGGACAAAATAGTAAAGAAAACATATAACAATTAAAGTGTTTTATAAATAAGATTAAAATAAATATTCTCTATCTGCCTTCTAAATAGAATCAAAAGAATACTTCTAAATAAATTGAATAAATCAAAAATTACATATCAAATGTTTTTTGGGCATAGGGGAGTATATAATTTAAAAAATATAAATAACTAATAATTACATATAATGTTATATATTTTTATAGAAATAAAAAATATACAAGTGAAATGATATATTTAATATACTAGTTTTAAGGAAAAGCTATATCTAATATTTAAGAACATGAGTAAGGGTTATAACAGACTCACAAACAATTTAAAAAAAAAAATCAATAGTGGGTAATTACAAGGACATACCAAATATATCTAAGGTAGGCATGACCAGGCTCTAGTAGCGAGGCTTTCGTGTAAGGCCTGCCTTTCAGACTTGTAAAGTTGGCCTTCTTATAATAATTTAAAAAATATAAATAACTAATAATTACATATAATGTTATAATATTTTATAGAAATAAAAAAATATACAAAGTGAAATTATATTTAATATACTAGTTTTAAGGAAAAAGCTATATCTAATATTTAAGAACCTGCGTAAGGGTTTAAAACAGACTTCACAAACAATTTAAAAAAACAAATCAATAGTGGGTAATTACAAGGACATACCAAATATATCTAAGGTAGGCATGACCAGGCTCTAGTAGCGAGGCTTTCGTGTAAGGCCTGCCTTTCATACTTGTAAAGTTGGCCTTCTTAATATATGAAATTTGAAATGTGTCTAATCAATATTTTAAGCTATTTTGGTGAAGATTTAAAAGATTTCTATGGGCTCTAGTAGCGAGGCTTTCGTGTAAGGCCTGCCTTTCATACTTGTAAAGTTGGCCTTCTTAATATATGAAATTTGAAATGTGTCTAATCATATTTTAAGCTATTTTGGTGAAGATTTAAAAGATTTCTATGGAGCATACTAACATATAAATTTGACAGACATAAATTTGGCAGACGTAATACAAAATTCTGATGGCACCTTGGGGGCTCTATTTGAGAAGCCTTTGTTTCTTCTTGCTGACCAAAATGATGCTGTTAGCAATTTCGTTATATCATTGGTAGATGATGGAGCCAGCAATATGGATCAACCTGTGACCTACGAGCTTTGCGAGGTTGGTTGATATAACCTACATCTTATGCGGGTTATATTTCTACCAACCTACCAACTCACAGCAGGTTAGCGGACTAAACTCCTACTAAAAAAATATTTTATATATATATTTTTTCTAACTTTAAAATTATAAATTTATCATAATGTTAAAAGTTTTATGTATCATTAATATTAGCATCACATAATTAAACATGAAATATAATTAAAATGTAGAAATCTAGAAAGTAAAATTAACAACTATAACATTAATTTGAGTAAAGGTTAGAGGGTTAACATTTTTTTCTTTACTTGCTAGAGAAGAAATTCTGAGTTCATTGAAATAAAATGTAATAACCAAAGACAATACAAGAAAAAAATAAAAGTTAGGATTTGTCTAGAACTTGACAACCCAATAATTATAATTCAAAAGCTGTTGAAGATAATTTGAAAGTTGACAAATAGATAATTTTAAATGAACTCTAAAATGATTCATATATCATTCGGGGACTACATCAAATGGCAATACAACAATAGAGTTTGAACCCACGTAACCTTTTTTAAAAAATAGATGGATGTATTCTTGTGCCTGCTTGAAAATATTTTACTCAAATTAAATTATGAAAAGTCTTTGGTTGAGCATGCTACACTAAAGCACTTGACTAGCCATGGATTTATAGCTATCTCAGCTAATTAAATGTGACAAATAATAACAATAGTAGTTAATAAGCACGTAATTTGAATTATTCTAATAATTTGAATAATGGCAAGGGTTTGAGAATTGAGAGAACAATCTTGTGATTTTTGTCTCTCTTTTTCTTAAAAAAATAAGTAAGCCAACTCACCAACCTACGGGTTAGCACATTGCAGGTTCAAGCTAGACGGGACGGGCCAAAATCATCTTGCATAGAAATGAACTCATTTTTTTCAATTCAACTTGTATTTTTTTACAAGTTGGTGGGTTGAGCTCGCAAGACTGACTCATATTACCTCCTCTAGTAGATGAAATGTACATGAATATGGGCTGAGTTTTTCCCAGCTTATGTCACAGATAGCTTATGCCTATATCACCGGCAGTATTTCTGAGAGTGTGGATCCTGTATGGACGAAAATTTGGCAATGTTCAATCCAAGAGAAAGTGAAAATATTTATATGACAAGCTACTGATGAGAGATTCATCACTAGGAGTGAAGAGAGAGAGATCTTTCAAACACCAGCGAGTGCCCTTTTGAGTATCAATGTGATGAGGAGTGTATTACACTACAATAATTCTTGGTGATTGTTGTCCTGATAGAGCACAAAACGTGTGGACAAGGTTGATTATGCCTAACCATATGTTTACTTTTTTCTCTCGTGAATGGCTGAGGTGGATTAAATGGAACGCGACTCATAACCCAAGAAATTAACAAGAAATTTAGCAGACGGCACTTGTTTTAACTATTCTATTACATTTAGTAGTTGTTGTGTACTCAAAGATACAAGCAAGATTTTGTAGAGTTGGTAATACAGGTGCCTAAATAAACTCGAATTAGCCCAAACATATAAAAAAATTTAAATAATTAAACCTAGCTCTAACACTTTCTAACTTTGAGATTATTTGCACAAGCCCAAATACCTTAATTTAGAAAAATATATAATATTTTTTAAAATTGATTATTTTTATTTTTGTAAAAAATATATAATATACTTAAAAATGTAGAAGACTCAACTTTTTTAAAAAAAAATTGTGGGTCTTAAAGTCTAAAAGTTTAGATTAAATATATTTTAAATATTATTTCAAGATATTTTATCTATTAAAAATAATAAAAATTTTACAATATTAACAATTGTAAATTTTATAAAAAAATCTATAATAGAGTATTTAAATATATAGTCTATTAATATAAAATAAACTAAAATATAAAGAATTAATTAATATTTAATATTATATATATTTAAAAATCTTAAATTTTTATTCGCGTATTGCCTAGCCTAAATGGGCTTGAAATTAAAAATGTGCAATTTTGTTAAGCTGATCCTTAAACTTATTTTTGATACAGTATTTTTTAATAAATTTTAAAAATAATACAATATCACTTTTACCTTTAAAAAAATTTAACTTTTATCGTTGATTGATAAGAAAATTATAAAAAATGACTCAAAAAATTAAAAACAATATACCATGTAAAATTATACCAAAAAAAAATTTAAGTTTGACTAGTTATCGGGGGATTACTGGATCACCATTATTCTTAAAAGTTAAATTGTAAATTGTGTGTGTGAAGATTTTGAAAAAAATGATAATATTTAAATTATTATATATTAAATAATTAATATTTTAAGAAATATCAGTAAAACAATTAAACTATTTTTTGTTAAAATGGTAGCCAATTAAAGTAACTGGTTAAAATTGTATTTCGGAAAGTAGAAGGGTAACTTTACACTAAAAATAAATTTAAAATCCTAACATGAAACCTATAATTGAAGGATGTAATTACTGTTTAACCCTTTTTATTTATTAATTTATTGAAGAAATGCTATATGTCGGAAAACGTTGGACTGCTATGAAGACAATCCACTGAGGCGTGCCAATATAATAGATGTAAAGTAGCAAATCAAAGACTGTATTTTGGTAGCAAATAAAAAAACAAACAAACAAACAAAAGAAAGTTGTAAAGTAGACTCTCCTTTTTCTTTTTCAATCAACACTTTCCACAATGCATCACACGCGGTTTCATACTTTCCTCTAGGGGTGTGCATGTAGCCCGATTGTCTGATATGCTCGCCCGAACTCAGTAAAATTTTGCCCAACCCGACCCTAAAAAAAGCTGCCCGACATGACTTGGGCATGTTTGGGCAGGGCATTGTTCGGGCCAGGCCGGGCCACGGGCAGGGTAGCATGCCCTGCCCATTTGGCCCAGCCCGAATATATTAATATATTTTTTAAATTTTTAAAGGATCAATTATATTAACTATTAAGATTTAAGGAAAGATGAAAAGAGGAATTGGGAAGAAGCTTTTTGTAAATTAAAGTCTACTCTGTGAAATTATTTTTTTTTTCATGATGCTCCAAACTTTTATAAAATTTATTGTTTTTAATGGATTATTGTAGCTATTATTTTGGATTGCATTATGGATAATTTCACTATGTGTCAAAACTTATAATAGTTTTATATTTCAAGTTAGATGTTGAATTATAGATAATTGATATCATAGCTGTTATTTTGTATTTATGGTTTACATTTTTATGAATGTTATTTTGAGTTGATGGGTTGGGTCATTGTTTTTGATTTATGATAGTTTTATTTGAAGTTGATGGAAAGAGAAATTATTTGATGGGCAGGGCGACCCGAAGGTGCCCAGCTTGCCCTGCCCAGCCCAAACTAATAGGGCATTTTACAGGCAGGGCTGGACAGCGCGCTACATTTTTTAGCCCATGCATCCTTTGGGCAGGGCATCGGGCAAGGCTTTGCCCAACCTAGCCCTGCCCATGTGCACCCCTACTTTCCTCGGTGCTATTGGTTTGTCATTTATCAAAAAGTCCTTTCAAGTCATAAATTATTGCCTCAGATTATATAAGCAAAGGCAAAAGAAGGCAGCAATATGGATGTCAGAGTTTAATTTTCCGGTATCTGAGAAAATTAAAAAGGGAGATTCATGTCACAATAGCAATACCCTATATAACAATTGGCAAAACCAAATTATACAAGATTTGAAACATTCAGATGAACCCAAAAAAAAAAGAAAACATAGTGAAATAGTAAATTAAACAATTTAAAAATTCCATATAAAATGTTTTATGGGGGTGGGGGTGTTTTAAAAAAATGTATACATATATTGTTCATTTAAGTTTCTTAATATTTATCATAATTATTTTTAAAAATAAGTTTATAATTTAAAAGTATAATGAAAAAATAATTATGTATAATGTTAAAATAATATTTTAAGGAAATATATATATAGAGTGAAATTATATATCTAATATATAAATTTTACATAAAAATCATATCTCACGTTTAAATAAGTATGTTAATATTTTCAACACCTTTTGTATTTTATTTTATATTGATGATTTGAAATAAAACAAATAGTCTGGCAAAAACAACAAAACAAATAGAATAGAATTTGAAATTTTATTAAAAAATAAATCAATATATATACACAAACACATTTTGAAAAATTATTTGTAAATCACAATAAATAATGCTTTAGTCATGTAAACGCTCAATTCTTTTTTAATGATTGGTTCCAAATAATTTAATTAATAAAGCTAACATATAATGTAAATGTCTAGTATTTTCTAGTTTCCCTTTTCATTAAGGGAAAGTAAATATTAATTATTAACTAAAATAAGTTGATAAAATAATAAAATATGCTAGTGCTTTCTTATTTTTCAACTACTATTATTTTATTACTCAGTAAATGCCATTGATTTTTTTTTATTCGATCCGTTCGGTATTTTAGGAAACTTGGAGGTATTATCATTTTTTATTTAGACTAATCCAAAACCCTGCTATGTGGAACCATTATTACTAACGACTGCCTCATAGGTATCTCAGGGATACTTTTGATATGTTTATTTAACACAATTACATGAGACTCAAACTCAAAACCTAGGATAAGTTGATTCAACAAATACATTGTTTTTGTTTATCTCAAATGCATCTATTGCAAACCTAAATCATTCATATCAAATTTTAATAAAACTTCCTATCAGATTGATTATTCAATACATTTTCAAAACAAAACAAAATAATTGTATTTAGTTAGAGCTAGACGAAATTTATTGGTTTTAGAAAGAAAAAACATTAACTAAAATGTTGTAAAACTAAATTAGCTTGAAGTAGATTAAAAAAATATTTTCATATTATTTTAAAGGAAAACTACCATTCAAGAACTGTTAAAAGTATTTAATATCAAACAAGAACCATCAATGCATGTTGATTCATATGGAAGAGGTTTGAGTCCCTTAACCATTAGCTTTTGGGTCTAATCCCCATTTGGTGCCCAACCCAACTCGAATTGGGATTAAGTTGGGGTTGTCGATTTCAGATATTATATATTATTTTCCTACGTAAAAATTATTTTTGAATCTGTGTCCTTAATCTTATAGTGATATTTAAATTGCCTCCATGATCCTTGAATGATATTTTTCCTATTTTAAATAATTACTTTCAGATTATTTATATTGTATCTGATAATACTAGTGCAAGAAAATTTCAATATTCCAGACGCTTGATAACCTGATCACTCTTACAAGTCCATAGCCTTGTATCATTTTAAACTGGGGAAATCACTTTAGTCTATGAGACTGCTAGTGGTGGTAGACATTCCATGTGAGGCGCGCCAATATAATAGGCGTCAAGTAGCTTCTCCTTTTTATTTTTGAATTAACAATTTTCACAAATGCATCACACACGGTTTCGTACTTTTATTGGTGCAGCTGCTTTGTTATTAGAAAAGATGACAATAAAATTCTTTTGAATTATCTAAATAACAATTTGGTCTCTCAAAATATTATAATATTAATGAAGTTTTTAGAAACTTTATTGTCATTAAAAAATTAATATAAATGATCAAATTGTCCTTAGTTCAAGACTTCATATGTAAACTTGTAAATTGCTATTACATTCTCGCGATTTTAAAAAAAAATTGTGAATTTTAAAACAAAACTTGTGAATCATAATTAATATTTATAACACTTGAGAAATATCAAGATTTTAAATACAAACTTCTAATTGCATTTAAATTCTTGTGATTTTAAAAAGAAAAGTTGTGAATCTTGAAATAAAAATTATCAATAGTAATTAATATTTGAACTAAGAGTATTTTGGTCATTTACATTAATTTCTTAATGACAGAAAAGTCTTTAGAAACTTCATTGATATTATGACATTTCAAGGGATCAAATTATCATTTATATAATTTGAAGGAATTTTATTATTATTTTTTCTTGTTATTTCTCATAAAATTCTTAGAAGTGATAAAATATTGCCTCACATTATATAAGCGAAAGAAGGTATGGACTGTGGAATATGGATGTCAGACTTCAATTTTTTTTGGCATCTAACAAAAAGGAGAAGGAGATTCATGTTACAATAGCATATCCTATACAACAACTGGAAATATATATATTGTTCATTTACGTTTCTTAATAGTAGTTATCATAATTATTTTTGAAGAAATAATTTTATAATTTAAAAATATAATTAAAAGATAATTATCTATAACGTTATGGTATCTTACGGAAATAAAAATATATAGAGTGAAATTATATATCATGTTTAAATTTAAGTATCCTTTTCACCAAAAAAGAAAATTTAAGTATCTTACTATTTCAAAACCTATTTTGTATCATTATATATTGATTATTTGAAATAAAACAAATAGTCTAGCAAAAACAATAAAACAAATAAAGCAGAACTTGAAATAATATAAAAAAATAAATCAATGATTACACATTTCGAAAAATTATATGTATATAAAAATAAATAATGCTATATATAGTCATGTAAATGTTCAGTATATTAATCATTGATCCTAAATAATTTAATTAAAATAGACTAACATTTAATATAACTAACTAGTATATTTCTCCTTTCCAGTTTTTATTAAGGGAAAGTAAACTAATTTAAAACTCTTCAACCCCTTTCCTTTAGAATTCTTGCAAACTTATGTACTGTAAACTCATTTTTTTTTATTAATTGATCCATCTTTCTATAAAAAAGAGAAAAGTAAATATTAATTACTTCCTTTATTTAAATATAAGGCATTTTTAACTGAATCACACTCCTTAATAAAATAGTTTGTTATCTTCAAACTAACACTATCTTTTTATTTTTACATCTATTTAATAAGGTGTTTTACTTTAAAATATAGAAAAAGAGTATAAGGTATTTTTTTACACTATGTTTTTGTTTCTTCAGCAGAAGAGTATAAAGGAGAATAATAAAATAATAACAGATTAATAACCCAAACGGGCTTGAGAATTCGATCTAAACACATTGAAGTAGATGTGTAATAGTAAACGATATTGATAATGGATATAAGAGACTCTCCTTGAATTTTTCTTCAGAAGCAATTTTGGACAATCTCATATTGTTTACAGTTCAATTCAAAACAAACAAGGTATCCTTTTTTTCTACTTTGGCTAAAGTGTACAGTTGGTCCCTTATAATAATCCATTTTTACCGAAGAAACAGGTGTATATAGGATAGAAAAGTATACGCAATAATTTTTAGAAATAAACACACACACACTTCATTCATTTTTATTCACTAGGGAAAAAAAAGAAAAAGAAAAAAAATATCTCAACACAGGGACACTGCTTTGTGCTGAATTTTGTAAGTTCACATGTCTTCGACGCATGATTTTATTTATTTATCTTGATCATAAGGTCTGATCAGCAATGTCATGACAAAAATCATGCATGTGACTTCCGCAAATAATTACAGTTTGGATATCAAGAGAGATTTCAGTTAAAACTAAACATGTATGTCATAACAGTTAAAAGAACATAGGCAAATTAACGGTCAAGAAAATGTTATTTTCCTTCTCTATTGTAAAGCGTTAATAGATGTAATTTGGAACAAAACAGTTGTCTTTCAACAGAACAATTCAGCACAAGGATGAAGAAGAAAGAACTAGCACTTTGCAGGAAGCGAATGTTGATGGGGGATGACAATATTGCCTCAGTAAGCTTATATATTTTGTGTTATGTTAAACACTTCATATAGCATTGGCCTTTCTTATTAATATTGTATTTCAATTTATGACATTTTACTTGCAGAGTTCAAATACCTTTAGATGCACAAAGAGAGGAAGGAATTGTTCAATAAATCATAATGACATTGACACAATCACACCTGAAATCCAATTTGCCAATGCTGCTAGTGAAATAATTAATAATCAAGGTACAAATTCAACCCAATGGCTTCAATATTAAACTAAATTTTAACCAATTTCTATATGAATACGACTTTTGATATATCACATATTTCCATATTTATAATTTTATCCTTTTTTTTTTCATTGTCAACTTTCTGTTTACCATTTCATGCATTTCAAGTTCCACTTGCATCTTATGTAAAAGACTATAAAAGAGAATATAATAGCAGTAAAAACCCAGCTTACTTGTCCTTCATGACTTTTAGGTATATGCTAATGCCATAGCCAATACAAGATAGGTTACATGTACTGTTATAATTGGCCTACGTTGTTGTATTCATTATTCAACTTAATAACTCAAACATGCTTCAAAACTCTGCCTAAGCACAACAAATATATTAATGTGTGACAGTAAATGATATAAATAAAGGATGTAAGTGGCTCTCCTTGAATTTTTCTATTGAAGCAATATTTGATAATCCTAATGCAAATGATACTACATTATCAATGTTACCATTTACAAAGCATGATGGTGACACCAAGGTACACACATATATAATATAGTAATATCAACCTATATAATCCATAGTATACATGCAGATTTCTTAAAAAGAATAATATAACTATAACAAGTCACAGTTTTGAAGAAAACAAGTGGCTCTCATTGTGTCCTTGCTGGGAGACACCATTGTTTGAGGGTTCAACTGGTCAACAAGGTAATGTTGGAATAAAATTCAACATGAGACCACACATGTAAAAATTAAAAATGCATGGCCATTGTTATAATTTAGCCTAAATAAAGTGGTCTATTTGAAAAAGTTTTAAAGCTTAACAGGGTGTAACTATTATGAAATTAATGTATAGAGACAAGAGTGATATTTATAATTTGTTGAGGGCCGAAACCATAGATAACACAAATTTAAGTCTATAAATAGGGGTCGTGATCCTCGGATTGGGCATAATGAGCAACTGATTATATTCTTTGACCCCTTCTAGAGAACCATAAGGAAGTTTCCAATGTTTATAATTTGGAAGACCATAGTATGCCGATCCATCAACATGTGGAATCTGGCGACAATGGATTTATCTATTCAGGTACGCTTTTGCATTTTATTCTATTTCTCTGAATTGATATGGGATTATATTCAAGTTTATAATTGGTTCCAATTGATTCTATGGTTTGAATATGAACTCAATTGATCTGGAACAACCAATTCCAACAGGTAATAAAGCTATGGATTTCATGGAACTATAGATATTTCACTATATTAATGTATGTTGAACAAATGAAAGTTAAAACAAATCTATCTTAATTTGTGTTTGGATGTCAGAATTCAAAAAACAACAAAATATGACTCCTGTCAATGCGGCGGAAATCCTAGGAAGTTTAGAAGAAAATAGAAAAGCTAAAGGAAAGGAGATTGTAGTCTACAATGATAGCATAAATGAGAAATGACTTCGCCAAATTATCACAGGTATATTTATCATTAGAAATAATAATAATAATAATGAAGCATTTTTCTTAATGGATGTGTGCAATTAATTTTTCATTAACATAATTATTTTTGCAATTTTTATTTACAAGAACCAAGCTCTGCACCTATTCAACTTTTCCTGATGATTCATTTGGATAAATTATTAAACATTTTTTGTGTGAAAGAAAGTTTAAATGAGTTGAATTTCAGGGATATTCTTGGATAAAATAATATAAATGTGCATGTGTGTGTTTGTGATTATTCTATTGATACATATTCACTAATATAATGGACTCACCCTTTCATCTTCATTTCTAATTTGCATGCTATGAATAATCACTCTAATCTAGACTCTGTTGCCTTCATGTCAATTTTGAATTCATGTTGATAATAGATGGACAAGTGTGTTCGTTGGGGAAAAAACTGCTTGAGTACTTTCTTATGTTTGTTGAGATAGCCAACCTAGCTGGAATAGTTTCTAGATGGAGAACTATATGACCATTGCTATGATTGTTGTATGGTTCGAACAAATTTGAAACTTGGGGAATTATCCATTTCTTAGGAAGACTATCTAACTCTTTGGTCAATGGTAATGACTATTATTTGCAAAATCATAAAAAAAAAAAAAAAACTGAATGCCTTCAAACCCATGCTAATCCTTCACCTTATCCAAGGTTTCCAATAGGTTGAACACGTTGGCATTGCCTTCTATAGATTGTTTTTGGTCATTTATTTAATAGAATCCATTGAAAAATATTTTCCTGCACGCTTGATAAGAGATGAATTTTGAATTGGTTTAATATCATTTCCAATTTTAATGATATATTTATATTATATACCGTAAGAACTTTAGTGGAGATGAACTAAAGTTAATGGTGAATTCAGAGTTTTAATTTTTCTTTAAAATAAAAAAAGTTTGATTTTTGAAGTAAAACAGAGGCATCAGGCAAGGCTAGCCACACACATAACTATAGCGAAGGGGCAAAAAGGATTTGATAGTTTATAATTCAGTGGATACCAACACAGTGCTATGAACTATCACGTGATTGATCTAATAATCCTGAATTGAAACAGAGATATGGTTAATGAAGACAGAGACATGGTTTATCGAATGAATTGAATTTTCAAGCAATTAATAATCACATTAATAAAAGTTAAACAAGAAATTTTTCTTAAAAAAGTTAATAATTTTCCTAAACAGTACTCCCTTCAACTCATTAAAAAATTGTCACTTTGAGATTTTTCACACAAATTAAGGAAGTCGTTAAATAATTTTAACTTACTGTAATACTTTTTTTTTTCCCAAAAGTTACCATAATGCTACTTTACTAAAATTTCTTACTTAAATTAATTTAGTGCCTATATTTTAGTATTCGGTTGTGCCTCAAACAAGATAATACCTATTAAAATAAAAAAAAAACCTTTAATAATTACTAGAGTCTTTTCATCATTTTTTAGAAAAAGGAGTCATGGTAGGGTTTTGGTCAATTTCTATGCTAATTATGTGACTTTCAACTTTCAGGGACAATAAACCATTGTTTTAGTTTTTTCTCTTTTCTGCAAGAGGTCTTATATGTTATTCTTTATTTTTTTTTTGAACAAAAGTATAAATTTAATCCTAGCACATAGAATCACTATGTAATTCTATTATTATAGTGAAACTTGATCCATTTATGAAGAACACAATACGATTAATGTTTTAATAAAAAAATATAAAAGAAAATTACATGCAAAATTTAAAGAATTTATTTGGAAAAGTAGCCTAAAAAGAGAAGCAGGGGCAACGATGGTGGCTTCTTGAGTTTGAGAAGGAGATTGCGGTGCAAGGGAGAGGGAGACGAGTCACGAGTAGGGCCGAGTAAAGCCTTCAGCTTCAGTCTTCAACTTCAGATCATGACACCGGTGATGAGAGTCTTGATGAGAGGAGGGTGAACTAGAGAAGTTGAGCTCGAGAGTTAGAGATGAGAGGGGCTGAGTGATGCTAGCGGCGAACTTGAGTTCAGCAAGAGTTTAAATGCGAAACTGTGAATGATGAGGGAATGAGGGTTTTCTTTTCTGGAGGCAGAGGGTGAATATATAGCATTTGGAAATGTTTTTTTTTTTTATTTAATATGTACAAATGAACCTCTATATGGGTCAAGCCGGGCAACCTGAGGGGTAATCTGTAGCTTACCCCACCCGTTTACATCAAACACAAGCTAGACCTTAAATTTAGCCCAGCCATTTTGATTGACGGGTCACGGGTTGCCTGCTCATCTCTACTAATGATAGTGCTGTCTGGACAAAAACATTGTCTGCAGACAAAACATCTATAGAAGGGTGAACCGATTCAGCTGTGGATCCTATTTTAAATAAGCTTGCACAGCGCCAACTGGCCCGGTCTTGCTCCCCTTGTTCCTCAGGTTCCTGCTTTGGATGCACTGGGTTCTTCCTTGCCTACCTCCAATGGCATCCGCAGTCATATTCGTTGTCATTCAGAACAAAAATAGGGGTGTTGATAACTTGCCGGATGCTTTTGATTTTGGTGGTGCTCTTGGTTTTGCGTAGAGCCGGGAATAAGGGCCGGGCCTGGAGGGCCGGGCCTGAAAGCCCTGTTTAAATAAGGGTTCGGGCTTTGAAAATAAATTTTTTTTAAAGTAATCGGGCTTGAGGGCTTGGCCCTGATAAGCCCTGTAAAATAGGGCTCGGGCCCGGGCTGCCCTTCAAGCCCTGTTATATTATTTTTATTATTATTTTTTTTAGTAAAACATGTGTTTAAAATCAATGACCTGCTCACCTGATACTACACACATTATATTATTATTAATTTTAATTTATTCTAAAATTAATTTAATCTAATTTAATAAATATCAGTGTATAGTATAAAATTTATGATATTTTTTATTTTTCTATAATTATTATGTTTGTATATTTATAAAAAAAATGAACTATTTTTTAAATGAAGATTTAAATTTTATTACTAGACTTCTAATGCATGTTATTTAATTTTTAAAAAATTATGATGATTTTAATTTTTTAATTTTAAAATATTTTAATTTATTTATAATGTTTAATTTTATTTTAATTTTTTATTTTTTAAGAAAGGGCTTACGGGCTTGGCCCTGAGCCCTGAGTATGAGGGCCGGGCTTGAGAAATGGGGGTCAAAATGGGAAACCGGGCTTTAGGGCCCAGGCCCTAAAGGGCCGAGCCCATAAGGGCCAGGCCCTTTAGGGCCGGGCCCGCCCGTATTCCCAGCTCTAGTTTTGCGAGCTCTGCCTGCAAAAAACCTCGCACCTCGCTAATATGAAGATTACCCTCCAAATGCCTAAAATGGCTGCTGGCTTCTCCTCCTTTTGTCTGAGGGTTCGCGAAGTTACAAAGGTCTGTGGACCATTGGTTCAAAGTTGCAGCTCTCTGGCTTTACGCCACTTCATTAAGAATGTTTGAGTCCCCTCTCCAGTACCTATAAGGTAGAGTTGTGCATGCATGCACCATTGAACATAGGTACAACCATACCTTTTATATGCCTGCATCCTTTGCTGGTGGGTCTTCTTCACACTTACTACCAAAAACTTCACACGGCCTTCTTTGAAGATTTGGGCTGCTTGCTTGTTTCGCCTCCCCCACCCCCCTTGAGGCAGTTGAGCTTTCTCAGCCTCTATGTTTTCATTAGTTTGCTTTTTTTTTTTTTTTTTTGCCATAATCACTTGGTTGGGTCATTTTTGAAATATGATTTGTATTAACTGTGGTAGTAATGAATAAAAGTTTGACCTTTGATTAAAAACAATATTTCGCCCTTTTCAATATCAAAATAGTTAATAATTTCAAGCTGTTGGCTTGATTTTTGAGGAAAGGGTTGGAGCCTTTCAACCCTAGGGGTGTGCGCCAGGTATCCTGGAAGAGTGGGTCTTTGAAAGTGAGTCAGATCAAACAATCGAGCAAATTTTCAAAGTTCTTTACCACAATTTCCTTAAAGAGTTAAGTATGTGCAAGAACAATAACAGGTGCACCATGCTGAGTATAAATGTTAATGGTATTACAAATGAAATGAATACAATTGGGTGCTTTGTGAAGACGAAAAGGGAAATATAGATGCAAAACTAGCCTAGGAAGCTGAGCTAGCACAAAGAAAGTAGTTCATGCTAGGCGAGATTGGATGAGACAAGGTCAGGACTGGTATTTTGCACATTGCAAGTCTTATGTAAGTTTGACAAAATGTTGAAAGTCTATCAATCATGCATTGTTGCCTATTTATAGAAAAATGGCAATGATACCCTCCTTATAAATTCAAGTTTGGTGTCATCAGGAGCAAATAAATGTTCGTGCCATTTTGTGTCTAAAGGTGCACCTTGTCGTGGAAAGTGGAGAGAGTGAGTGTGCCGAAATGCTCGAGTCGTGAGAGAAGTGGGTAAGGCTATGTCACTTCTTACCTAAACTCGTCACTCCACTTGACTCTGCAAAGTTGGCTTGCAGCGAGGCCATCTCTCTTCATGGTTTGGACTGCTGGGCCTTAGTCGTTTTCCTCTCAGGCCTACTGCACCAATTTTAGTTCAAACACAAGCTTATCCAAATCACTGTCTTTGGCAAAATTTTCACATAAAAAGTCAATAATGTCAAGCTTATACAAATCACTGTTGTTGACAGAATTTTCACATCCATCCTTGTATATTTATGCAGTAAATATATAAGGAAAAAGAAAATGATGAAATTGTAACTAAGTCTTAAAAAAGGGGGGGGGGGACAACTTGATTGCAATATTGGTCCAACAATGATGCAAGAGTCCATTAACCACCTTTGAAAGGAGGAGGAGGGAAATGCAGAGCAAGGGGGAAAAAAATGAATTCCTTTATCCCAAAGAAACCTTGGACTAGGATTGAATCAAACACGATTATCATTGCTCCCCCCACCCCCCCCCCCCTAAAAATCAAAAGATTGAAAAGGTTTTGTATCTAAATTTTAGATATTCGAGATCTAAGGTTTTGTAGATCAAAAACTCCTTGAAGATGTATTCAATTAAAAAAAAAAAATCAAGGTGCTCAACCTATGGTCTACCAAATTTTTTAACTAGTTGTGTGGTAGGTTTCCATGGGGAAAATAATTAAATGTATGTAATATGAAAGTAAAAAAAAAAAAATTACATACAGACAAACAATAGAATGAGAAATAAACTAACTAGAAATATTTTGGGGAACAAGAAATAAAATGACCATTATTGCAGAACCAACTCTCAATACTCAAAACAAAGGATAGCACTCTATGAGAAGTGTACATATTTGCAACCTTAGGCCTTAACTCTCTGGAAAGAGGAAGACAGTATCCTGAAGAGTCCATCTGGGTTATCTGCATGTACCTGTTCAACATGCAAAGTTAGTTTCCTTGAGATTTAAAATATATAGCCATTTGAAGTGTAATTAATTAGGCCCAATCGAACATTGGGCAATAAATCTATCTACATACGACTCAATTAACTCACAACTATGTATAAGGTGTGTTACAACAACAAGTCTTATCCCACTAGGTAGGGTCAGTTACATAGATTACATAACCTATTATCCTCTATTATCAATCAAGCCTTTGGGAATATTGTTAATTAAGAGATCTTGTTTAACAACTTCTATGGGTATTATCTTTAGTCTTCTTCTAGCCCCCTTTATAGAATGTTTATAACTGGCCTCAAGTCAGGATAAAGGAGGGTTGTGTTGTCCTTGATAGCCAAAATAAAACTTTGTCAAATCTCATATGGATTTTGACAATAGATGTTTTTATGTATAAGGTGAGCAATTCGAGGAAATTGTGCCCTTGCCATTTGAAAAATAAAATATACCATTTATATATAAATTGCTTAAAATTGTTTTCTGTGCGCACGCGCATTTGACTTGTCTCAATGGTGGACGTTTGTCTCTAGGATAAATATAAATGTGAGATGTTCAAAAGTTCAAGACCAACAAATGACAAACACGGAAGAAAGCTTAAAGATCGACATAACTAAAAAAAAAAAAAAATGGTTGGCAGGTTTCCAACTATTTTTCCCAAATTTCAGATTTCGTTAAACGTGCATATTGGGATGAATAGAAAGACAACAAGGAATGCCATTACGAAATATGAGACTTGTAATACTTTTATTATTGCTAAAAGTATCTATCTATCTATTTTTAATATTAAAACAGGGACACAACTTCAAAACATGTCAAACAAGACAGTGAACGACATGCAAAGGGCAAAAGCATACTCCAAGTAACTAACTTACCCAGTGGCCGGCATCTTCAAGAACATGCATTTCAACTCCCCCGCCTTCCTCAGCAGCCAGCTCCTCAGCTGCATGGATTCGTTGAAGATCTTCAAGAGCCCATCTATGTAGACTTCTTTCTGCTTTCAAAAAGTTCACATGCACGCCACGAGGAACATCTTCAACAATTTTCCTATAAGAATAAAAAAGGACGTTAAATTATCATTGACTTCAACAAACTTTTCCAGAATGCATTATTTTTATTTATGTTTTGTTTCTTATATTATCAATTTAAACATTCATAAAAGCACTAAATAAGGAATATTTTCAACAGCTATGGAGTCTACACTTGTCATTTAACTTGCAAAGGCAATTTGTATCATGATAACTTGCCAAGTACCACAAATTTGTTTCTTCATATGATTGATACATTTCATCGATCCCCTTCAGGTCAATCATCCATGAGAAGCTCGATGATCGGGAGCCAAAAGAACTGGTTGGTTGTAGGTTAGTGACTACCCACTGCATCCGAGTAAATAAATATAAGAAACTTAGTATGAAATAAAACTATTGCCAGGAGAAAAAGAATACTTCTCTCTCCATTTTCTATTTGTATAATGAATGCCTTGTCTTTTTTGTAAGTTGATAAAGACAAAAACCTATGTTCAATTAGTTATCAACTGGCCTGCTCAACAAACCAATGCAATTACTTCAATTTCTTATAAGTTGATAGGGATATTGTACATAGAATACAAATTGGGTCGTTTAAATAGATAAAGGCTAAAGGCATTATTTGTGATCCAAAAGATACCTAAAAAAACATAAAGGAAAGTTTATCGAACTATCACAACACTAGCCATGTTATATGGTAATGAATGTTGGACTTTAAAGAGACAATAGGAACATAAAATTGGAGTAGTAGAAATGAAAATATTGAGATGAATGTGTGAAAATACACAAAAAGATAAAATCCGAAATGAGTATATACGATGAAAAGTGGGCGTGGTATCCACTGAGGGCAAAGTGGTATAAAATCATTTTAGATGCTTTGAACATGTAAAGAAAGGGCCGTAGGAGGCACTGATGAGAAGAGTGGAACATATAATTGAGCCCAATAAAGAGGGGTAAAGAAAAACCAAAGAGAAACACTTATTAAAATTGTTGAATAAGACCTTTTAAGTAAAAATATTCCTAAAAAGTTTGGTAAATAATAGATCACAAGAACATCATGTAATCCATGTAGTCGATCCCACCTAGTGGGATAAAGCTTATTGTTGTTGTTGTTTTGAAAGAGCACATATTGGCCTTAGGATTTGATGATTAATAACTAATTTAGTCGTATAGTAGCATACATTTTACAATCAATATAAACATTTATATATGAAAAATCATTGCAAAAATTAAACATCTAATCTATATAGTTTATTTCAATTTTGAATTTGGTTCTTGTATTTACTTCTAACAATCAATAAGTTTTTTTTTTTTTTTTTTTTGGATGTAACATTTCATTTGAAGGTTTTAAGGTTTGGTAATAATTGAGACACAAAAGAGAATAGAAGAAGAAAAGTTGCGGAACCCAACCTTAGAATGTAAAGGAGATAAACATAGGGCATGTGGGTTGCAATCAGTTCAAGATTTTTCAAGGGGGAGGCATGGCTTGTTTGGTTGGAAAACTTAGAGGGGAGTGGAGGCAAATTTTTTATTCTCTCACCCCTCCCTTTATTTAGCTCCCTAACAATTTGGAGGTTTTTTCAGAGGGGATGCAAACTTTTTGACTATTTGCCATTACTAACTTTGTTATACTCTAGAAACACACATGCTCCAAATAAACAAAAAATCGAACAAAACCTCACTGCTGAATATTTATCATACAACATCGCTTCTTCTCATCTCACTATTGCCTCAGAGGTAATTTAAATTCTTCCCCCCCTTTCCCCTTCGATGAACCAAATACTACCAATGAGTATTAATCTTCATGCTTTTCCCTTCCTCTGCTTTTTAATTCAAGGGTCCGAGAGCTCAAAAGACTTCTAATCAATAAGTCAAGAAAATACTCCATAATAGGATCGAAGATAGGAGGGAACGCATATGGTTTTCCACTCCACAATATGCCTCTGCTCCAAAACTCATAGCTACAATAGTTTCATATAAGTCAAACTTGAACATAGTTGTATCATAATTCCTGTTGAGTAACTTGATTAAAATATTAATATTGCATTCTTTTCACTTTTAATCAATTTAGCAGTAGCATTCCAACAAAATATAGTATTGCAGCTGGTGTAAACAAATATCAGCAGAATGAGGAACCAAATTGCAGTTAATATTGATGTACCAAGTTGGTATGTACCTGAGCAACATCATTAGAAAATCCTTGTTGAATAAGAGCTTTGACAACTTCCCTCTTCGAAGAGACCTTAAGAAAAAGATAGAAGAACAATTAAAACCGTTCTCATAAAACCAAAGAAGTTAATAGATTTTAGCAAGAATGGTAGGCAAAAAGTTAATATTCTACTACAGGACAACAAAGGCACTTTGAGAACCTTAATGAATTTTTTTTTTTTTTTGGGGGGGGGGAGATGAGAGTTAGCGTGAATGACATACCCAAATTGCAGAGAAATACATTTTCAGATAGAAAAAATACACGTGATTAGCAAGACAACATATAAGGATTGGTATATCCTCTAAAAATCAAGGAACATAAATATTCCCCCATATCTCTTGTATAAGAAATAGCCAGAGAGCCCGGAGCAGCTTGATTATTCTTATATAAGAAATAGGGATCAGAAATTACATGCTATCATTGCTCGCTTACACTCTCAAAGGAAAGGTGGAGGGGGAGAGGAAGTGAAAACAGAAAAAACCAAGCAATCTAGTAAAAATAAAAATAAAAATAAAAAAGTACCATCTTGTTAAAAAGGTTACAAGAACAACATCAAACTCGAGTCAAGCAATACCCTCTCCCCTCTCCAACAACTACTCAAAAGACTCCGTTATCACAATCCTCTCTTATAGGCTTCTATTATTACGCAGTGGATTTAACACACAACATATGCAATAAGATGAAACTTAACACTGAGCAATAACTTTAACAGTAGGTTCTTTGTTTTTCTTTTTTTTTTTTTTTGCCAGTACAGTAGGTTCAACCTTATACACAATAAAATACGCCACATCTCTTGCTGGAACATAGAGAACACCCGCACAATCTCAGGAATCATGAGAACACCAATGCAGGCAAATAGAACACCAGAAACCAAGTTTACAGCAACACACTCAGCCAAATAGCATAACACCACATGAAGAAAATAACAGAAGACCGAAAGCTTCAAAATGAAGAAAAAAATATCAGGAAAAGATTCTGAGGCTTCCCCTCTAAAATTCCAAGAAACAAAATTCATAAAAAACACTGTAAAAGGGGGAGAAAACATGCCAATCAACGCAATCAAAGAGTCATTTGAGATGGCTTAAATATTAGGCACGCACATATTAACCATATCTGCAAAGCTAGGGTGCGGCTCAACTATGGTGGTTAAAGATCTTTTAGATGCCTTCTTTAATCCCTAAATCATAACATGCTACGTGATAGAACAATCCCTATAGGCACTGCTTGCCTAACAACGGCTGACTTTTTAAATACAAGTGTTATGCCCTAGGCTGGCACAAGAGCTAAGTCATTCATACTACAACACAGAAAATATCATACACTAATGATCATTTAATTATTAACATAACCTGGGATGTCAAATGCCAATTCACAGTCTACCAAGAAATTTAATTAGATTCCTCAAAATGAATCTTAATAACAGAATACTTTTTTTCCTGTTGAATAAGTTTCATAATACAATTTATAGAGTATGTATGGTTGTTCAGGAATATCTAAGAATCCCTAAAACTTTGTAATATTTTTTAATTTTGTTTTCAACTGGTTAAGTCACAGTCACACCTAATCACTGTAAAACCCCCGCCCAATATGGTCAGGATAAACATAATACCAAAAGTTAACTCAAAACTAGCAAGAGTCATGCTAGAATGCAATGCATATAATATATTAGACAGCAGAAATGCAAGAGGTTCAAGATGGACATACTTGTGCACCATCAGATTCAATGTTTCATCATATTCATAGTATTTATCACCATATTCCTATGTTTGTCAAATTTTTTTTTATCATATCACTATCTTAATTATGCATTATTAATGTTTAGCAAACTATTGTTCAAACACATACATGACACGCTAGAGCATTACCAGACCAATGACAACCGTTGCACGCCTCAGTCTATGAATCAAGTCTAATTGTTACACTAGGTCTATAGATACTGGAAAACATATGAAAAATTTAGAATGGGAAAATGCAAGGGAAAGAAAAGAATATCAATATCTCCATGGGTTGGTGTGACAAAAAATTTCTATTAGCATTTGGCTTGTTAGGTACTAAGGAGAGCTTCTAATTATACTAATATTGAACTACTGGTACAGGAAGTGTTACTAAAGAATGCACTCTTGTATGAATTATTAAATATTTGTGGTTTCCTGATTGAACCCTACTTGCATCCCTCTAAGTTCAGCTCTCGCCCTCTCTTCTATTCCTTTTTCTATTGTTTGATTAGATTCTGTCATCTTTTCTATTTTCTCTCTTTTATCCTGAATCAATATGCCCAAGCAACATGTTCCGAAGGAGCACAATCATATGTAACATGATGAACGAAATTATCATCAATAGTTTTATTAAATTTCGCCAAGGACACATTATTGGAGAAAAGCAAAAGAAGAAATCAGAGATCTACTACCTCATTAGGCAAAGTATTTAAGAATGATATGAGTTCTGCAGGGTGGTCCTCTCCATTTCCACCAGCTCGAACTTTTCCAGGAGTTGCATCCAAAACCCAGACCTTGAAATAGCACATAAGCAAATAAGATACAATTCAGTGTCACTGATACATAAATACAAACAAACAAGAGAAAACATAAGCATAAAAACCATATTTAACTTCCATTAACCGATCCCTATTCAAAGTGAATGATAGTAGACGCAGTCCCTCTCATGCACCCCACAAATTGGATTTGGAAATGGTGAAATACACACAACTCCTAGGCCTTGCAAACTAGGCAATTAGAAAATCGGATCTACCAGTCTAGAAAATATTATTTTCTGACAGTTTCCCAATATCTCATTAAATATACAAGCCAAAAGAACTGTGTGAGAATATCTAAATTTATCGTAAATATTTTAGCCTAATTATTAGGGATTATTGTTGATTATCAGGAGTTATTACCATTTATTACTTTGTCTCTCAGCTTCGTGTATATATACTGATTGTAACACAGAATTTGCATAAATAAGAAATATATATCTCTCAATTGCCACAAAGTGGCTAGAACTTTATCACGCTCAAAAAATAACCTTGATTGCAGATGCTTGGAGCTACCCAAGAGATCCTCATTTGACGTTCTCATGGTACACACTCTTACGAATTCAATCCTATCAGGGAATTTGTTCTAAATGATTTTGCCATAGTAGGAAATTTGCCCTGTGGATTACCTTCAGATCTGAAGCTGTCTACTGTGCATTATACATATATCCTATGGTGTTAGGATGATCAAAAGATCTTTTCTTCCCAACGCCCCTCATTTTACCTCCCTATATGCTTGTCAAGTTTTGTCAAGACCACTTGGCGGGAGAAAACATACTCAACAATAAATTAGCATTTCTAACGCAAAGGGAAAAAAAACAGTTGAACTTATTTATTTCCCTTCAAATTTATAAACATCCAACAATTACATAAGGATATTGATAACACATATGGTTAATTGAATATTGTATCAGTAATCAAAATTTAAACTTACTCTAACTGGCCGAGCAAGAGGCTTTGCAGCTTGATCCACCATGCTCAAGACAACTGGGAAAATAGAGCAATCAAGTAAAATAACTCACAAGGATAGCTACAGAGAATAGCATAGATGTTCCAAATGACACCACTCTATACTCAAACCAAATTTAAAATAAAAGTGAAGCGGGAAAAACCTTTTCCTCCAAAACTATGACCAACCAACACACGAGGCGTTATTCTTAGCTCTCGCACCTAGAGAAAAGAACAAAAAGGATGTCATTAATGAAGTGAAGATAAATTTTAAGAAATTGTTAGGTTTTGACATAAATAATTGTAGCAGTGGTAGAAGAAAAGGAAGATGTGCTTTTTAAGAATGTCACAACAGAAGAGTAAGGCAATGTCTAATGTCTAGAAAGTAGCAATGGTACCTTTTCAAAAGGCAAGCATATTTGAGGAAGATATACTACATGAATAAAACATATGCAACCAAAAATACAAAGAAAAATGAGATAAAGAGGCTCAATTGGAAACAAAAGACAAATGAAGAGTTTGTTTATGTAACAGAAAAGAAGTCATTCGATAAAATTAAATACAACAAATAAAAACCACACCACTCCGAAAACAATAGGTAAATTTTGATGAAGTATGAGTGGTCTCAATAAGACGAAGATTATTACACTCAGCAACTTCATTTTGGTGCGAAGTGCACATGGAGTTTGCTAAGGAATCCTATGTCAAGACACAATTTTTGAAAGGGGAAGACAAATATTCCTTAGCGCTGTCACTGCATAAAATAGATATAGAAGTGGCAAATTGATTCTGTTCAAAAAATAAAAAAGGGGAAAACTTCATTTATTAAAAAACTTAGAATTTAATTTATTTTGAGCGTTAAATTAAGATAGGTATATTAGGATTTATCGTGTATATTGTCAAGATTTAAACAAATAATAATGTGAATATGAATAAAGTGTATCTTATCTTTTAGAATTATAATAGTTTCATTAGGTAAACAAATCCTAGGATTACTGATTTTTATTCACTTTTTGCCCGCTGAATCAGACAATTGAGAATTTCAATCACTCCCTCCCCCCCCCCCCAACCAAAAAAAAAAAAAATCTTCTACTCCTCCCTCTTGCTCCGTCCCCCTTCCCCTTCTTCCCTTTCTTTTACATCAAACCCTCAAGGTGGTTTAAAAGGCAGTTTATCTGCAAGCTTAATTTAGGGTTAAAATACAAATGTGTCAACTTTATCAAGACAACTAATAAGTCTATTTAATACCAAAACATCATAGGGTAAAAATAGGTGCTAGCGTTTTACCAAAAGAAATGTAAATTGATGGATTCAAATGAGAGATCCATAAAGGTTGAGTGCACAAGTTAACTTCGATAAAGGACATAAGATATTTAGGTACCACCGTCAGCTAACATATATAATTCCAAAGGCACTTGTATGAAAACAAATTATGACAAATCCTGAAGAAATCATACCAGCTTCAAAACATCAAGAGCAGCAGAGGCAACAGTATGAGGGCCCCTCTTTTTGATTGATGCTGAATTGCCATGACATCGCAGGTCTACTAAAAGAAACTGTCAACAAAAATCAAGTTATGGAATTGAGATACATCTAAGTCAAATGCCCCATCTGGCTACAATGTTCGAAATAGATTCTCAATCCCTGGCACAAGAATCAAATTATGGCATATTTATATGCTCATATTATCATTACTCAACAGCAACTATCTCTTTCCATATTTTTATGCAAGGGCACAAGGGGAAGTTTTCTCACTCACAATCATTTTTCTTTCATTTTACCCCCTTTTTTGTTCCACTTTATTCTACATAGCAAACGGGTAATAAATATTCTTACATCTCACTGTGCAGCAATGAATCCTAAAATAAATAATTCAAAATGTGTCATGCAAAGTCCACAGATCAGAGCTAACATTGTCTGGAATAACTGCTATAAGAAATTAATGCCTAAAAAATTCAAAACATAAAAAATGTGGAAAAATACCTGCCATGTAGGAAATTCTCGAGCCAATTTCTGAGCAAAAGTTCCTGCAATATCATACCTTTTAGAAATGCATGTGAAAACTAGCAAACTCATTCGTTTCACAAATTTACATCTCTTGATGCATGCTTTCATCTCTTAATATTATTAATTTATTGTCAAAATCCGATTCAATGCATACTTGATGTATCATATTGGTCCCCAAAGAAATATTTCCACAACATACATCTGAAAGTTCCAAGATCCTTTGGTTGATGAATTTAACCCAAATCCATGAACTCTGACTTAGCATGCTGATTTGATTAATCCCTCTACTGAATCCTGACTAGAACCAGACATTTGGCCATTTTCTTCCCTTCTTCCTTCTTTTATTTTCTTCTTATTGGTGAATCTCATGTCTTAAAAGTTTACAGTGTAAATAGTTCCAAGATCTCAAAATTTGCTGGGAAGTAGAATTCCAAAAAAGATTCAGTCTTTTACAGTTATGGGAAAATTACATATAGGCCCCATGAAAAAGACTTATTTACAACTAAGCCCCACAAAATTCAGAAACTATAACAAGGTCCCTTGAAAGCAGAGTGTAATTTAAAATTGGGGTCAAATAACAATAATGCCCCTGTTAAAAATATATTATATCAATCAAATAATTTACAACTATTTCATCAGTAATTTATAATTATCACCTAAACTTTTTACAACTATAACTTCACATATTTAATAGTTAAACCGATATGCATTGTTAAAAAATTTAACACTAATTATTTACAACTACCTCATCGCTAATTTATAACTATCATATCAACTATTTACAATTGTAATTTCGCATATCTAATAGTTAAAAGGTTTGAATATTTGATGTAAAAAGTTGAATTGATAGTTGTAAATTATTGATGAAATAGTTGTAAATTATTTGATTGATATAATATATTTTTAATAGGGACATTGTTGTCTCTACGCCCTAATTTCAAATTTCATTCAGGTCCCTGGGGCCTGACTGTGATTTCAACATTTCGTGGGACTTATTTGTAAATAAATCTACTCCACAAAATTTATATGTAATTTTCCCTATAATTAATTTATCAGAAACTGATTGGAACTAGTGAAATAGGAAATGCACTAATTAGTGAATATATGAAAAGATAGAGGTCCTATGAAATTTTAATTGATTCACTTGGGAAATGTACAATTCCTATTTCATTAATTCCAACTCTTTACAATCATAAAAGGCTCATGAATAACATGCAAGACGTACCCCAGTTTTTCCTGCTACCTAGGATCCCATGCAATAAAACAGCTGTTGGTGGATCAGGTAAAGGCCTGTCCATTGCAGAACTCCATCTCACCTGGACACCAAAATGTTCCTGTATCTTAGTGCAAATGATATGCCATAATATCCTCTTTGCAAAAACATTATCAAGAGACACAATTATTTTCCTTTTATGAAGGTTCCATCTAAAATCAAGCAGAAAAACAAAAGAACAGGTTAATGATCCCCATTGATGTCCAACTTTTAACAATCTTTTCTCCCAGCAAGCATCCTGATACAGAACTGAAATTTTTTAGCACAGATCCTCTAAAGTTTTTCTATCATATTTTTATTAGACGATGAAACATTTTTTTTATTATTACAAAGAGACAGAGTATACTTCCTCTTTTGGGACAGGATCACACATGACAAACAGTAACTGTTAGAGCCCTGGAACTAGTTCCTTGAACACTCCAAACTTCTCTATTCAAACCAGAAATAGCAAAAGAAAGAGAACAGATGCAACAGAAATTGGGTTACACTGCTCAAAATTTTAGCTCTGAATCACCTTTTTTTTACAAGGTAGCTTCTTATTTATATTGCTCTGAAAGTCAAGTCAACGTTGAAACTCAAGTCAAGTAGCATAATGAAGCTGTAGCAACTCCCTGACCCAAGCATTTTGCACATAGCAGTATCTAAAGCAAGTTGTTTGTGTTAGTACAATGTATGAGAATTGGATTTAGAGTTGTTGATTCTTTTCTGGTCCTGGGAAAAGTGGGATGGGTGGTTTGCACGACATAGAAACCACAACCCAGCAGTTGGCAACATTTACTAGATGCTCCCTCAGTAAACATGAATGTCATGGCCCCATGTTCAGCAGAGCAATCTCATCTTTTATGGTATACTTTTCATTACAAAACTAACGTGGCAAAAAAGTAGCTTTACACTGCAGTAGCCTGAACGAAATCAAAGCTAGACTGACAAACTGTAGATACGTCCTACTAAAAGGAAACAAATCCAAAATAGCAATGGCCTCTCCTACCTATGACCAACTGAACATGACAACAATGAACAAAAGCAGCAACTGAAGATAAAGAACCCAGCTGCTTTGGCTATTTTATAAAATTTCTTGTTTTGTTCACTTAAAAAATTCAGTGAAATGTGTTCTGTTGGAATAGGATTTAATAGAAAACTATGAAGCACAAACACTTCGATAAAAGAGCCACTTTCATGCCTGGCACATAGCAGATACTCTTATTAGACATGACATGATACATTGCATACTTCAAATTACAAGACAACACTTCAAGAGTTGTTGTGCCATTGTGTCTTCTTTGTGTTATTATCCACACTTCCTAGGTAGAAAATATTTTCAGCAAATGATTCTTAAACGTGGAAACAAGAACCAAAAAAATTATTTTATTCACCATTTTCACTCAAGACACAGGAAGTAAACTGTAATTATAAGAAATGTTGATAAAAGAAAGTTTATAGGGAATAATTTGCCAACATATTTTGAAAACATATTAAACTAAATATACAAAGTATGGTAGAAAATCGGTTGAGATGGTTTGGCATGTACAAAGAAGACCAAGGGAGGCACCAGTGAGAAGAGTGGAACATATAACTTTGAGTCCGATTAAGAGAGGTAGAGAAGGCCTAAGAGAACACACTTAGAAGTTGTTAAACGTGATCTCTTAATTAATAATATTCCTAAAAGCTTGATAAATGATAAAGCACAATGGCGTCTTGCAA
The DNA here is from genome assembly GCF_029017545.1 of Prosopis cineraria. Classification (NCBI taxonomy): domain Eukaryota; kingdom Viridiplantae; phylum Streptophyta; class Magnoliopsida; order Fabales; family Fabaceae; genus Prosopis; species Prosopis cineraria. The sequence continues at coordinate 12,526,386 of NW_026555338.1, forward strand.
TCCATGTAGCCGACCCCACCTAGTGGGATAAAGGCTTGTTGTTGTTGTTGTTGTTGTATACAAAGTATGAAGTATATAAAAGTAAATATGAAACTGAAAACTATTTGTGAAAGATTGAGATTGAGATTGTGTGTGTGTGTGTGTGAGAGAGAGAGAGAGAGAGGTCTTCTCATGCACACCCTAACTGCTTGCATGGCAGCCTAAGACCAATCAAACATCATACAGATTTGTGCAACACTTTAAAAACAAGAGCATGCCAAAGTGCATTGAATGAATATAAAACATTTTCTCACTAGAAGGCAACAATTCTACTCTTAGATGCGCTTGTGAACCAAGAAACAGATAATACTTACAAGTTCTCCTTGAATCAGGTCATATGCCTGCAAAGAAACAACAAAAACTTTAGTTGAAAGAAACAATAATAGAAATGAATACATGTTCTCAATAGTCCTAAAAGCTTGATAAATGATAGAGCACAATGGCGTCTTGCAATCCATGAAGCCGACCCCACCTAGTGGGATAAAGGCTTGTTGTTGTTGTTGTTGTACATGTTCTCAATAGTATTTAAGATGTCCTGATTCTGGCATCTAGCTACTTGACATATTCCCCCAAAAAAAAAAAAAAAATTCATGGCTGGCCAACTTTACATCTAGAAAATTACGAAAAAAATTTGCCATTGTGCTTCTATCTATGCAACTATGAAATAAGCATGACAATGCATGCAAAGAGCAGTCAAATTACCAAGATACCAGAAGAAGAGCTGACAGCATTGCCTTTGTGCACAGGTTTTTCATCCACTAATGCCATTGATATTTTCTGGTATTTGACTGTTCTGCTACAGAAGCTAGGAGCCAACTGGCAGACATTGAATTTATCATTCTACAGCAGAAAGAAGGGGGGAAATCAGAGAATTATAGAAGAACTTCAGCACCACAATCTTTTCAAGTGCTGCAATCTCCTCTGAAATTACCACATTGATGAGACTACCAATGAGCTCATCTCAAAGTCAGTCAAAAACAGAAAGTAAATTCTTCTGTTCATAGATTGTTGTAATAATAAAAGAGATTGAAGTAATATTAAGTTTACTAACATGGATTGGCAGATCGAAGCAAGGCATGGGTATAGAGAAAGAAACATGTATGCAGATTGGTTAGCCAAGTTTAGTCTTAAGCAGAATAATAAGTGTAATTTGTTACGAGAGCCTCCCAGGGAGCTCTTGAAATGGTTGTATCGAGATGTTAGGAGGTTTTCACACCCTCATGTTGTTTCTAGTTAAATAATGTTGCCTGGTCTTTTGCACCATATTTTATTAACAAAATAAATAAATAAATAAAAGAGATCAACTGAAGAGGAAATGCCTATGCACCAAACACTAATTTTTTTAAAAATGCCCCTCAAATTCACGTTACTGTCATATTGCTCATGCAAGCAGTTTCTATTTTCCACATACATAAAGTATAAAAATACTCATGTGATGTGCTGCTATGACACACAGCAACAGATAACATAATAAACCGCTTATAATAATAGTAATTCCTAGACAATCTCACAGAAGTGTCTTGCATCATAGAAGGAAAATAGTTCCTTAGCACTGAGGCATACATCTTATACATGTGCACATGTTGAGAAAACTTTTAATAGACATATTTGATATGAATCATAATATCTAATGTCCTGGATGTGCTTGGATCACAGGTTGCACAAGTAAATCTTTGACTTAATTTGACTGAACGCCTACAACATAGACTCTTTGTTTCACAAGGCCAGCAACAAGAAGCCTTAGTCCACTAGGTGAGGTTGGTTATATGGATTGTATGATGCCATTATGCTCTATCATTTATCAAGCTTTTAGAAATATTGTTAACTAAGAAGTCTCGGTCAACAACTTGTAAAGGTGTTCTCTTTGACCTTCTTTTATTACTCTTGGTGGGGTTTAAAATTATCCGTTCCACTCTCCTTACAAGTGTCTCCCGTGGTCTTCTTTATACATGTTCAAACCATCTCAAATGATTTTCTATCATTTTTCCCTCAATAAGTGCGATGCCCACTTTTTTTTGTATGCACTCATTTCAGATTTTATTTTTACATGTATATCTACACATCAATCTCAACATTCTCTGCTACTCCAACTTTATGCTTTTGCTATCTCGTTAAAACCCAACATTCACTATCATATAATATTGCTGGTCTTATAGCAGTTTGATAAAACTTCCCTTTAATTAAACCATAACTCCATAATGATTCAGGCACAACCAGCAAATATTACAGACCAAAATATATACCCAACATCCGCACACAAAACAACTCCAACCCAAAAGGTCACGTCTACCAAATTTTTACGTGATGTCATCTGCCACTGTTTTTCATAACTCCAAGTTTATCCACATCCACCACTTCATAGTGAAGAAAAAAAACACCAACAAGAGAACAATACAAGCTCGTTCAATAACATGGACAATACCTGTGCAATGGTAAAAGTGAGACCGCTTTACACCAATAGGTAATTCATACATGATATTCTCTCCTCATAAAAAAAATGGAAAAAAAAATTCTTAAATTAATACCATGTCCTTCTCTTAATACATAAGTACCAAGACCTTACTGCAACTTGTTTCTCTATCAGAATCTTATAAGTAACAGCCTCATAATACCAAATTAAGGAATATTTCATATGCTGCTGCTTCTTTTAATCTGAATTTGTCATATGCTTCGGTTGTACAATTAAATTCAGGAATGATTGATTGATGAGGTGAAAAAATATCATTTTTCAGGCACATTATTCTTTTTCCATTTTTAAAAATAAATATTTCACTAATGATAATTAACATTGATAGCAATACTAATCCTTAAAATACAATTAAGATGTGAGAGTACAAACCTTAACTTGCAACTGCTATTCTTTTGATTTCTTTCTTCAATTTTAGCTACATCAATACAGAAAGCTCTTGAATTTATTGTTTGTCGAACCTAAATTGTCGTAATGATTTTCCTTGTTCAACAATTCTTCAAGTAATATAATCATCAAATGATATATTGATATGATTCATATGAAAGGTTCCATGTCACAAATCAGATCCATATTTTATAACAGAGGAGAGGAGAAATAATCGATACACACAACAACTCCCCCAAAATAACAGCTTGAGCTACCACGGAATGAAGGTTAAATGGAAACCGTAATAACTAAATGGGTAAAGAAAGTCACAAATAGAAGCATAAGCATAAACGACATTCGCCAATGCATTAAAATCGAATTAAAAAAAACACAGGACTGAACAAGAAATGTACCTCCGGCAGCCGCAAAACCTTCGGCATAGGTTTCGGATTCCACCATAAATTCGAGACACAATTCACCTTCCTTCCTGAAGAACTAACCAAACCGCCGCCGATGCAGCACGGCCGACAATTCAGTACCGTCGACATTATGCCGGGAAATTCACCGTCGCGACGGCGCACAACTGCAGCTTGCAAGTGAAATTGAAAGGGAAGGAAAGAGAAATGGAAGAATCAGATCAGGAAAAGGAATCAAGAGAGAGAACGGAGACACCGAAAAGATTCGGTGTTCCGAAACTCACGTGGCTGTGAATCAGAGAGACATGAATGCAGACTTGTTTGTTCTTAACTCACAGCAAGCGTTAACAAGCAAAAGAACGCGATTTGCTTTTTGCTTTTTCACGTCCAAACCGTTTTTGTGGCACTTGGAAGTTGGAATGTGTAAAAAGTAATGGTGAAAAAGACCTATACCGTCCAACGCTCAACGACTTCGGACCAGACATTTTTTTCCCCTGGGACCTGACGCCGTCCAACTCTTGAATGTCTTGTTATTGCAGTTGTTGTAACTTGTAATTACTGTTGTTGCCAGTATAAATTATTATTCAATTATCAATTACTAAATCAATATATATATGATAAAACTAGATAAATTATTAAAATATATAGAAAGTACAACAAATTTTTGTACAAATATGACACTCGTAATATAATTGTTAAAGAAAATTTTAATTGAGGATATGAGAAGACACATAATTTCTAGTGGATCTCTAAATATTTTAAAACTTTAATTCAATCCTCCAAAATTAAATTGAAAATAAATTAAATGCGAAAAAGATAAAAATATCTTCAATTCAAATATTAAAAAAACTACTAACCACTGTCATTGGAGCACTACCATAAGTAGCCGGCGCCTCGCTAGCGACGACACCAGAGCTTTGGCCACCAACAATGGCTAGAGAATTAAACCTATTTGTGCATTATTCAAATTCTCTAAAGGTGGCAGTGGTGGGTGTAGAACCTACAACCCCTTGGCTTACTAAAAAGTTTTAGACCATCAACTCATTGAACTTATTTAATTATATAATGCATACAATTATATGTGTAATAAACCTATTTCCAAACCACTTGATTATTACATTACATATTAATCTCATAACTATACTTGTTAATATCTTAATCAGACTTATCAATTACTTAACTTGTTAAGTTTATGACTCCCATAACAGAACTACATTACTTGTTAATCACCTAACTGTACTTGTTAATACTTTAACAGGATTTGTTAATTACTTGAATTTACTTGTCAAATCTATGACTCCTCTAACTGAACTGCATTATTTGTTAATCTTGTAACTTTACTTATTAATATGCAACAATACTTGTTAATCGCGTATCTTAACTTGTTAATACCACAACAAAATTTATTTACTTATTAATTGTATAACTTTATTTGTTAATTTCTCAACAATACTTGTTAATTGTATATTATCACTTGTTAAATGAACATATAATTTATATAAAAAATTGAGTTTTCTAGATAATGAAAACAATAACAATCAGGTCTCCCTTATTAGTATTCAACAAACTAGATACTCAATTATATAAGCATATATATATAGAGAGAGAGAGAGCAATACCCCAAAAAACAAATATAATGTTAACAATTACAATTGAAGAAATGACAAGCTATATTAGGCTATTAACAAGTATATTTCTTGTCATAATATTCAAAAGGTTTGAAAGTAAGATTTATTATAAAAATAATTTTGAGGGAGTCACAAAATTAACAAGTAAAGTTGCGTCATTAACAAGTCAAGCTACATCATTAACAAGTATTGTTGCGTAATTAACAAGTAAAGTTACATGATTAACAAATAATGCAATTCAGTTGAAGGAGTGATGAATTTCACAAGTAAATTTAAATAATTAACAAGTCCTGTTAAAATATTAACAAGTACAATTATGTGATTAACAAGTAATATATTTCTGTTGTAAAAGTCACGGACTTAATAAAGAAAGTTAAATAATTGACACCCCATTAAGATATTAACAAATATAGTTATGTGATCCAAGTAATATAGTTATGTTGCAGGAATCATGGGGTTAATAAGGAAATTTAAGTAATTAACAAGTCATGTTAAGGTATTAATAAGTAAAGTTACGTGATTAACAAATAACGTGATAATTAAGTGGTTTAGAAACAAGGTTTATTATATATATAATTTTATACATTATGTGATAAAATGAGTTCAATTGAGCTCCAGCAACAGTGGCTAGTAGTTTTTTTTAATATTTAAATTGAGGGTATTTTTGGCTTTTTGAATTTAATTTATTTTCAATTTAATTTTGGAGGACTAAACTAAAATTTTAGAATCTTTAGGGACCTACCAAAAATTATGTGTCTTCCCAGGTCCTTAACTGAAATTCTCCTTAATTATTACCAATGTCAAAGAAAAAAAATTTTCTACTAAAAGATCATGTGGGACCGGCAAGTGTGAGATCTATCACAAAAAATGATACTCCTTTCATTCAAAAATATAAAACATTTTTAATTTTTTGAAGTGTAATCATTGTCCTTTTTCGAAAGTGCCCCTGTTAATGAATGACTTTATATTTATTGTAAAGTATTTAATAGGATAAATATAAAAAGATAGGGTTAGTTTGAAAGTAGATAATTACTTTATTAGAAGGTGAAATTTGGTTAAAAATGTCTTGTATTTTTTAATGGAGGGAGTAATAAATGTATATATTTAATAGAAGTAAAATTACAATTAAAATTATACGTGAAAGCCTATTAAAAACATTTATGCTACTATGTGCTTCAAAGTTAATTATATGACATTGATAAATATACTTTCCATTACATACTTCCAATATCAAAGTGTATTTACATTTAATATCTGTCTTAAGTAAAATTATCTAACACCTATACACAAGAAAAAAATTATTTCCACAAGAATAATTCTTTTTTTATAATTTATATATATCATTCTACTAAAGACAATCTTATTTGAGACATGATTTTTTAGTTAGAATATGAACATTGGTTCTTCAAATTATAAGAGACTAACCCCTAATTTCACAAGAATAATTCTAGTTAAAGAAAAATAGAAGAAAAGGCATTTTTCATAAAATACTTTGTATTCACTCTATTTAAAAATGTAAGGCATTTTTAGTTTTTAAGTTGTAATTATTGTCTTTTTTTCAAAAGTGTCCTTATTGATAATGACTTTATATTTATTGTAGAGTATTTAATAGGAGCAAACGTGAAAAGATAGAGTTAGTTTGAAAGTAAGTAATTACTTTATTTAAGGTGAGATTCAGTTAAAAATACCTTACATTTTTAAATGGAGGGAGTAGTTTTTTTTTTCTTGAAAAAAACAGACTGGGTTTCATATATTACATGGGTTTGATTTAAGAAAATTGAGAGAAGTAATATAGATAACAACATTTACAAAATTCTAATTTCAATAATAATGTGTGTTGTTAGACAAAATAAAGACAACAAACACTTGTTTAATTGAAACTTGAATGATAGTATTTCAGCCTTCGAGTACATTTGTTGTGCAACTGATACTAATAATATAGCAAACCCCCTTACATTGATCTGAATTTGCCAAATTGACATAAAATTTTATGTAAATAAATGTTATCTTCTTATAAATACATCATCCTGTTTTTATCCCCGTCATTGCTTTTCTCTTCAAACTTCCAAATCAATATATGAGTTAAAGCGTAATGTCTGATTAAAAACAATCTCCATTTTAAACCCAGCTACTTCAATTAAATTATATATCATTAAATCATAACAATTGCCCACTAAAACTCTTTCCTCAAAACCTTGTAACCACATGATAAAAAAATGACTCTAAATCTTCAAGTGTGTCAGCAGATTATCATGGGCATGAAAGTTGGCATTAAACTGTTTGCCAAATAAAAAATAATAACAATAATAACAAAGAAAAACAGGAGAGAATTATATACAAACCCCACACAATACATTTAAATACTAGACGGTCCATTGATAATTTAGCAAAGGAAAATAATAACGTTGTTAGCTTGTAGCATTTAATTGTATTGTTTGGAATTTCAAAGTAATTCTTTCTTATGTTAAATTTACACATAAGAAAATTAATTATTATAAGATCCATTAATAGCTGAACTAAAGCCATTGACTATAACTTTAGTTCTGTTGTTAATGAATATTTCTTGTGTGAAACCTATAGGTAATTCTCCAAAATAAAAAAAATTACATTATATGGAATCAATTAAAGCAACGAAGCAATGAATAAACAGTCTTTCCAAGGATATGCGCTGTCCTCAGAGCCTTGTAACCACATGATCGAAGACTGAATCTTCCAAATGTGCCAACAGATTATCTTGATCCCGAATGTGGGCTTAAGTTTTTTTTTTTTAAAGAAACTATCAAATTAAACTTTCCCTATTGGGGCCCTGAAATGTTCTTCATACAAATATGGCTTAAGTTTTGCCAAATTAAGATACAAAAATGCTATGTGAAATCAATCTAACCAATCAAGTATTTCTAAAACTCAGGTCCCGTTTGGTTACTAGAAAGAAATAAAATGAAATGAATTAAAAAAATCAAGACAAAAATAAACTAAATCACCATTCCTCTCATTGTAAGCATGATAAAAAAAAAACTTATTAATATATACTACAAATGTGAGAATCATCACACCTTCCAGAAATCTCATAAATTATGATTCTCAACTCCATGTATTAAATTACCAATCTTTCTTATGAATGTATTCACATATCTCCTTCAATCATCTTATTTTTACTTTTATTTTTTCAATCCATTTCATTACATTCTTTTTTAGTAGCAAAATCTTCAAGGGTGATGATAACTCATTCATTTCAAAACCATTCCCATAATCTCTCATTAATGTGTAAATAGTCATTTCTTTTAAATTAGAATGAAGAGGCAGCCAAAATTGAATTGGGAATATATGAAATTTTTTCTACAATTAAAATTTTCAATTGTAGTAACTATTTTCATTTCAAAACCATTTCCATAATTACAACATTTTATATTTGTATATAAAGATGATTAGGAAGATGTAAACAATAATAGATGAAGAACAAAACTTTAGTAACCTTTAAACTCATCCATCATATAAATGTTTTTGCAAGAGAGTGGAAAATAACAATTTATTTAGACCACCCGATCAAAGAGAGAATTATTTGAAAAATATTTCCATTAATAAGTGCCTTCAACGATTTCTCCTTCCGAGGCATATATGGAGGATACCTTATGGTATATATGGAGGATACCTTATGGTTGAATCTGCATCAAAACTTCTATATAATACTTATTTCTTATGGCTAAACCCATCAAAAGAGAATTTCCCATGGTATGATCCCAGCCCACTCTCTTCCGCTCCTCCAAATGGTAATCCTTAATTTGCAACTTGCATACACGTTATCAATCTTAGATTCTTAGTGTACACAATAACATCTGATAATGCCATGAAACAATGTTGTCATGTTGAAGAAAAAAAGGGATATTTTCTTTAAAAGATTTATATTTGAAATAATCAATATTGTAGAAGTGCCCAAGAGAAGGGTCAATTGGGCTAATTAAAAATTTTGATAAATAATAGATAAGAGAAGGAACAATATCACTAAATATGCTGAGAGTGATAGAGAAAGAAGTGTACAAGTATTTATCTTGGTTTAGCTCTAACTACATGAGCCTACGTCAAATTCCCAAGCTTCACTTGAGATTTACTCCACTAAGTCCATCAAGATAAATTCAGCCTCTTGGTTGCCTTAATACAATCTCAAACAATAAGCCTAAATTACTCTCCTTTACAAAGGTAATGATTAACCCTACTTAAGCTCCCTAAGCTTAAGTCTTCTATTTTCAAGTATGAAAAATAAGGATAAATAAAGTAGGTTTACAAAGTAAACTTCTAGTATGAATACTCTCTCAAAGAGTTGCTTTACAGCCAATGAAGTGGAGAATGTTTGTGAAAATAGTACTGATACTCACTTAGGTAGTGTTATCGTAAACCTAATGTGTTGATGTCAAGTAAATGAAATTGTGAAATGAATGAGCATATTATATTGCATGATTGTTTGATGGGAGTTTGCCTAAGAAGAGGAGTAGATAAACTCTATATGGTATTTATGGCTCCACTTACTTGTTGAGGAGACTAGCTTAGGATATATGACATCCTAGAGATTCAGGAATGGGGGAAGCAGTGTTTTGAGAGTGAGAGCTATGATCTTTGGTCAGATCACACCTCACAATTGGTAAGCTTGGGTAGTTCAGTCACACAGATGAAGCCCTAATAGATATTATAGTCTACAGTTTTAGTTGGAAGAAACAAGGAGAATAGGGAGATATTGATCATGCATATAAGTGTATCTGACATGTTACTTTATTGATAAGTTTGTGGCAAATTGTTATAGTTAATGTGCCATTGTCACATGGTTGTCTATATTGTGGCAATATGCATTGAGATTGTAGTTGGATCATTGTAACATGTTTGTTAGTACTGTGGCAATGTACCTTAAGATTTGAAACATGAACTATGAAAATGAGTTTAACTGTGAAAATTATAGCTTGTATGATGCGTAATCTCATATTTTTGAATATCCACTCCCATTTATGTATTTTAAATCAATTGATATGTAATTACATAAGATAGACGTATCTTAGTTACTAAATGGTTGTACTCACCCTTCTTTTTTAATATTTTTCAGGCTTTAGTTTCGTTGTGAAAAGGGAAAAGGCTCTAAAGGCTTATAAATCTATGATTCCTATTGTAAAGCCTTTTGACTTCATTTATTTTGTGTAATAGTTATTATATTGCTAATTAGATTGCATTTTGCATGCACTTACACTTACTTTTATTTATGATTTTGGAATGTATTTTGGGCCCTAGAATATTGTAAGTAAGTTTGATCACATGTTAATAGGGTCAAAATATTAGTACAAGTGTAAGGATTATGATTATATGTTTGCAAATGAGATTAAAGGATTTATGTAATGCTAAAACCTTACCCTTTTTATTTTTGGTGTTAGGAGGTTGAGGAGTGAAAATTTGATAATATTGAGTATATGTGTATGTGGTGTGTTATACAGGTAGTGTAATGACCCTAGATTTAAAATTAAAAAAATAATAAATCAATAATATTTATTTCTAATTGATATTTCATTTAAATTAGTTTTATAGTGTATGGAGAGAAGTAATTTAATAGAATTTATGTTAGTAACTTTCTTGAAAGTTCAAAATTTGAATTTTATTGAGCAAAAGTTTGATTTTATTTTGTTTTAAATTATAAAAAAAATTTTGTACATTTTCTTGTAATTTTCATTGTGTCCTTTTTTGTAATTTTTTTAAATTAATACCATTTGCTTTTCCTCCTCCACTGCCATTGAACAGTAGAAAGTAATGATAGAGTTTGAAATTAAATATGTGCCCTTGTTCTTACTGTAACTCCACAAAAATATCTAGGGGTTTATTGTAATTTTCTCAATGGCCTTCATTGTATATGATTTTGCTCCTCTCTTCTCTTCTTCCTGTCACAGTCCCCTCAATCTCGCCATGGTATTATCACCCCTCACCACCGGCAGTCCATCCTTTCTTTTTCCCTCTTTCGCTCGTCTACCTCTATGGAGTTGAGTAGTTAAATTCTTCCTCTGTTTTGTCTTTGCTGTGGGTTGATGATGGTATACGAGGGTGTTTAAATTTCATCTTCCTCCTTCGTTCTTAGCATCTCTGGTGAGGGAGATTAGGATTTTATGTGGGCTGCCATTCTTCTTCTTTTGCTTTTTCGGTGAAGGTTTGTTCGAGCTTTCAATCTGCAGCCTCAGGCGTCGCCTCCTTCTTCGCTGTTACAGCTGTCAATGCTACCATAGGTGAGCTTGAAAGCTTCATTCACCAGGTTTTAAAACTGATGCTGTTATGCGAGTTAGTGTGATTGCTGTATGAGTTTTTAATGGTAGTTGCCTCTTTCCCTGTACCATCGTTGCCATTTTTTCTATCTATGTTTGCTTCAAGTGCGTCTAGTCTTTCTCTCCCTGCTCCTTGTTTGTTTTGTGTGTGTTTGAATAATGAAAAATTTTAATTTGTTACTTCTTTTTCTTACTGCCGTGAAGAATGGGGGAGATGGAGATTTAATTTCCTTGAGTTATGATTAATTAAAAAAAAACTTAGGAGGCTGATTTATTTAAATATTGATGTTAAGAGAATTTCTAGAAATGGAAGTCAATGGGAAGAAGTTTGATATTAGGTTACGGATTAATGCTCATGAGGTGTTCGGTGAAATGCCTGTTAGGAGAATTTTGCTTGATTATGCATTTTATGGAATCTTGTTAATTAGGGTGAGAAGCATGACTGATTCAAGTTCTATTTAGTTGAGATTTAACTTGAACATTACAAAGAAGTTGATTTTAAGGTATTGTATGGTTAGTTGAATTTTTGAAAGTTCCATGTTAGGTAATCTATAACTATGGTATTGTTTTATCATTCGGTCTTGAGAATGCTAAGAATGCATTTAAAGTGTTAGATAAAAATAAGTGAATGAAGAATGATGAAGTTCATTATAGGTGATGAATACAAACTAGAGTATTGTTTTACAACCTAAATTGGGAATATATCTGAGTTATTTAATAAAATGAGCAACACATGAATGGTGGACTGATAGAGTTTTTGCTAAAGGTCTGATACACACTTTTAATTGATAATTAGGTATGGGAAGTTCTGGGATATAAATGATGCTGTTGGGAACATTGAATTACTTGGATTAAATATTGGTTGTGTTAATGTTAAAAGAGGATTCATTGAACTTATGGAAAGTTATTTAGACATTATTATTTTTATATATTTTTACATTTTTATATGATGTTTGGAAGAAAAGAGACTTATTGAGGTTGTAAGGAGTGAATTTTAAATATTAGCAGCTCTAAGGGTAAGTAGATAACGTCCCAATCAATTTATATATTTGAAAATTTTTTTTATTAACTATTATTTTCAATAATTTATAGTCATTAATATATGCCACTCAACATTGATTAATGTTGTTGATTAAATTTCTTTAGCTCTTGAAGTTATCATGATTTATACTTATAAGATTGGCAAAATTTTTTTATAAATTCTAGTACTCTTTTATTCAATAAAGACAATCATGGAAATGGGTGAAAAAGTTTATGAAACATTAGTTGTGAATTTTCATATTTTAAAGGATTGATATTTTAAACAGTTCATGCGAGTTTGATTTTGAGAATGAGAACTGTATCTTAAAAGTGATGATTTTCTCGTATGTTGTAAAATGGTTTTAAAAAGGGACTTTATACAGAACACTGGTTGCTAACGGTAGTTCTGTTGGCCCTTGACGTGTCATGGTACACCTAGCTAGCAGGGTGTTTATAGGAGGTGCTAGCCCCATGCGATGGCCAATGCATGTGGATCGGAGGGATGGTTATTCGTGAGTATCATACTCACATTTGTTTCGTGGCACTGGCTACATTTGGTTTGTATTACCCTCATGGACTGTGTGTCCACGTTTGTTTTGTGGCTTCGACTGCGTTTGGTTACTTACTTTCATGGATTGTGTGTCCACGTTTGTTAATTATTCTGATAAGTCCCTATAAATATAAATTTGATTACTTGGTGATTTTATATTTGATTGGTTTTAATTAGTAATTTAGTTTGTTTATTTGCTTCTTTGAAAGCAAGTGATAATAACACTTGATATGAAAATTAAGCAATTCAAAATTTTGTTTAAAGCTATATAGATTTTTTTTTCAAAATTTATTAAATTTTTATCAAAATCATTGTCTCTTTAACTTGCATAATTGTTTTAATTTTTTCTTTTATTTATCTTAAAATTTATTTATTTATTGTTAGGATGTTATTCACTGAAAATAAATTTTTGTCTCAAATAATATAATTGATGATCTATCATTTTACTGATTTGTGAGGGATTCTTTGTTGAATTGAGGAGAAGACCTTTTGAGTATATCTTTCTTGCATTGTAAATGGTTAATTAGTTGTTATATTTTAAAATTTTAATTAGGTATGCCCCAGGTTAACTACAGATAAGATTTTGATTTATAATATATTTGTCTATTTATTGCGAAAGAGCAGAACTTCACATTTTTTTATTTGGACTGTATATTTTTGTTGTAGAGACTTCAAGAGGTCCTATTTAGAGGGGAGATTCTGGCGAATTTTTTTAAAAAGTTTATGAATCATTTGTTTATATGAAAATGTCACAATTATCTTCCATCATATTTCAAATAAATTAAAATACTATATTAAAGTTTCCTTGATCAAGGCTTAAGGGATGTATATTTGTTTATATATCCTGTGCAGGTCACGTTTAATTTTCGGGGCGTGACAAGTAGTCCTAAATTCTTTAAGTGTGCTGCGGGGGTTAGATATAGCTTTTGGTGCAAATATGAGTTTTTGGACACCTTTGAGTTGTGAAAAGTCAATAATGTTGCAAAAATTGTGTTGGGTGTTGTTCACCGTCAAGCATTACCACAAGTGTACGAGTTATCACAAGTATAAATAGTTTTTCAAAGTTATCGTTCCCATGAGGATTTAGACAATAGAGAGTTAAAAATTCACTATTAAGCTTTGGATTAGATTGAGCAAAATCAAGAGTAAGTTTGTGTGGAAGTAATAAAAATTAGATTAAAAATGTTTAAACAATTAAAATTTGTTGAAACGTTGACTTCAAGAATGAGGATCTATGATTATCTCTCCCTTTTATATTTCATTAAACTTAAAGTTAATTCCTCTCAAATAGATTTTTAATAAAAATAAGTATTAGTTTAAGATTTTAATTTACTTGAAAAAGCTTTCTCAAGTCAAAATTAAGTATATTTGCAAACATTAAAATTTCACAATTTCTTGGAAATAACGAGTGAAAATAATTTTTAAGCTACAATCTTAATGAGACTATGAATAATTAATAAAATATCTCTATTTTACCAACAAAACTATCCATTTGTCTTTGTAGATTTGAAGTTCAACACTATTTTGTCCAAGTTCTACACCTAAATTGGCTCTCTCAAACATAACTTAAGTGAATAAAACAATCTAAATGGTGATCAAGCATTCAAAAGCATTAAGCATAGGATAAAATAAACACATATATATCATTAATTACCAAAAGAGAGGAATATTGAAGCCTTAATCCATACAAAGATTCGAAATAATCCTAAGGCAAGAGAACTAGCTACTCATGTTCAGAAAATAGCCTCAAATGAAAAAAATGTGCAACATCTATATCAAAAACAAAGAGAGAAAAGTGAAGAGAAGAAAAAAACCAAAGGAAATCTACTTGAATCTCTTCAAATCTTCAATTCTTGGCCAAATCTCTCTCAAGAACCTAAACCCTGGCAGAGCAAGCCTAAAAAAAAACTCTGGAAGTCACAACTCTCTCTTCAAAGTGTAAGAATTTCACATATGTAACCCTTGCTTCAAATTTGATTCCAAAACGCATAGTTTTAGTGAAGAGCTTTTGGCTGCAGCTAATTATTCCTTGACTACAGCCAAAACCTCTCGGCCAAGACTTTGGTTGTAGTCAATTCTTCCTTAGTTATGGCCAAAACGCATCAGCGGCATTTTGTTTATGGCTTTCGGTGGAGGCTGAAAGTGATTGGGCTAAGGTTTAATTCTTCACTCTTTGTCTTATTTTTTTTTCTTGATGTAATAACTTTATAACTCCTTCTTTGCTTCTCAAATAATGTTCCAACAATCTAAGAAAGCAAGAAATTTTGTGAAGTCCAAGATTAATTATACTAAGATAAAAAATTATACACAATTTACACCAAGATTGCCATTTGAACCCAAGTGCGAGATATACACTTTTTCCTATTATATATATCAAAAGTAAGAATAATTTCATCAAAGAGCATATGAAATTGTAAGAAAATGTGCTGAGATAACATAAATTTCTATACCTTATCACACCTCTAAACTTAGATTTTTACTCATCCTTGAGTAAAACAAGAAGTAAAATAGCTAAATTAATAGATTATCCATCTACCAAGCATGCATGATTTTGTCCTCATTAGTTGCTCAAGTAAGTATGCTAGATAGGAAGAAAGTAGAACATCAATGAATGCATGATTCATAAAATTAAAGCTACTTTTCAACAATTTTGAAGTGTGAGTGTGTGAATAGAGTCAAGACTTATTTATCCTACAATTGTCAAAGTCAACAACATCATTTCAACTTGTATAAAGCAATTCCGATTAATAGAATTTCCACACCCAACTTCTCCTTATCTCTCCACCCATAAGTTATCTCACTGGATTTAAAAATCAAAGGGATTTTATAAGCTTATAATGTAGACAGGGGTAAAGGCAATTGAAATAATAGGATTAAGGAATAAATCAAATACTTTAAGATAAATGCACTTAAGTTCTTTCTCCTTGAACAAACAAATTTTCTTTAACTACAAAAGTACCCTCTCCTAAACTTGAACTAAATTGATTTTCTAAACTAAGCTTTATTGAATTCAAAATGCACCATTTTGTGTGTGTGTGTGTGTGTGTGTGTTTCTCTTCTATTCTTTTATTTTCTTTTTATTTCTTTCTTCTTTTTTTTAATTAAGCACAGCTTGGATTACAAATGATTCACAATTTCTTCCACATCATCTATTCCTAACTAAGAGCAGTGTAACTCATCAACCACAACCACTTCTAATCACCTATCACAAATATACATTCATCTCAAAGCTAAGGTAATTCATAGTTTTTCAGGCTTATAAGGTTTAGATTTCATGTGGATAGCCAAAAGAATTTATTAAATTGTTTTTTAGGCTTAAATTATGGGTTCAAAAGGATAAAATTAACTTAGGTTGGCTTAAAAGGCTCAAACACATTTAAAGATGGCCTTAATCATTTTTCAAAATCAAGTTAAACAACTAGAAGATTTTGAAAAGTTCAAAGCAAGCTATGAAATTCATTGGTCAAAATAGTATCATACAAATTAACTTTTGCAATTTCCTCTAACAATGACATTCAAAATAGAATTGACTCTATTGTGCCCAATTTTTTTTTTTCAAAAATGTTGAAATGCAAGATTTAATAGTGCAAATCATGCAAACCTCAATATTAACAACAACTTCCTGCCAAGAATACTTACTAAACAACTTTTCAATCATTAGTCAAACACACAATTTAACATATAATCCATTAATTTAGCTCCACACTAATAAAATTGACAAGTAAGAACAAAATAAAAGTTTGTAAAATTGAAATTCATGCCAAATCAGCCAAAAAGATGAACCTGTACCAAAATGAGCATCACTCACCCTCCAACTCAAAATAAACAGTGTCCTACTATTTTAGGAAAAAATGAGGGTCTTCTCTCAAGCAATGATCAAGCTCAAAACATTAGATATTGAATGCAAGAGAGGATAAAAAAGATTTGTGTGTCCTAACATGTACATAAATGTTCATAGTACAGCAACTAAAGTAATGTAATATAATAGCCCAACAATTTGTCAATAATTAAACCACACATTAGGCTATCTTAAAAAGACAAAAAAAAAAAAACACAATTTAGAAAATTCCAAATGTGTAAGGCCTCCCTTACTAATCCATAATTAACCCCTAAAATTAAGGTAATCATGAGAATAATCCAAATGAATTATCAAGTTTGTAAAATTTTCATAAATGGGATCCTAAGTTTCTAAAACTTATAATGCTATAAAATCATATAAATCATTTTAAAAAAATAAAATTAGAGCAAAAATATATATGAAAGCATGGACATCATACAAGATAAGATAACATTAAACTAGGGTCAAAAGAGCAAAAACAAAGATTCTAGCAAAATGCGCTGCAGCATAAACTATAGAACCTAAAAGCCGTCATGGCAGATTTCCTGATCGAACTTTTGATGTGCACCAAATCTCCATCTAACATCCAATTAAGGTGATCTAAGTGTCTATAGAAAGCTTTCCCTGACCTTTAGCTAATGACACTCGTTTCACATTCAAATCATTTCTCAATCAAAAGTTGGACATCGAAAAGCAAACTCACTCTTTTATGCTTTCAAAACATAACTAAGGTGTCCAAAACTCAATCCAAGTGCCAAAAGCCCATACTAACCTTTAAACCATACTTAATAGACTATAACGGACTTATGCAATACACCACAACATTCAAACAACACCTATATCACATTTTCATTGCTTAACCCCTTGATGACAAAAACATAAAGGGGAGCTAAAACATGTAATCCCACATCTAAATTACTATCATTTATAAATATACTCATTCCTTACTTGCATAAGTATTTTGGCCTTGCACAAATATCTCAAATAAAAAAGATATCACACACACTAGGGCCCAAAATACACATTTTAATGCTCAATATTCAATGGTGCACGTATAATGAAATATGAACATCCTAGTTGGCAATATCATGATAATTACACATTAATCAAAAGTAATTGAGGCATTTAGTAGGAAATTTTATCCCTAAACCTCACATGCCTTTTCTTTATCCTAATCAGAGCTAGTACCTGTAAAATGTTAAATAGAAAGGTGAGTACAACCATTCAGTAACTAAGGTTAATGTAGCCTATACAATTACATATCAATTAATTATAGATGCAAATGGGAAGTAAATAACTTCACAAGCATCACATACATATTTTACAATTATAGCCTTGACTACAAAACTAACAACCATGTAACCGGGCACTAATGCATATTATCACATTTATTTCAAAAATGCATATCTTGGGTCATAATAATAACAACCATGCACCCTTAATGAAAACATGCTAAACCACAATAATAACAATTATGTGGCTGGAAGTAAAATACATGATCAATGCCAAGCTTATACCTTCCTGATATCTTTGACATGAAACCAATGGCTACTTAGAGGTTATGTCCAAAACCTAAACTAACAAAGCCTTCTACTTATGAGAAGCTGCTAGGCTAGAGTTAACTCACTTACCTTTGTTATGTAGTTTCCCCTAATACTAACAACTATAGGGGTGTCGTATCCCTAATCTAGTCTCCTCACGAATTAGTGGAGACTAGTTAGGTTTAAATCCATCAAAGAACAAGTGGGACAATCTTGAATTAACCATAGGACAATGGCCGCCATCTCCTGATTCCAACGATTGGGATAAGCTTTTGATTCCTAACAGTGAGCCATTATTACCACGTGGATTTGCTAATCTGCTCCTCCTTATAGGCGAACTGCCTCTATAATGATCATGCCATGCACAAATAACACGATGTATGCCATTCAAACAATAGTAATCACATCATATCATGCTAACATAATTCTCTTTCTTCACTATAATCCACATACCACAATCATATTCATCATACTCCACATACCAAATATCACATGTTCATCAATTTCACAATTACATGCTTTCATTCATCAATGATCACATAAATATATATATATAACATTCTCAACAATTCAATACAATATCAAACATATAATTCATCATATTAGTAACATTGCATCAATACGTTCTCGACTACCTAAATAAACTTTCAAATGAATTAATTCAACTAACAAAGAATTAACATACAGCTATACAAACAAGATTTTCTCCAGTTACCTTAAAACTTTGAGAGGTCAAAGGTTACTTCTCAATCATAACTTTCTTTCCAACCTAAATCCAAGGTCATTGGCGCTTTATGAGGTTAGTCTACAATTATATTAACATCTATCACTATAGTCATTAAAATCACCACTTCCAACATTTAATTTCATGCTTTAATATCCAAATTTCTCAACTACAAGATCAACCTCACATCTAATGAGTTCCTTAACTCCCATTAATTTTATTTAGCTCTCAAAAACTTAAATAATCACTAATATATCATCTAACAATCCAAAATTATCATCAATGTTGCAAATTACTCACTTCCAACTCTCAAATTTTAATACTGTAATCACCTAAAAATCTAAACTCATGAGTTTAATCACCACATTAGGTTTATTAACTCCCATTAGCCCTAACTAACTTTATTATGTAAATGCCCCAAGAGAGGGGTGAATTGGGCTAATTAAAAATCTAAATGAATTACAATAATAAAAAGTGAGATGAAGGAATAAAATCACCAATCATGAGAGTCAGATGAGCAGAGCTTGACACAAATAATTTATCCTGGTTCGACTCCTACTACTTGAGTCTACGTCTAATCCCCAGGACCTCTTGAGATTTCTAACTATATTACCAAGATTAATCCATGCTCTTGTTTGCCTCAGTACATCAACAAACTTCTCAATAATTCTGAAACTCTCCCCCTTACAAAAGTAATGATAAATCTCCTTAAACTGCTCAAACTTAAGTTCCTCTATTTTGAAAATGTAAAACAAGGATAAATAGAGTAAGTTCAAGAATAAACTACTATTGCTTTTAAACTTTCTCTAAGAGTAGATATATACTCAATGAAGCTATCTAACCATATATAATATATAGAAGGTAGGTAAATTTAATGCCCAAATAAACACAGAATGTTTTTGATGGTTCACGTTGTTCCCACTTCTCTCTTCATGTTTTATAAATGAGTCTATTTATAGTTAAGGATTATAAATGATCTATTAGACTCATAAATGTTTCCATTACAGGTTACTTGTGATATGTTTCCTTCTTGCTTTGTGTTTTCTTAGATATCTGAGCTTCTCTAAGGTTCTTTAATGGATGAGGCAACGGAATAGTGCTTTATAATAGAGACTTATACTTTTGTATAGTAACGGCTAAAAACATTAAATGCTTCTAACAAAAGTGGTTGAAGTTTATACGTTTTGGTATAACAGAAAGCAAGCTCGGTGACATAATTAAAGATAGGAAAAATGAATAACTTTAAGGAAATAATTGTGTTTAAATATCATTTAGTAAAGATATATAGTGAACACAATTGATTTTGGATGAAAAGAAGGATTGAAAGATGAGTTTTGGTGACCTTTGAAATTGATACAAAAAATAGAGCATAAAAATTCATAGTAGTATTGGTGTTATAGTGTCCTAGCATTGGTGTTATAGTGATGAGCAAACTCTGAAAGAAGGTCATAGTACAAGTGTTGTTCTAATAGTATCGGTGTAGTCCAATATGTAAAAGACAAAGATTTTTGATAATTTTGAGTGAATAAGGATATTTTTATAAAGATTACTTAGCATCGATGTTAGAAGGAAATAACACTAAAATAGCATATCAATCAAACCTCATCATAGGAAAAAAGAAAGGATAGTATTGGTGTTGAAGTGTTAGCACAGGTGTTACAAAAACTTGTACAAAACTTAGTACAAGTGCTAACTAAGTAACATAGGTGTTGTCTTAATTCAAATAAAGATGAGGAAATAATTAGACCGATGTTAAAAAGATAGTACCAGTTCAAGGAAAAAAGTTCAAATAAGAGAGAATTAATTGCACATGTTTAAAAAGGATAACACCAGTGGTAGAATGAATAGGATTGGTGTTATATGAAACATGAATCAATAGAATAGTGAAGAAAATTGAAATAGCATCGATGTTAAAGCTTCCAGTACTGGTGTTAACAACACTTAGATACTCTTTAAAACAAGACAACTTCAAGCACTAGAATTATAGTTAAGTCAAAAACTTAACTAATAAGATAGCATACCTTCTGTTACGTATAAACTTACACTTAGTTAGATTTAATCAATATTAAGCCAACTAACTTAGGTTGAAGTTAAGAAAACTTGAAACACACAAAACTTCTCTTTATTTTGTAATCATCAAAACTAGGGTTCAACATATTAAACCCATCTACCACCAATAGTGGCTTCCAACAATCTTAACTTTCATCACTAATGGCATTTAAATGTACAAATTCATCCATAATTGAGATCCCACTCTCATGGATGCATAAGACCATTATATCTAGGCTTAGATAACTCAAACAATTTCCATTAGTCCCATTTAGACTAATAGGTTTGGACTTATAGCCTTAGGTTCAAAAATCATCATCTTCCAACTTCAAATCTTACTTCCAAAATGTATAGAGAGAAGAAGAAGGGATAAGAAAGGCATATCTAGGTGAAATCAAGCTCCAATCACTTCTAAAATTCTTAAAAGTTGATGCTCTAGTAGAGAAAAGACTCTCTCCATCACCCTCCCTCCATTTTTGGTTCATGTCTCTCTATTTTAGATGTCTCCATGTTTTTAAAGAAAATTGATTCTAGAAATTATGTTGCAGCGTAAATTTTTATATTGTAACATAATGCATAGTGGGCTGAAAATTTAATTTTTCTTTAAAATTTGAGTCTAGGAGACCTAATTCACTTTGAACTTAATCCAAAAGCTAAACCAAACCCAATAGTGGTATTTAACTATTCTTAAATCCATTTACATTTAAATTTACAAATTTACCCTTTATTAGCTTAATTAATTAAGGGGATAATTTTTTGAAATGTTACAACATGTGTCTAAACATCAAGCAACAGCAAAGATAGACAAGCCATCAATAGCCTTTAAATCAAAGTCTATAGTCAAAATAGTCATATTATGTAAATCAATTAGCCCAAAACATCTACTATGCACAGCTAATTCCTAAATCAACTATAGTACTACAAATAAATTAGAAATAGAACATAAGGTCAATCATCAGGATCAGGGCTCTTTGGCTCTTCCATATACTCTTTATCTGGGCTGCTACTCCTTACTGAGGTCCAAAATTAGGTGGTGCTTAAGGAATTTAAAGACGTTGGGTAATAGATGGATACCATGTAAAGCTTCAATCATACTTTGCTACATCATCAATTGCCACAGAGTGAGTACCCCCATTTATGGAGGATGTTAAACCTTAGGTTCTACTATTAGCGGTTACTCATCCATAACTACATCATCAGCAGTAGGCAACAGTGGCTGTGGTGTAAGAGCATTCCTTTATTTATTGCTCTTAGTTAAAAGGTGTGATAGTAGTGTGTAATATCTGGGAAAATTTAACCCTGGTTTATTAACCTAATGAGGGTAATTAGTAAGTTAATAAGGTATGTGGCCAGAGGGGCTTAATTTGGCATAATTGTTGTGATTTCTGCCTTAGAAGTGGGTCTGGATTGATAGCAAGCCATCAGTGCAAGTAAAGAGGAAGAAAAAATGAAGAATTATGCTTTGTGTCAAATGCTATGGTGCATGATTAGTCCACCACAATATATAAGGGTGAATTTAAATACAATGAGCTCCTCTGTGCCATGCACCGTAGCTCACGGGCAAAATTTTTGATAAATCAGATCGCATTTGTGCAAGAAAATAGAAGAAAGGAAAGGAAGAAAATGAAGAGAACATTGGAGCTCTGCTAGGGTATGCATATTGGCTTCCATTATTGACGTTTTGAAGCTCCCAAACACCTAAGGTAAGTTTATGGTGCCTCATTCTTCCTTTCTCTTCCTCATTTATGATGATTTGTGGTAGGGTTTGACTTGAAAGATGAATTTTCGATCTATAGGAATATGGGTCTAATTCTATTGGTTAAAATAAGTATAATAGGAGTTGTTTAATGTATTAGAACACTACATTAATGAACTTAAAAGTGGTTAGTCCATAGAAGCATTTATTATCAGAAAATTTGCATAAATATAGTAGTTGGGAGAGAGGTTAATGTGCATTAATGATAGTTTGAGGTATTGTTAATGATAAGGTATATCAATGAAATTTAATAAGCCCATTGCGTATGAATGGGTAGTGATTATGATTTGATAAAAATAGAGTGTGTCGAGTTATATGTTGATAAAGCTTTGAGAGTTAGACAATGATGATATTCTTGTAGTATGGATGTAGAGAGGTTTGTTTTTGGTACCATTTGAGCTTGTTGAAGCTTTGGGAAGTTGGTATAGTGAGGGGTAAACCTTTGACCTCTCAAAGGTTTAAGGTAATCGGGAAAAACTTAATCTTTATAGTTGAATGTTAATTATGTTTGTGAAATGTGATTTATAAGTTAAATTGATGATGCATATTGGCAAAGTGTTGAGTTGTGAAATGGTTTTGGAAAGAAAACCTTGACTTTTCCACCTTGGTGTTTTATGAAATTGATTATGATTTATTACTATGGGTAGAGAATTGTAATATATTATGTGTTGAATTGTGGAGTATTGAGTTATGTGAGTATATGTATATTGAATTGATTGTTGAAATGCATATTATGTGAGAAATGTACATAGCATGATCATTGGTATGAATTTACCTTGGGAGAGGAGTAGATTAGTTGAAAATCCACATAGTATTGGCAGTGACCGTTGGAATCAGGAAATAGTCTTGGCACCGACTGTTGAAATTGAGAGGTAGCCCTTGTCCTATAGTTGATTCAAGATTGTCCCACTTATTCTATGAGGGACTTGAACCTAGCTAGTCTTCATCGGTTTATGAGGAGACTAGATTAAGGGTACGACACCCCATGGTTGTTTGTATTAGGGGAAATTAGATTACATAAGTAAGTTCACCCTAGTCTAGAAGCTCCTCACAAGTGAAAGGCTAGATTAGTCCGTGAAGGATGTAGTCACATGATAGCCACCTGGTTTGTGTTAGAGGTAACATGAGGATATAAGGTTGGCATATGATCATGTATATAAGTCCGGCCATATGGTTGTTATTTTTGCGACCTTGTGTTATGTTTTGTAAAATAACATGATTAAGTGTTTTATTGAAAACCCGGTCACATAGTTGTTAGACTTGTTAACTGTGGCTGAGTGTTATGTGATACATGTGCTTATTTGCATAATTACATCTATTTATAATTAATATGCAATTGTATGGGTTAAGTGAAACTTGGTTACTAAGTGGTTGTACTCACCCCTCAATTCTCAACATTTTTAGGACCTAACTTATTAGATCCGAGTCGGGAAAAACATACAGAGGCCTAGGATTGTGGAGTAATCCTCTATATGCCTCTCTTTAGTTATTTTCATGTGTATTTATTAATGTAATTGCCAACTAGGATTATTTGACATAATTTATGCACTACTTGTATGATTTTGTGTATAACTAGTGTATTGTATGCCCTGGGTTAATGAGTTTTGGTTGTGAACCCGTGGATAGGGCCACAATACTTATACAAGTAGAAACATATGTCTTTTGAGAAATTTAGAATGAAATTGTTGATTTTGTATGGCATTTCCTCCTCATTTATGTTTTGTGAAATTCGGGTTTGAGTGATGATTTTATGAAATAAGTATTTTTGATTGTATATGGTGCATTATACGAGTTTGTAAGAGTTCATTGAGCATGGTCGAATGGTTGGTGTAAGCTATTAGCATGTGTGGTTGAGTTGGGACACCCATTTGTAAAATTTTGTAAAAAAGTGGTCAAAATAGTTTTTGGTGTCTAACTTTTTATGTAAAATGAGTTTAAGTATGAAACTGATACCTTTAGCTAGAGTTAGGAGAAAGCTCCGTATAGACACTGAAACCACCTCAATTGGACGTCAAACGAAGATTTGGGATGCGTTGGAAATTCACTCCCTGTGCTGTCAAATGACAGCACTAATGTCATCAAATTTCGTACAATGCACTACGGTGCATGGCACCTCACGCCACGACACATGGCACAGAGAAGACACGCCACGGCGCACATGCCTTAAGCCACGATACATGTGATACTTTATACATAAAATCTATTTTTTAGTTTTAAAACCCATTATTTTATGTCCTAATTGATTTCCTAGCTCCCGCTTTACTTTCAAAACTCTGATACAACTTGTTAAACAATGTATGAGATTTGAATTGTTGAAATTGTGTTTCCTTTAAAAGAATTTTAAGAAATTCCTTTTATAAACTTTACATTCAGTAATCCTTTTGGGGTTAAATCTTAGGTTGCCATGATTTAGAGTAAAACTTGGGTTAATAAGGGAAACTTTGCAGTTTAGACTTTGGAAGGTTACAGAGTGGATGGTCACCAACTTTATCACGTGTAACATCCTGAATTTCTTAATCTTGAGATTAGTTGCTAATCGTGAGTAAAGTAGAAATTAGTATGGGATTAGAGATTTGGATGACTACTTGATAATTTGACTTGTTGGTGTGTTGTATGAGTAGATATGAGTGTGTTTCGGATTGTAACAAGTGCACATGGTGAGAATAAATCTCACAGTGCCATGTGCCGCAGTTTGTGTTGCATGCGCTATGGCACATGGGCCAGAAATTTCCTTTATAAGTCATGAAATTCTAGAAGAGAGGATTTTGGGAACACATGAGAAAGGGAGAGGAGAAGGGTTGAGAAACTAAAGAAAGATATTTAAGGTCATTAGAAGGTGATTCGGATCGATAACTTGTCAGGTAAGCTACATATAACTCTTACCTTCCATTTTACACAAATTTCTTTGAAAATAAGTTATAGAGAAATTGAATTGGTGGGATTTTAAGGGGTTTAATTCTTTCCCAATAGTGATAAGAAGGTTCTTGGGAGTTAAATTAGAGCTTTACGAATGGTTTAAAGCTAAATGATAGAGCTTTAAAACCATAGGCTCAATTTAGCCCTTAGAGAGAGAAAGTTTAGGGTAAAAATTGTGTTTGAGTACAATAAGACCAGTTGAGGTGAGTAGTAATAGATTTAGAATGGATAAATGAAAAAGAGTTTACAGTTGAATATAGCCTTAAGTAATGGATAAATATGAGTTTTTGGTCAAAATGAGCCAAATGACTAAAATGTGCCAAATGTAATATCCCAAAAAATTTAATCATGATTAGTTAATCTAATGATTTTGATTAGTAAGTTAATGAGGTGTGTGGATAAATGGGCTTAAATTAGTGTAATTGTTGTGATTTCAGCCCTAGAAGTGGGTCCAGATTAATGTCAGGCCACTTGGGTAAGGAAAGAGGAAGAAAAAAATGAAGGTTTTCTCTCCATGCCATATGCCGTGGCGTATGGTAAATCCACCACGACGCACAAGGGTAGATTTGAATGTAATGAGCCTCTCTATGCCATGTGTCTCAGCGGAGGGCATTGTGTGTTATGGCACATGGCCAAAATTTTTAATAAATTAGTTCGCATTCTGTGTGAAAACCAGAGAGGAGGAGAAGAGAAAAATAAAGAGTTCAACTTTGGCTCTACTAGGGTATGTTGTGGGATCACATTGAGGATAGATTGAAGCTCTCAAACACCAAGGCAAGTTTATTAAGCCTTTTTCTTCCTTTCTCTCCCTCACTTATGGAGATTTATGATAGGGTTTGAGTTGAAGAGTTCATTTTTAGTTTATAGGAGTATGGGCCTATTTTCATTGATTAAAATGAGTATAATGGGAGTTGTTTAAGGTATTGGAACACCACATTGATGATTATGGTACTGGTTGGTTTATGAGAGTATTTAATATCTGAAAATCAATATTAATGAGGTAGTTGGGAAAGATTTATGTCCATTAATTGGTTTGAAGTGTTATTAGTGATAATATGTATTAATGGAACCTAATGAACCTATTGGGTATGAATAGGTTGTGATTTATGGGTTAATAGAATAGAGTGTGTGGAGATATGTATTAGTAAATCCTCAAGATTGAGACAATGATGGCATCCTTGTATTATGGATGTAGTAAGATTCAATTTTTTCACCATTCAAGCTTGGGAGAAGCTGTGGAAGTATTTTTGCTTGAGGGGTAAACCTTTAACCTCTCAAAGGCTTGAGGTAACTTGAGAAAATCTAATTTTTATAGTTGAATGTTAATTATGTTTGTGAAATATAATGGGTGATTTAAATTCATAATGCATATTAGCAATGTGTTGGATTTGTGAAATGGTTTTTGAAAAGAAAAAATTTGATTATGCCACTTATGGATTTAACTATGGCATGTTATTCTGGGTAGAAAATTGTGATAAGTAATGTGTTGAGAATGTGGAGTATGTAAATATGAGTGCAATGGATTATTTGTGATGAATTCATTGTTTAGTATGTGAGAAATGTGTATAGCATGATCCTTGGTAGGAGTTTGCCTAGGGAGAGAAGTAGATTGATTTAAATCCATGTGGTATTGGTAGTGACCGTTGGAATTGAGAACTTACATTGGCAGTAACCATTGGAATCAAGACATAGCCCTTATCCTATGGTTGATTCAGGACTATCCTACTTGTTCTACAAGGGACTCAAATCTAACTAATCTCCACCGGTTCATGAGGAAGATAGATTAGAGGTACGATACTCCATGATTATTAGTATTGGGAGAAACTGAATTACATAAATGAGCGAGTTCACCCTGGCCAATAGCTCCTCACAAGTGGAAGGCTGGGTTAGTTTGTGAAGGATGTAGCCACGTGATAGCCATCAGTTTCATGTCAGAGGTAACAAGAGGGTATAAGTTGGCATATGATCATGCATACAAGTTCGATCACATGATTGTTAGTTTTATAGTCCAGTATGTGCTAAGGGTGTATGGTTGTTATTATTATGACCCCATGTTGCGCCCTGCAAAATAACATGATATTGTGTGTTGTGGGCCCAGTCAAAGGTTGTTAGTTTTATGAAAATTGGCCAAGTATTTATATGTGATATCTGTGTATTTGCCTAATTACATCTATTTTTACAATTGATATGCAACTGTATAGGTTAGGTAAAACTTAGTTACTGAGTGGTTGTACTCACCCCTCAATTCTTAATATTTTTAGGACCTAGCTTATTGGATTCAAGTTAGGGGAAACACACGAAGGCCTAGGATTGTGGAGTAATCTCCATATGCCTCCTTTTTATTGTTCATGTACATATGTTATGGTGTTTGCCAACTAGGATCACTTGATATTATTTTTGCACTACTTGCATTATTTTGTCTATAACTTGTGTATTTTATGCCCTGGGTTGGTGAGTTTTAGTTGTAGACCCGTGGATAGGGCTAAAATACTTGTGCAAGTAGAAACATGTGTAATTTAAAAGATTTAAAATGAAAATGATGATTTTATGCAACATTTCCATCCCTTTTATGTTTTGTGAAAAATGGGATTGAGTTGTGATTTTATGATAAATGTGTTTTTGATTGAGTATGGTGTGTTGTATGGGTCCGTTAGAGTCTATTAAGTGTGGTCGGATGATCAGTGTAGGCTTATGGCACTTATGGTTATGTTGGAACACCAAAGTTTTGAGATTTTTGTGAAAAGTGGTCAAAATAGGTTTTGCTTGTCTAACTTTTTATAGAAAAAGCATTTGAGGGTGAAACCAGTACTGTTAGCTAGAGCTAGAAGAAAGCTCCACGTAGACACTAAAACCACCTCAATTGGATATCGGATGGAGATTTGGGAAGCATCGAAAGTTCACTCCCTATGCTATTATTTTGATAGCACTGATATTATCAAATTCATGCAATGCACCATGGCACATGGTGTCTCACACTGCGGCTCATGGCATAGAGAAGGATGAGTAGTGGTGCGCGTGTTGTTTTTTATACAAAATCTATTTTTGAGTTTTAAAACTCATTATTTTGGGTCCCATTTGTTTTCTAAGCTTTTGCACTATTTTCAAACTCTGATTTGAGCTTAATAACTATTTTTTGAGATTTAAAATGCTGAATTTGGGATTCCATTCTAAAGGATTTGAGAAATTTCATCTCTTATGAAACTTTACACCTTTAGTAATCCTTTGAGGATTTATCTCTTGATTACCTTGATTATGAAGTTAATTGTGGTTAAGTAAGGAAGACCTTACATCAAATGTGTTCAGATTGGCATATTGGGTGTGCGAGTAGAGAAGAGAAGCTTAAGATAAGCTATTGTGGTTGTTGAAATCCATGAATAACCTTTTTAGTGACAGAAGGGTTGAGATAATTGAATAACTTCCTTTATTTGACTGTTCATTGTAACCATATGTTAGTATGCTATGTGGTGTATGAACTTATTTTAAATTAAGCATGATTTATAGCATTGTCTGAGTGTTGCATGAAATAGCTTTTGATTGAATAAAAGTATTGAAATGGGTGTTTTCAAATGGTATGCAATATATATGCTATGTTTGAGAAAATGAGTAAAATAGTAAATGAGAAACTTAAATGGTTTAGAAAGCATGATCATAGGGGTGGGAGGTCACCTAAGTAAAGGAGATAATAAAGATCATATGGCAAGGTTTTCTTAGTACCCGATAGAGTATGGTATTGGAAACAATTCTTCTTAGTGCCTTGTAAGGTGCGATATTAGAGAAGATTTTCTTAATGCCTATTGAGGTGCAGTATTGGAGATGAGACTTCTTAATGTTTATGTGATACAGTGTTGGAGTCAACAACAGCCCATTATATGTATTGGGGGAAACCATAGTCCGTATATGCGTTAAAACATCTTTAGCTGGATGATTCTACCACTACAAGTGAGCTCAAGGCCAATGAGAGTGTATATTAGTCTAAGATAAGCCGATAGTTTTGTGTCAGGGTGATTTAGAGGTGTGATCAGTAGTGATCATGCTATATAATGTTGTGAGATGTTAAGAGATGCTATGAGATGTTATGGAATGATATGTGAAAGCAATGAAAAGTAAGCAATGGATATGTGATATATGAATATGAAAGGAAATGAGATATATGATATAAATGTTATTTTAATGAGATTTAGATGATATATTATGCTTTATTTTCATATTGTTGCATGTGATAGTCAATACGAGTGAGTTATTCTGTTACTGAGATTTTTATCTCACCCTCGTGGTTACATGTTTACAGGACCGGGCAGTGATCAAAGCAATAGAAGAAAGTTTATATCGGCTTGAGTTATGAAGCCATGTATATTCGAAGTTGTGAAAATGAATTGAACTAAGAATTTTTGTATATATGTGTATATGAGTTGCTATAGGATTACATGCATATTTTAAGTAATGTATTTGTGAAATTATAGCCTGAATGTGTATATTTGTGGTGTTTTAAATTAGGGGCTATGATTTGGCCATGATTGTGTGAAATTATTGTGATTGAAGGTGAATCTTAAGCCTAAGTGAGAAATTATGATAAAATGAGTAATTTGGGGCTAATATTGTAATGTACCTGTGTTATGAATATGATTGTATTTAATTATGTTGAGAAAAAGGCCAACGAGCCTATGATATGCTAATAAATGGCAATTTGTGAAAAGTTAAAAAATGTGAAAATTGTCCATAGAAGGGTTAGATTTCGATATGTGTGTATGACTATGATACATGGTGGTCAATCAGGTGTATTAGATCCTTTTAGACTTGATTTAAGGCCTGATCTAATAAGAGAAAGGGATCGATTTGAACACTTAGATGTGTAAATGTTTTTAGAAAAAATGACTTTTTACACTCAGGTGTCTAAATTTTGATCGGATCTTTAGATCATGTCCAAACCTATCTCATTAGTTAGTTTATGAGATAAGCTACATATGGGCGCTTGAATCACTCCGATTGGATATCGTGTGGGAAAATGGTGTACACCGAAAGTTCATCATTTTTGCTATCAAAATAACAGCACAAATTCAAACAGGCACACCGTGATGCATGATGACACATGCCACAGTGCATGACATAAAACAGGTTAAGTGTGTGGCTCTGTGCCACATGTCGTGACACATGTATTGCACGCTGTGATGCATGGACCAAATCTCAACTTTATTTTATGATGAAAACGCATGCAATTGAGACTAGAGTGCTCACAGGTTACATCCACTACAATTAGATAAATATATGATTTTCTTCCCCTGTGTATTGCTCTAATTGCATTGTTTTGAATGGTTTTGTAAAACGAGTTTTAGGCCCAAGCTTTTTAAATAAAACATTTGATTACTAATTGTTATTTGTGATGTGGTAACATTTTAATCTTCTCCTATATCTGAAGGATATAAAAGGTGTCACATACCCTGTTTTCCTTACAAAAAGCAGCTACTAGATGAGGAAGAACAATATCACAAGAGTGATCAATAATTTCAGTGTGTAAAGATTGATACATGAGGATACCTAAATTAAGTAGTTCGTCTTCCATCAGCAAATAAATTAACAAGGTCTTTTTCCCAGCCAACTCACTCCTGTTTGTCAATGGGCAAATGTAGTTCTTAATAAATGGAGCCAAATCTTGGCTTTAATAGTAAAGCACTTTCTATCCAAGTACCTTTGGCTACCAAAAGGTATCCACTATTCCACTCGACCTTCAAAGTCAAGCTTTCTAGCAACCTCATCATAAGATATCTTGTCCTCATGCTTAAGGTAGTAGCTGTATTTGCAATTTAGGCACTTAGGCAAGTTCACATATTTATATAATTTAGCAATTGTAAAATCCAACTCAACATTCCACAAAGTACCATTTTAGGAATCTCCAATGCAAGCTTAAGTATATTATTCTTGCAGCACAATTAAATTTGCATTTTTCTTTAGACTAAGACCTCACCTAAATGGTAAATATTAAATGCGATACTATAAAAATTGAATTTGTTAGTAGCTGAAAATTCTCTCCTTAGAAGGGTTTCCTCTGAACAACTTGTGCCTTCATATTAGAGGATGTTGGTAGAGTTGGTTATGTAGAGGAAGAAGCACTAGAGCACTTAGGAGCCATAAAATCTACCAAAGAAAAAGGAAAACAACCAAACACACTAAGAAACAAACAAAAAGGGAAAGGAAATACACCAAAACTAGAACTATGTAAAATAAACTAAAAAAAGAAAAAGGATCCTCTAAACTTAAACACCTCTAAGCCTCTAATGACTTTAATTCCAATTCTCAACTTCATCAATTGTCATGCTCGCAACATAGTAGCCTCACCTTCAAAATCTATCCCATTATTCAAATTTAATGCCAAATCTATTCACCAAATTCGTAAATACAACATCATCATCAACCTATTCCTCAATCATGACTATACAAATTTGTATAGCCTACTCTTACAGTTCTTAGACCATAGTACACTCAACAAGCCAACAAAAGTCTCTCATTTTTTAGAAACAATCATTAGTAATTGCTTTAATTGAGAGTTTTAATATATACTAGATCAATAAATGTTCACCATCACAAAGGTGATCCTACATCCTACTTAAAACAATTCCCAAAGTGCATTTGTAATTAAATCACAAAAGCACAAAGTAGCTCATTTGCAACTTAGAGATAATAATGGCTAAATTTTCAAAATTGTAAGTCTATGCCAGATTGAAAAATTAGCACAACAACCTATTTCTAGTGGCCCAATTTTGCCTTAAAATCCAAATTGTCCACTTATACCCCTTATTCAGCAGCTTCATCACATCAAAAATGACACAAACAGGTTATCACGAATGCAATTTTTTTTTCAGAGACTACTCTAAAAAAATTATCACCCAAGCCTCTTTAATCAGCAACCTCAAGCTTAAAAACTCCAGCTAGTTATTAGTCCTATTCACTAAATACAAGCAAGTACGAGTAGAAATAAACCTTACAAGATCATAGGTTGTGCATGTAGAGAGCAAGAGGAAAAGAGAGATAAGGTCACGGGAATAGGGAGCTCAAACAATTAGTAATAAGCTTGAGCAATAGAATAACACCCACCTTAAAGCGTCACTCACGAACAACCAAAGAATACTCTATAGACTTGCATCTCAATCACATTTATGAATGGAAGGGGCTGAAGTGTGACAGTGAGAAGTAGCCGCAAGCGTGCTCATAGGGAGATCGATGGCGTTAGAAGTAGGAGTGTATATCAATGAATGATGAGTAAGGGTAGCTGATGGGGGGTGTGTATGGGGGTGTTGGAGAAGTAGAGATGAGAGATAAGCTTGATAGTTTCAAAGGGTGAGATTTTCTTGCAAGCACGATAAGAGATAGAGATGGGTAAGGTGAGGTAAGGGTCACAGTGAGGAAGAGGGAGGGAAAACAAGCATCCAGATTAAGGAGGCACAGGTTTTGACTAGTCAAAAAATTGTGAAGGGTGAGTGAAAGAGAGGTGGATGGTAGTAAGAGTGAAAGGATAAGAGAGAGAGAGATATATATATATATAAAGAGAACCGAATGGAAGAGAAGGGAATAGAAGAAAAAAGATGTTAGGGTTGTCAAGAGTGAAGCAGTAATCTAGAAAAGAAAGGAATTTCTTTTAAGGATAGCGCCTCTTGGCTACAGCTAATTCTTTCTTGGCCGTAGCCAGGAGATCCAAGCCTGATGGTTAAGCCATGGCTAATTCTTTTTTGGTCGTGGCTTAAACCTCTCAACCAAGAGTCTTGGCTATAGTCAATTCTTCTTTGGCTACAACCAAAAGCTCTTGGCTAAAGGTTTAGCTACGACTTAAAATTTATCAGATCACATAATAGCAATTTAGCTAAAATGCAATCCCACAGCACTCAAAATATCATTTCATACCAAAAATTCAATGAATAGGCATCAATAACCAGCCCCCAACATTCAAAAACATTGATACTCAATAAATTCATATCAAATTCCATAAATCAAGATCAAGCTCAAATGAAAATTTTTAGCTGTCAATTCTTTACATAAATACACTCTAGATCAATCTAAATCCACTCAATACTAGATATACAAGAGTTTATCACATTCACATCATAATCAACTTCATACTAACAAAACATGCATAATGAAGACATAACTTAGATAATAACCAATTTCATATCAAATACACATTAGTCAATGAGTGCAAATCATATTCAACTTTTTTTTCACAGCTCCAATATCATATTTGAAATTCAAAGTAAAGTCTGAATAGCAAAATAGACTTGGAGTGAGATCACTTCCCTGAAAATGCATAATTCCACCAATTTCTTAATTCTTCTCTATATACCCTTAGCATATGTTTTTCCTTCATTCAGGAACCTTTCTTTACCTACAAAACATAAGACTAAATATAAATATACTAATAACACAAAAAAATCTAACTAAACACAAAAAAGCAAGTTTAAGAGATTGGGTTGCTTCACAAGAATGCTTGATTTAAAATCTTTTAGCTTGACTTTTCAACTTCTTAGGTTATATCAGACAATTAGATAGTAGATGCTTGATAATCCACCTCACTGCCCCAATTTAGTTGCTATCCATTCACTTTGGATTTTTCATTATCTTGACCTTTCGATTCAATAGCTCCATTAGTAAATGCTTGAACCATAATAAAAGGACCCAACCACCTAGAGTTCAACTTTCTAGGAAATAGCATTAACTTTGAATTAAAGAGTAAAACTTGTCTATGTGATACGATGTTAGAGTTAACGACACCTCATTGTATGTATTGGGGTAAACCATAGTCCGTATGTGTCGTGAAACATCTTTGATTAGGTGATTCTACTACTACAAGTGAGCTCAAGGTCAATGAAAATGTATATTAGTCTAAGGCGAGCCTATGGTTTTGTGTCAGGGTGATTTAAAAACTCAGTTGGTAGTGATCATGCTATGGTATGTTATGTGATACTTGTGCAAGTAAAGTAGTGAAAAGTGGTGTAAAGAGGTAAAATGCAAAACATTGATGTGATTTAAGTGGAACTTGTGATATATGCTATGTTAATGAGGTTTAAATGGTATATTACGCTTTACTTTCATATTGTTTCATGTGATAGTTAATAAGAGTAATTTATTTTTTTTTTGAACAAAATAAGAGTGAGTTATTTTATTACTGAGATTCATAACTTGAGATTCACATAAATTGTCACATATGCATGTCTAGAACTTTGATAGCCCTATTCCATGTGTGATATGTTAGGTTGCATGCAAGAAATGTCACCAACAGTTAGTAACACTATTCTAGTGGTCTGTCAACTGTTAAAACAATATATGTGATACAATTCAAGTCTAGAATAAAAATTCTGATCCTTGAGTGAACTTTTCATTATTTGAGCATTCTAAAAAGCTTTTAAATTGTGCTTGAATGTTTAGCATTCATTCATCATTCTTGAAAAAGTTCATGAAAAAGCTCTCATAATAAGTTTATAAGCTTTCGTTTGTAATATATCTACTCTTTAAGAGAGTTTTTTTGTGAAAGTTTCTATTATTCATTTGAAATCTTAAAAAGGTATTTTTCAAGTGTTTGTAACAATTTACTGGATTATAGCAAGGATTATTATTGAATCAAGATAAGTTTAGTCTTGTGAATTGTACTGTAGTGGTAAGCACCCATTGAAGCTTGTGATTTTAGTTGAAAATCTTGAGTGTGATTTTGAGGACTAGATATAGGTCAAATTTGGGCTGAACCAGGATAAGTCTTGTGCGTTTCATCTCTTTCCTTCTCACTCAAGTCTTTCACTCTTTAAGTTTTCAAAAATTGTTAAGTGTCACCCAATTCACTCCTCTCTTGGGTGCCAGTCTATCCAATAAAAGAAAGATGCTCTATAAGTGGGAAATAATCACATAATTTTCAAAATAATAATATTTGCATTTGCATTCCCTTAGTCATTTTCTCATCTAGGTCTAATTAAATATTTCAAACCAATAATGTCTGCATTTGCATTCCCTTAGTCATTCTCTCATCTAGGTCTAATTAAATATTTCATACTTTAGTCCAATAAATAAATGTCACACTATGATGAATTGATTATTTAATTAAATTATAACGTAGGTGGAATTAATGTGAGATATGAAGACATAATTTAAAGCTATTCTAAGAGGCTTTTCAAGGGTAATGAGGTGTGAAGAATGAATACTTATGAAGGTGTAAACTAAACTTGGAATGGTACATCATATAGGATCAAAGGAGCGCATTGAAATTGTCACAGTTTCCCCTAAATTGAGAGTCAGTTTTGGCCATGAGGGGTTTAGTTAAGAAGACTACAACCACTTGCTAGTTTCCTTCGCTTGCCTTTGTTTTCTCTTAAGCCAATTTCATTTAGTATCTCACATGCTCATAGTTCACTTTGATTTTTTCACATTCAAACATTTTCTCTTACTTTCTCATTTATTCATCAATTTTCTCTCCCAAACTTTCCACCATATCTCTCTCACCTCTTAATCAAATTACACAAGACCACATTCATTCTCTTCCCTCATTAAAATCATCCAAATCCTTACATTCTTACA
This sequence comes from Prosopis cineraria, assembly GCF_029017545.1. Classification (NCBI taxonomy): domain Eukaryota; kingdom Viridiplantae; phylum Streptophyta; class Magnoliopsida; order Fabales; family Fabaceae; genus Prosopis; species Prosopis cineraria. The sequence goes on from NW_026555338.1 coordinate 12,562,525, forward strand.
AGGATTCAAGGCTTTGATCACTAATTGGAGATGGCCTCATAATTCAGCCAAGTTGAGTCTTCTATGGATGCTTTAAAGATGATGATGAGAGGATAGAGTCATCAAAGAGGGAGGATGAACTGAAGATGTATCCATGGGCTTTAAGTGGCTAAGAATTTCTTATCTCCTAGCTTTTCTCATTTTACTTGATGATTAATTCCTTATAGTCTAGGGTTAATTCATCATTGACATGTAATTCTTGTTTGAATTCATCTCTGTGTAATGAGAATGATTGTTTAGTTGATTCTTATCTTATGAACGTGTGATGTATTATTCAGCCATCAATGTTAATATGCATATTCTTGCATTTTATCATTGATAATTGTCTTGATTTTCTCCTATATGGTCTTATGGGTAATTCTTAGGCTTCACTAAAGAGGATCTTACATAGTCTTATGACCCAATCTATTCAATAAAGCCACGGCTAACTAGAGAAGAATTAATTAGAATGCTTGGTCAATCCTAAACCCAAACTAGGGAAATGAACTAAGGATATTAGTTGACTTAGGGAATTGAACTAGCTAGGTTAAGTTATCTAGGATAGTTGTCATAGATATATAACTTCATTTCGGCCAAGAAGAGAAACTAATCAATAATATTGCCATAATCAATCTAAGATAATGATTCTTCCACCAATCTAATATCTAGGGTTCCATCTCACTCATAAGGAATCACAAACACATTCTAATAGTTTAGCATTTACTTGCATTTTCATAGTTTAGCTCAATTGAACTCTCACTACATTATATAACTTGTAGCACCTTGATAACCTCATGCATCATTCGGCCAACTCCTAAGGAAATGATCTAAGTTGCACCTTAGGCTACACTTAGGATAAAATCTAGCTTTTGATTTTGAAAGAGGCGACACTCTTGTTAGTATATTCCTATGAATTTTGTTAAAAAATATTCTTATATGCATAAATTTCCAAAGTGATACAGAGAAAGAAGCAGTAGTAAACAAAAGTCCACCAAGAACCCAAAACTTATGTACCCTACAATTCTCGATTCTTAAGAATCATTGCTCTGTTTGGAACAGTAATTAATAAGGGGGATAACATCTTTTTCTTTGTAAGAAATTAAAATCACAAAAAAGAGCATAATAAGTAAGAATTCAATTGACTTCTAACCAAGTATAGTAAAACTTTTCCTAATGCTCTCACATGAATGACCGAATAAAAATTTCCAATAGAATATGGAAACGTTCTTCTCTAATGAACCTTATCAATTAAAAATTTCCTACAAAAGCATTTCGAGATTCACCAAACTCGAAGTTCAATGAATCAATCTCTTCCCTCGACATGAGCTTACTTGATACCTTCTAAACAGTTAAATAACTTCAATTAAAAATATCTTAAAATGAATATCAAAGTCATTATGTGAATTCTAGCCTAGATCTAGGCTATAATTTAATATGTGTCGAGAAGATCCAGAGCCATCTCCATTCCCTGGGATTGTAACATTGTGATCTTTAAATAACAAGTAAATTATAGAATTTGGGCTTCTATTGAGGGTTTAGCATTAGTAATTTATATTATTTTGAGGTTTAAAATAAGACATGAATTTGTATTCAAGGTTATTTGAAGTTAATCATGTATTTAGACATTTAATTATGGATTTAATTAGGCTTAGAATCATATAAGAAATGTTTATTCGTTTAGTTTAGAATATAATTTAAAAATAATAAAAATAAAATAATATATATATATATATATATATAATAAATGTTACAAAAAAGTCAAAAAGGTGGGGATGAATCACAAAAAAGTTTTTTCACCCATAATATAAAAATACTACTCCTTCTGTTTCAAATTATAAAAGACTTAGATAAAATTTCACATACTTACAAATTTTTTAAATACACGTAACAACTTTATTTTTTTAAAATAAAAATATAAACTTTTAAAAATACTCATCATTTAATATATTGAAAATAAAAGAGACAGAAATTAATTTTATAGAGAGAAAGGGTAATATTAGAATTGGCACATTTAATGAAATCTTAATCTATTCAAAATGTTTTATATTTCAAAATGGAGAAACTCCTTCAAAAATATTCTATAATTTGAGATGGAGGGAGTATTAATTAACTAAATTAATGATATGGGACCCATGTTCTTTCATAAATAAACATCCTTCCCCTTCTTCTTCATTCCAAGTGAAAGCGTTGCCTGTTCTTCCTTTTCTTGCATTTGCATCATCTTTTTCTTTTTAAGTAAGGTTTTAGCTTTTCAAATCATTTAAATATTCAAAATGACTCCCTTTCTCTAAATTCTCTTCATAACTATTTTCAAATCATTTAGAATTGTTTAATAGTAGCATTATTTTAATGAATAGAATAAATTTTCTGATTAGAATTTTCCTATAAGATAGTTAATCCAAAGTTATGATGATTTAAAAATAAATGTTGAGGTTGTTGGAAATATAATAAATATTATAGAATATTTTTTTGATGTTTGAACTTAAATTTGAGAATTTTTGAGTTAAACTTTGTATCTATGTAGTTGAATTTATGTTAGATCTGAGATGATAAGATCAATTTATAATTATTAAAGACTTATTTGAGTATGAATAAATGTTTATAAGGTTATCGAATGGTGATTTAAGGTTTGAGAATAATTTTTAAATTTTTTATTTATTTTTGGATGAAAGTTTGGAATATATTGATGAAATTTTGATATTATGAGTGATTTGATATTTAAATATAATTTATTGGGGTATGAGAATTTAAAAAAATTGAAAAGATTAAAATGGGTACTAATATTGATTTAGCACTAAGTCTAGGCTAAGCCTAGACTACCTAACTCTATGAGTTAATTGTTGTTGATAATTATGAAATTAATATTATACATATATTATTAAATGGTAGTATAGATTATGTTGACCAAGACAATTAATGTGTGGTGGTAGTGTGTGTGTGGGGTTAATTGTGTGTTTGTTTTATTATTTAAAAAATCTTGATTTTTGTCGAGAAATAATATATATATATATATACACGTATATTTTGTTCAAAAATAATTATATTTATGAATATTTTGTGAATATTGGCACAATTGAAAACATGAGATAAATTGTCCGATTGATATAAACAATGTGCCAAATGATTTTTTTTAGTTGTTATAAATGCATGACTTGTTGGAGTGTATTGAAATTGTTCGATAGAGATTTTGTCCATATAAGTTACCATGTGGTAAGTCTTCATTAGATATAATGAGTAGCTTGTAGCTTGTTACAACTCACTTTTGACTAAGTGACTTGGCATTCGAGCATGACGTAAGGAGGGTTATAAGGTATAGTCATGCAAATTAAATAATTGTTTGATTTATTTGGAAATAATTGTTTGGATAAGTATTTTGTTTGCCAACTTAACAATCACATGATTAATTGCCTCATGTGTATTATTGCATATTAATCTTGGTTACTGGGACTTTTAAATCTCATTCTCCATGATTATTAATTTTTATGGGAATGAGTTTGGTTTGAAAAATACATGAAGTGTGATTCGGTGTATGAGACACTGTTTTATAATGTGACCTCTTCATTTGGATTTGATGATGTATATTCTGCTAATCTAGAACATATATATTCTATAGAGCAGGAAGACTCTAATTTTGGTGAATTGCATTTATATTGTTTAATTGCTAGCCATGAGACTCTTGCCTGCCCTCATGGCTTTAAATATATATATATATATATATAATTATGTAATGACACATGTTTTGGGGAATGTATATTTGTTTGTGGTATTTGTGAAGTAATGTTTTGATCAAGTATACCCCTATGTTATACCCCTTATATGATAGTTTTATTTGGGTTATAACTAGTGTTTGGCAAAGTATTGTTTGGACTCAAGTCAGCTATTAATAGTTAAAAAAGAAAAGAAAAAAAATATGATTTGTAAAGTGTTAGTTACCTGACCATGGCTTTGAAATTGTAACAAAGGTGTATACTTGAAATACTTAATGACTACTTTCTTAATTATCATGGTAAGAATAAATTTATTATCTTTAAATTTTTTTTATTATGATAGATCTTTTTTACCATAATAGACTATTTGTGAAAAGTTTTTATTTTAAGAAAAACTGTTTTTCTATTATAGTAAGAGTTCAAAGTTATTAAAATAATTTATTAAACTATTAATTTATAAAAATAAATTTAAAAATTTAAGACATTACAGGGACAGAAGGAAATGGAAGAAGAAAGAGAGTAAGAGTAAAATGAGTAAATGGAATGAGTGAAAAGTGCAATGTCAGAAATATTTTGACACAAGGGAGGGAATGGCAAAGAGAAAATGGTGAGAAAGGCAAATCAAGAAAATGGAGCTAGAAATAAACATACCCAAAAAGAAACGAGCAGCTTGGAGAAGCATTGGATTGGAGAACCCACGACGAAGCTTGTAGAACCACAAGCGAGAACAACCAAGACAAAGCTTTTTGTGAAATTGAAGAATGCACCAGGGAGGCTACCACAAAAGGGGAAATCAAAGAATTGTAGGGAAGTGTAGCAAACAAGGTCATAAATGGAGAAGGTGGATACACTTAATGCTCCCGATGCTCTTAGAAAATTGGAGAAGTAGAATAGCCACCTGGAGGAGCGTCGAACATAAAGGAAGATGCACAACAAGTTGAAGTTAATACTCCTGTTAATAGATTTTTTCATTGGAAATTTGAAATAAAAAATGGCATGACAGTTGAATTCGAAAAGGAAACTATAACATCTGGATACAATAAAAATAGATTGAACTAATGGTAGAAGAGAATTTAAATTATACCAAAGTTAATTGACCAATTACATGGAAGAGATTCTGGTCAATCAGTACCATTCTACGAGCTTTGTATGTGTGTATATATATATATATATATATTGATGACTAGGGAAAAAAAAGTAAAAAATATTTTTCTTTAATTATATATTATTTAAAGTAGATGCAGATAGGTGCAAGCACATGTCATGAAATTTGAAGTATGAGAGGCACAGGGACAAAAAACATCATAGGTTACTTGTTTTTCGTTCAAAAGAGGCGAAGACCCTATTAGGATATGTTAGTACACACGAGAATCATACTAACGCCTAAAGCATTGTTATGCAAAGGCTTCATCAAGTCATCTAGTGGATGATCAAGGTCATGTACTCACATATCCATGGAAATGGCAAATGAGGCCAAGAAGTTCGCACATTTGTTTCCTTCTCGATAAATTTGTTTAATCTCAACTTGTCACTTTCTAAATAAAAGAGAATGGATCTGTCCAATCAAGCAGCTGTTGGTATTCAAAGATGTAGTATCTTGTGATAAGAGATTCACAGCTAGCATACAGTTGATATCCAGCTTAATTTTCTTAAAGCCTTACTCCTAAGCCATAGTTAAGTCATCATAGCCCAAAGTTGTGCTTGTAAAGGGGTGCATGCTCCAATGTTGCTGCAGCAACCATGGAACCAAGGGCCATCAATGTTGGGTAGTAAACATCTCGCACCCTCTCGACCATCACTACTTTTAATTGCACCATTGCAATTAAGAGTTACCCAACCTAAAGGTGATTTTTTCCCAGCTAATGTTGTGAGTAGATTTTGTTGGTCCACTCCGCTGAGCTTTTTGAAGACTATCATTCGACTTTTGAAAACAATCTACCAAGATGCGTACTTCACTTACTAGTTGGTCCCCTTGCATAGAAACATTTTGAAAAATAAATTTATTACCAGCATCCCATAATTTCCAAAAAGTAAGACCAAAAGAAGAGGCCCTAAATAGAGCTCATAATGTTATTAGTAGTATATCCCTATAAATTATATATCATCCACTTCTGGAAAGGCTCGTAGAAAGATGTCCAATCTATTCTATGTAGTTATTAATTTCCTGTGGTATTATTTTTCCTCTAAATTATAAAAGCTAATTGTGTGTAATTAATTGGTTATAAAACTTTAGGTACTTTGTTGGTAAGACTAAATTTATAATTAAGTCAAATTTAAAGGAAGAACAATTTTACTATCTCAAAATATTTTGAAAGAGTCATGACACGTGTTTTGTTCTAGATTCTCAATTCATTTTTGTGGCAATTGGGAGGTTAGTGAGCAGGGGAACGACCACGCGGCCCAAGTGCTCAACAACTTTCTTTCTTTCTTTTTCTTTTCTTTTTTCTTTTTTCTTTTGGGACGAAATTTCCTTTCTTGTCGACTGCCAAACATTCAACTACTTTGGAACAAATAAATTTAATTAAGTTGAATTTATTCATGCTTTATAGATTTAGAATAAAGCTTAAATAATTTTATGGAAAAAGAGTGGATTCAGTCCAATAATTTTAAATTAGTTTTTGCTTCGGTCCTTTATTTTTTAAAATTTTTTTCTAATTTATTGAATTTACGTACATGGTTAAAATATCCTAATATTTTAACGAAAAATATAACTTACATACCCCAAAATCCATATCATTAATATTATATTTCATTAATTAATGTAATTTTTAAAATTAAAATATTTTAATGCTTAAAATAAATAAGCACTTCTTTATTTTATATAAATAAAGAATTCACCCAAACCTACCTTATCGAATGTTTATAACATTACTTAATAAGAATTACGTGTAATATCAAATCTCAAAACTCAAAAGTGAAACAACCTTTGACTCTAGATTCAATATATCTGCTAATTAAATAACAAAAAAAAGGGAGAATTTCAGTTGAGGACCTGGGAAGACATATAATTTCTAGTTGATCCCTAAAGAATTTAAAATTAATGGGAGGACTAAACTAAAAATAAATTGAATGCAAAAAAGATGAAAATACCTTCAATTCAAATATTAAAAAAACCACCAACCCCCATCACTAAAGCACCACCGTCAATGAAGACAGACACTGGGCCTCCTTCGCCGGAGCTCCAACCGCTAGTTGGACCACCGCTGGCGGTGGTTGGGGAATTATGAAAAATTAAATTCTCCAAAGATGGTAAAGGGTGAGTGTAGAACCCATGACTCTTTGGCTCATCAAAGGGTTATGGACCACCAAGTCATTAAACCTATTCAATCATATAATACATAAAATTATATATACAATAAACCTTGTTTTCAAACTACTTGATTATTATGTTATTTTTTAATCACGTAACTTATTAATACCTTAATAGCACTCATTAATAACTTAACTTTTCTTGTTAACTCTGTGACTCTTGCAACAAAATTACGTTAGTTGTTAATCATGTAATTATACTTGTCAATACATTAACAGAACTTGTCAATTACTTAATTTTCCTTATTAAATCTGTGACTCTCACAATAGAACTACATTACTTGTTAATCGCGTAACTTTACTTATTAATACCTTAATAGAACTCATTAATTACTTAAATTTACTTGTCAAATCCATGACTCCTTCAACTAAGCTACGTTAGTTGTTAATTATGTAACTTTACTTGTTAATTATGTAACAATACTTGTTAGTTGCGCAGCTTAACTTGTTAATATCATAATAAGACTTGTTTAACTGTTGTTCCAAAAAAGCAACTAAATTATTTTTTAATTGTGTAACTTTACTTGTTAATTTCTCAACAATATTTGTTAATTGTCTATTGTCACTTGTTAAATAATTTATATAAAAAATTGAGTTTGTTAGATAATGAAAGTGACGACAGTCAGATTTCCCTTATCAGTATTCACCAAACTGGACACTCAATTATATACGCATATATATATATATATATGTAGAACGAGAGAGATAGAGAGCAACACACTAAAAAACAAATATAATATTAATAATTAAAATTAAAGAAATGACAAGCTATATTAGGATTTTAACAAATATACTTCTTGTCATAATAATCAAGAAGTTTGAAAATAAAATTTATTATACTAATAATTTTGAGGGAATTACAGAATTAACAAGTAAAGTTACATGATTAACAAGTAATACAGTTCAGTTGAAGGAGTCATGGATTTGATAAGTAAATTCAAGTAATTAACAAGTCTTATTAAGGTATTAACAAGTATAATTATGCAATTAACAAGTGTAATTCTATTATGAGAGTCACGAATTTAACAAGAAAAGTTAAGTAATTGATAACTCCTGTTAAGATATTAACAAGTATGGTTACGCAATTAATAAGTAATGTAGTTCTTTTGTGGGGGTCATGGGATTAACAAGAAAATTCAAGTAATTAACAAGTTCTATTAAAATATTAACAAATAAAGTTACGTGATTAATAAGTAATATAGTAATTAAGTGGTTTGGAAATAAAATTTATTATACATATAATTTATGCATTATACGATTGAATAGATTTAATGGTTTGTTGATCCATAACCTTATGGTGAGCCAAGGGGTCATGGGTTCTACACCTACCCTTGGCTACCTTTGAAGAATTTAATTCTCCATAATTTTCTAGCCACTACTGATAGTGGTCTAGTTGGTGACTAGAGCTTTGACGATAGAGGTCCAGTGGTTGCCATCATTGGCGAGACTCCAATCATCGACAGTAGTGCTCTGGCGATGGAGATTGGTGGTTTTTAATATTTGAATTGAGGGTATTGTCAGGCCCTAAAAACTAAGCATGACCGGCATGGGATATTGCACAAACACACATCCCTTCAGCCTTGAACAAGAAAATTCTAATTTAATATCTTAATTCATTTGGAATAGGATTAGAAATCATAGTAACATTTTTCATACAAACAAAAGACACTAAACTCGATGCAGGGATTTTGTAGAACTTTCTCTGTAAATAAGACACATTAAATCTCTACGACAACTATTTACAAACAAATTAATAATACAGAGATTTGCCCCTCGACAATAGACAATCTATGTAAATTTACAAATCAGAATTACATCTATAATTAATGTGGTCCAAGTGGTCACCGTCAGTCCCTCTCCTGGTCGTTATTAGCGCTATAGTCCTAGTCGGTTTTGATTGTCTAATCTTAGTGAAAGTTAGCTATTCAGACCATTGACTTTGACCAATCTTCCAAGTTTCTTTTAAATTCAAATATAAGATTTGAAATTTAAAATTTTGCATTAGATCCGAACAAAAGATTTTAATATTATAATTTGAAATTTTTTATATCATTCAACATAAAGAATTTAGAATACAAGAATTTCAAATGTGAGATTTTTAATGAGATTTTAAATTCAAATCTCTAAATTAAATCCACCTATTTAAATGCAACCTTACTTTATTTTTTTAAAATCACTCTTTCATTTTTCAATCCACTTCTTCTTCAGGTACATATATTACTCACCACTGCTTCATTCCTTTCTTCTTCAAGCACTTGAGTTCCACAATCACTTTAATTCCAATACAATTCAAACACATTCAGATTATAAACTCGGGTCATTATCTCGATTAAATCACCATTCTCTTTTTGAATATATATATATATATATATATATAAGTTTCTTCTACCATCTTCAACTTCTCCATTTTTCTCTTCACAAATTCACTCATTATACACACCGTCTAGCATTCACGATCCTCATTCACGATTCGCTCCTTCCTCTTCTCCTATTCGTTCTGATTTCATCTTCTCATTCCCATTCCTCTTCTGTTCTTCCTTTTGCAATATCGCCTATCTCACTTTTGCTATCATGGATGAGCATTCAAGATGTCTTGATGGAGTCTGAAGATGTTTCCCATGCGTGACTGATCTTTCAAGTTTCCTAAAAGAATGAAGCACTTTCCATGAGCCTTTGCATCACTAGGAAGTTTCTTTACCTTGCCTCTGTTTTTAATTCATGGATATTCAGGCTTTAATGGACAATTGGTTTCAATTGTAATTTGTATTCATGGATTATATACCAATTGTGGTATTCTTGGAGGTATTTTGAGCATTGTCTCATTGACTGATGTGCTCAAATATACTTTTCAGGTTCAATCCCTTATTATGTCTCTAGTTGCTTGTCTATTGTGTGGTGTAAGACATGTTTATGCATTACTATGTGATGGAATAAATGTTTTGAATTTGGATTGAGCTAGATCAGCTATGATCAAAGCAAGGGCAAGGGTTAATGGTTCAATTAATTGGTGAATGGATTGGTTTTTAAGTGTTTAAGTTGATTGTAACTAAGGGCCCTAGTTAGTGTGCTCTTGGCTTGGCACTAGTTTAGGTTCTCTAAGCTAATTTGCATCCATTATTAAGGTGATAGGAAAGTCAATCTTTTAGGGGCTGTGATTAAAAGTATTCATCTCTCTTAAAGAACATTCATTGGTGAATGAATGTTTGTTAGTTTACACTCATTCCGTAAACTAAGAAATACCTTATAAATACTAGTTTAGTTCATTTCATAGCATTTAGTTTGGATAAACTCACTTTCCATCTTTACTATGATTATTGGGAAGTTAAGTCAATTGAATCATTTAGAGGTTAATTCCTTGGATACCACTAGCACTATACTAGGGTATCTATTTATAAATTTCTATTTTGAGTGTTAAGCAATGAGCACTTCAAACACTACAACTTACCACAAAATAGATAACTAGACTTATGTGTATTATTGCGTACAATACCAACAATACTTGTATAGGAGACTTCTTCCATTTTCTTCTTCCATTGCTTTATCTCACTTGTACAAAACATGATTCCTCATTCTCTTCTGGAGTAACTATAAATGCTTCATTTTTCATATGAAAGTGTTTCTTAGAGATATTTTCTCTGTTACTCTCAAAGCGCCCACTTACATCAACATATGCTAGGATGATTGAAATCTTTATCTTATTCTATACTGTCTTATTCTATGTCTCATGAAGAGATATAGTATGGCCAAATTCTTCCTAGGTGAGGAATTCATTCTTCAAGAAATATGTCATCTCTCAATTCAAATGCAGTCACAATTCCAACTTTATTTTGACTTATGAAAAACATAACATTGAGGACATATGGTTATGTTTGATGGCAGCTATTACTCAAGTATCCCCAGCATGAAATTTATGGACTTGTCTTTCATTGACTTAACCATGTATAACAATATTTTATTTCAGCAACTCCACTCCATTATAGGGTGCCTGTTACATTTAACTACTCAATTATTTCTTTTTTTTTACAGAGTTATTTTAATTGATTAAACAAATATTCATGACCTAGATCAATTAGTAACAATTTAAAAAATTTACTATGCATTTGATTTTGTACCTCATTTATATACTATTTAAAATACTTAAAAGCTTCAGATTTGTAAAATCAAATAAGCATGATCACATCACAAATAATAATCAATAAATTATCAAACTCTATGATTTTCCCTTATGCTTATAATACTACATAAATTAAATGGAAGATTGTATTGGATATTTTATTTTGGTTCCCTTATCCGAAAGATTTTCTCATTTTATTAACTAGATAGTTCTCCCACAAGGACATTTTCATATTAAAAATTGAGCCTAACACTTCTTATTTAGCTAGATTTACTCATTATTTTTCAATTTACATGTCCTAATCTAACATGTCAATTTCTCATTTGAATATTAAAGTTAAAATAATCATAAAAGTGATTGTTACCAATAATATCCAAAAAACTTCATTGAAAGAAAAACTGAACAAAAATAAATTGTTTATTTCGTAATATCTACAAATTTATAATAAAAGTTTACAATAAACCCATAATACAAAAATTTAAAACAATGTTTTGTCAATATTCAGGTGCTTAAAAAGAACTATAAAGAATCTTAATCTTTTCCATCATGCAAAGTAAATTCCTTAATTTTTACCTTGTTGTCAATATAAAGCTACTTGCTTTTAGTTCAGCAACCAATGATATTCTATGAGGGGTTCTCAGTCTCTATGATCTTTTCTATGTCTAGAGCTTGAATTTACAATTCAAGAAGAAGAAACAAATTCTGTTAAGAAAAATATAGTACTAGTCACATTTGAAATATGTGAATTATCTCAATTCACTATTACCTTATTCTACTTGTTTCACTTAAGACAATCTCTTGCAAAATGGCTCATTTTTTGATAGGTATAATATTCAACCATGCTTACGTTAGCTTTCTTCTTGCCTTTCTTGTCCTTCTTGAGTGATTTCTCATTCTTGAAATTCAAGCCATCCTTCTTTCCCTTTTTATGAAACTTCTTGCCCTTTTAGGACTCAAATTGGGTGTTAGAATGACTAGCTTCCTCAGTTATATATACTTGTTTAGAGCACTTGTAAGCCTCAAGGGGTTTATCTTTAAGCTTCATATGTTTTACTACATCATCAAAAGCGATAATGTTCTCATTATGGGTAAATTCACTTTAATGAGCTCCCAGCTAGGAGGGAGCGATCTTATAAAAAATTTCCATCCTAAGCTAAGGAGTAAAGGCCATAGTTCAAGACAAGGAAATAATAATTGGGAATAATAAGTTGATGCAAAATCATAACATAGCCATTCTAGTGGATGCTGAAGCAACACTAGCAAAGGCTAAAAGTTTGGAATAAACTGGAATATTAGAGTCCACAGAAAGAGAAATTACAGGAATCAACTACAAAGGAAGTCATACCCATTTTTAACTCCATGAAAATCAAGAGCATCTTAGCGACAAGAGATAACTAGGAACTGCCAATTCCATTGCTAGACAAGTTGGGATTGAAACTGTCATAGATGAAGGTCAGCTTGAGGTTAAAGCAAACAAATTAAAAGATATGCAAATAGGCACATAACAATCAATAAACTCAAAGAAATCATGCAAAAATCTCATATTGGGAATTATGTTTATTTTATACTAACTTCATTTTCTCAAACTTCTAGCTACATTGTAACAATGGTAGGGGATAGCATCAATGATTCACCACCACTTGTAGTGGCTAATGAGGAAATGGCAAATGGTATAGATAACTGATGTAGTTCAAATGCAGAGCATCTTAGAAGACATAATAATTGTCATTGATCTTTACCAAGAAAACCTTTTATAGGGTTCATATAAACTACTGTAATAGAATTATAATTATGACATGATTAGTTATAAGTTTTAGTAAGGGTTTATATTAGTTCATTAAATATAGCCGTTAGGAAGGGATGGTTTGAGAGTCTATATATAGGCTGAGGCACTAATTGTACTTTTATCGTATGATCAATAAAGACGTATCATTTAGTTGCTCTCTCTACTTCTCAATTTCTCTCAACCTCTTATCCTTAATCCCTCAATCTCTCTCTACCTCTATTCATCTTCCTGTTCTTCTCTCATAAATCTTTATTGTTTCCTTAAATTCTATCAGCCAAACAAATTCACCATATCAATGGTATCAGAGCAGATACTCCTTAGCCTCTCTTCTACATCCCTAATCATAGTTCATGGTCAAGACGCATAGCCGAAACAAACAAAGTTGACAAGAAATGGAAGATTACTTGGTCAAGATCGAAGAAAAAAATGGCATGATTGATGCTTTAATAGAATTGGTTGATGGACTATCTCAACAACTTTAGTTATTGGTAAGGGGTTGAAATGCTGAAAGGAAGGGCAACCACCATAACAGACAGAATACTGATCGTCATCATAAGCATAAGGATCATCGATGCAAAGATGGGTATGAACAAAGAGAATATAGGAGACCCACTTAGTTTATGAAAATGGAGTTCCCAAGGTTTACTAGGAAGATGCTCTTGGTTGGCTATTCAAGTGTGAAAGTTACTTCGAGCTTGATGAGATGCTAGAAGAGTCCAAGATCAAGATTATGAGTATGCATCTTGATCCACCAGCCTTTCAATAGCATCAAGCATGCGAGAAGACATGGGAGGGCGTGTGACCAAAATGGGATGAGAATAAGGGAGAGATTAAAGATCACTTTTGGCCTGTGCACAAGATATCGAGGAGTGATTTAGATTGCCTAAAGCAACATGAAACTCTGGCCAATTATAACGATGAGTTTGATATGATCTTGTGCAAGTTTCAGTTGCCAAAAGAGTATTTAGTGGACATATACTTATCAAGTCTTCAAGGTGAATATGAGGGTCCAGTTCGTCTCTTTTAGCCTAACACCTTGAGATAGGCTCTCAAATTGTCCAGGATACAAGAACTGATGACAATAAGGTAGATCAAGAAGAAGACTCAATAAGAGTGGTAGGTACGTGGCATATACACCTTTAACCACCCCACCTTCAAACCACGTGGCATATACTCGAAGGAAAAGACAACATGTTTATCAACCAAAAGTATCTTTTAGTTAAAAAGCAAGCAAAACCCCTACTAAAGTCCTCTCGATTGGAGGAGAGGCTGAACATAGAAGTAAAAACTATGCTTTTACTGCCATGAAAAATTCTCTCGAGACCACAAATGCCCACAGAGACAAAAGTTGTAGTTATATTTTATTGACGTTTAAAATAGTTCAGAAGAAGATGATCAAAATGAAGAGCCTATTGAGATAGAAGAAAAGGGGATAAGTCTTTTATTTCCCTCCATGCCATTAATGGAGTGGGTAGTGTTTATTCAATGAGGCTCATAAGGTTCTATGGAAAGAAGCAGCTCCAGATTTTAATTGATAATGGTAGCACTCTTGACTTTTTAGATTTTAATATGGCAAGGAAGCTGGGGTAGCAACCTAATGGAACTCATGAAATATGGGTGGAAGTGGCTAGAGGAAGAAGGCTTAGAGTGCATGGAATTTGGGAAGGATTTAAATGGAGAATGTAGGGCTTAGAATTTTCTTTTGATTTTAGAATTCTTGATTTGCATACTTATGATTTAGTACTTAGGCTTAAATGGCACAAAAGTATTAAAAATTCTTTCTAGGATTATGAGTCTCTAACTATATTTTTTTGGCTTGAAGGTAAAATATGCAAGCAAGCTTCAAGCTATACCTCTTAATACCCTACGAGTAGTGCACCCAAAGAGGGTGGAAATTAAAGATTTTTCCACTAACCAAGTATTTTTTGTTGCAAGTAATACCTAAGGGACTTGAAAAGATGGAAATTTTTGCTGTATAGACCTGTGCAAAAATTCAGAGGAGATTAATTCTACATTGCAAGGGTTTTCTGATCTTTTTGGAGCATCCAAGGGATTACCACCTTTTTGTGAAGGGCATGATCACTCTATTATCCCTTAAGAAGGCACCAATCTTATAAATTTAAAGCCCTCCATATATCCCTCGACTCAAAAAGACATTATTGAAGGATTAGTTAGGGAATTACTACAAATAGGGGTAATACAAGAGAGTTCTAGTCCATCTTCTGCTCCAATTGTTTTAGTCAAAAAGAAGGATGGTACTTGAAGGATGTGTATAGATTGTAAGGAATTGAATAAAAAGACAGTGAAAAATCAATACCCTATTCTTTTAGTGAAAGACCTCTTTGATGAGTTAAGTGTTGCAAAATGATTTACAAAATTGGACTTGAAGGCTAGCTATCATCAAATCTAAATGTTGCCTCAAGATGTCTTAAAGACTACTTTTAAGACACACAGTGGGCATTATGAATGGTTAATTATGCCATTTGGCTAAACTAATGCTCCAGCAACTTTTCAAGGGGCTATGAATAGTATATTTCGTCCTTATTTAAGGAAGTTTGTGTAATTTTTTTAATAATATATTAATCTATAGTTTTAACCTCAATGATCATATGCAGCACCTCAAGGAAGTGTTTTCTACTTTACGACAGCATCAGTTTTTTATTAATAAAAGCAAATGTTCTTTTGCAGCAAGTATTTAGGTCATTTAATTGGTAGTGGACAAGTTTAGACAGACACCAATATGGTTCAAGCAGTGGTTGAATGGCCTAAACCCACAAATATTAAGCAATTAGGGCCTTTTTTGGGGCTAGTTGGATACTATATGAGGTTTGTCAAGGGTTATGGGGTCTTAACTAAACCACTAATTCTCCTCCTTAAGAAGAATGGATTTGAGTGGTCAAATGCGGTTGCTGCAGCTCTACCAAACTCAAGGAAGTCCTTATTTGAGTGGTACCAGGTCAATTGAGAATTCAACCTCATGCTCTGGAGGTAATCCTAACATATCCTCTGAAAACACCTTCAGGAACTCCCTAACAACCTCAATTTCATCCATTATACCTGTCTCAGACCCTTGGGTAGCGAGCATTACCACGTAAGCCTCACAACCCTGCTCAATCAACCTTTCAACTTGCAAAGAAGAAAGAAAACAAGAATGACCAGGGTATTCCTCAATCACCTCCGGTACTTCTACTAAAGTCACTGTCTTAGCCACACAATCTAAGACAGCACCATAAGCTATCAACCAATTCATACCAATGATTAAATCAATCCCTTGCATAGGTAATTTGATCACATTCACCCAAGTCGATCACCCATTAAAAGTCATCTTAGTCCTACACACCACACTGGATCAACCAACCAAACCAGAAGTAGAGGAAACTTCTATATCATAGGGCAACTGGTCAACAGGCATACCCATTTTATCTAAGCGCTCGGCAGAAATAAAAAAATGCGTCACACTATAATCAAACAAAGCTTCTAAATCAAGGCCACAGATAGAAACCATACCAGTGATCAGATTCGATGACTTCCTAGCCTTCTCTTAAGATACTGTATACACTCTACCGGGAATTACATTCCTCTGGTCTAAAGGAGTCACCAGAAGAAGAACCAGAGCTAAAACCCATTCTCTTGAATACACCACCAGTAGGAGCCAACCCAGAAGAAAATTGATCTCGTGTATCCCTACTCCGGCTACTCTTTGTGTCTCGACCTTGGCGAGCAGCAATCCTCATACGATTGCACATCTCATCATATGTCATCTCGCCCAACAAAGATAGCTGCTGGCGATATTCTGGCCTCATCTTTTCTAATAGCCTCTTTGCTTTTCACTTACTATCATTAGAAGCCTTTAGATATGTTGAGAACTTAGATAGCTGATTGAATTTTTTCATAAAAGTCTCCTCATCTAAGTCCCCCTATTGAAACGCATGAAACTCTGCCTCTTTCTCGTCTCTAAAAGCTAGTAAAAAGTAAAAATCATAAAATCTTTCTTTAAATTCAGCCTAAGACATAGATCTTCCATTTGTGGGCTTAACAGAATCGCACCAATGCTTGGCTTCACCAACAAGTTGCATCGTAGCCAAGATAACCCTCTACTCAGATGTACACCTCACAACAGTAAATAACTACTCCATCCGATCCAACCACTCCTCAGCTTTCCCATCAAGCATACTACCATCATATGTGGTCGGATTAGAGTAAGAGAATTCCTTCCAAGGTCTGGATATGTCATCCTCTCGGTTATCAGCAGTCGATCCATGAGCTCCCACAGTACTAGAAGATCCTTGCTTAACACTTGGGTCAAAATGCTAATCTGGAACTGCACGATCTCTAAGATTTTGCTGTATATCCACCATCACTTCAAGTAGCCTAGCCATAACTGCATTTGTCCCCTGTGGTGGTGGTGGAGGTGGAGGTGGAGGCGGAGGAGGTAAAGGTGGTTGTCGTTCCTCATTCCTCGATCTACCTCTTCCCCTTCGAGCCATATTAAAACTGAAAGGTGTATGGCCACAAGCATACGGACCTTTCTCCTCTCCTAAAGGAACAAGCTAGAGAAAGAAAAACAATATTAGTCCAGGTTAGTGGGAGAAGGGAAAGAGCATAAGAGTAATGTATTTAAGGTGCCAAATAGAAAAGAGAAATCATAAACCTAAAACTGATACCAAATGTAACACTTGCCCCAAGTGTTATCCAAAAATCACACAAGTCAAATAAACTAAGTGTGGTTAAGGAGTTAATCCTTAAACCAATTTAGGAAATAAATTATTTAAATCACTAAGCAAATACACGATTGCAAGTAAACGTTTAAAGCCTTAAAAAAATTATAGGTTCTACCTATAGCGTACGGAAGCAAGCTAGACAAAAGTGAAATAAAAAGATGCTGTCATGACAGCATTAAATTGCTGTCATAACAACCCTCCCGGGCCAACTTCAGAGAGGCGCCGTTCCACCATTCGACCTCCGATCAAAGTAATTTTAAAGCTCACATGTCACATTCAAAGGGTACTATAAGTGTACCAAATTTTAAAAAGATCCAACAGTTGGATTAAAAATTAGACATGTTAAAAATTGGTCATTTTTGCTGTCATGACAGCTAAGCACTTCTGGATTAACTTCTAGGGTACACCATTTCATTATCCGACCTCCGATTGGAGCGATTCCAAAGCTTACATGTCACTTTTAAATAGTATTTTTAGCATACCAAGTTTTAAAAAGATCCAATGGATGGATTGAATTTTGTGCATGTTGCAACATTATTAATTATTGCTATCATGACAGCACTTTTGCCGTCATGATAGCTCCTCCAGACCAAATTCTGAATTGAACCATTTCTCCATCTGATATCCGATTAATATGATTCTAAAGCCCACATGAAGCTTATAAAAGGTTTTACTTGTGATCCAAATTTAGAGAAATCTAACGGTCAGATTAAAATTTGAACACCTAGATGTAAAAGTATAGTTTTTTGGTAAAAAACCATTTTTAAAATTGTCCAAATCTCATCCTCATGGTCACAAACTTGTAGGAACACTTTGGACATATCAAATAGGACTAAAAACACCTGATAGAATATTTAAATGATAGAAAAATGCTTTATACCAAAATTTGACCACGCAGGTGCCATTTCCCAAAATGGACCCTGAACCTTCAAAATGCACAAATCACACAAGAGTGGCCAAAAACTATTCCAAATATCATATACACATATGAATACACACGCTAAATATTTTTACTTAGCTCAGAGATCTCTGTGGGGCCCACACACCCACTCTCTCTATCCAAGGTATATGTTTGCCTATAGCACACCATTTGCAATGCAACCACTTTGCATTTACTTGTGGAATCACATATATATCAAAATAAATATTTGCTTATAGTGAAAATTTGGTCTACTAAATAAATCCATCAAAACCACACACCATAGCCAAGTTTTCTAGCCACAAGTCCACAAGCAATTAAAAATTCACACACAAGCCATACAATCCACACATACTCACCCACATATGCATAATCATATCCTACTGGCACCCTAATCCTAAATACATTACAATAGATTTGCTCAAAAGAAAGGGGTTACAGTTCTTTACAATTCACAAACAACCCCTAACTCTGCTTCTTTCCCCGTCCTCCACTGGTTCTTTCACTTGGACCTGGAAATATTGAAAAGAAAGGGGTGAGACAATCACAGTCTCAATAACAGAGAAATCTACATTGATTATTACAAAGCAAGCCATAATTGAATAAACAAATAATAAATTCAACATAGTATAATTTAACCATTTAAAATACATGAATGCATGATGTAGGCCGATATGGCCTTTCATGACCCACAGAATATCCCTTGGCACTCTTTAACTCGTAGGTAAACTTTATACTTACTTGTACCTCCACAGGCACAAAACATAATCTAAGGCATGATCTAATCTACCGAATCGCCTGAGCAGTCAAAGCTAACTCCCTCCCAGAGCCAGCCCGACTTACTCTCCATATGAGGGCTACCTTAGCTTAGGCACTCAACCTCACACTTCATATGTCGGATTCCCTCTTCCACTGAGAGATATCAAACACTCAATACACTAACCACTTTAGTGCACTGAGCCCACAATACGTAAAGCAACACTGAGTACTGGCATGTGCCACAAGATATCAAAAGTCACACCTTCTCATTGGTGAACTCCCACTGAGATCATGCCTTTTATTCGTGTCTACCTTTCTTGAGTATTGACCACTTTAACATTCTAAGGTAGTATAACATTTATAAACCTCCCTTAAATGGTTCCTTAGCCTATCTAAGGTACCTTACTTAGTTACACTTTCTTAAGTGCAATTTCTATTCTTTATTATTACAATACATGCAAACAAATCTCGTTTCCATAATAACATTGTTGTTAAACAATTAGAAAACATATTTGCACTATAATCAAAGTAGTACCCCATAACCCCTTATAAAGTATATTTAATATTTTAAAACATGTAATGCATGATAGCTAGTAATATTTATTCAAAAATAGCTAAAACAAAGTAATAAGAAATATAAATTCTCCTGTTATCTCAACCCTTTGGTACCAAAAGGGTTCCTCTTGTACAAAATAGGACTCGACTTGTTTCTTAACTTCCGAACAAATTCCACCAACAATCCCTACAACATATAAGTGATCCACATCACTTATCATGACAAATAGCATTAATGAAGGCTATAACTCATATCACACAACTTGGGTCAATGAGTCATAATCCATCCTAATGGTCCATATATTAAATCAACCATTCACATAGTATCACTTAACCATCAAAACCATTTATTAGCCATCACTAGGCTAATTTCCAATTTATATAATTTTTAATCAATTAAAAACCTTCACTTAGTATCACTAACTTTCACTATTAGTCCTTATAATGAAAACCAAACCTTAATTTAAATATTATTGGGCTCAAATGGTAAAATTATAACTAAATCAATAAGGTTAAACCATTGAGGAGCAAAACTCAATCTCTCAGGGTTTGATTTGTATCCAAAACACCTCTTTTCATCCAATTATCCATTCAAAATATTAGAACACCATATAGAAACTCAAAACATCCTCGCTAGGATCCAAAAAAATAAAAGCTTACAAGAATAAAGCCTTTGGGATCAAAATCTAAAAATTTCCTCTTTCAAAAATTGAAGAAAATCAAGAGGAAGGAAAGAGAATTGAAGTAGGGAGTTTACTTATTGTGTAGCCGAGCTCGCAACGGTCGCAAAGACTCCTAGATCCAAGTCTAACTCCCTCTCTTTCTCTTCTCTTCTTCCTCTCTCTCATTCGTTTTGTGCGTTTCTTTCTTTCTTTTTAGTTTCTACGTTCATTTGGCTCTTTAAATTGTTGATATTAGACTTTAGAAAAAAATACAATAAAGGGCCCAATATTTCTTATTATAACACAAAAGTTTGGGTCAACTTTGGTAATTTTTTTCATAGTTAAAAATTAAATAAAACTAAATTTTTGCTGAGAAAAATTTAAACTCTGGACTTTTATCAAATTATTCTAAATTTTAATTTAATTATAGATATTTTATTTTTTTTAAATAAATCTGAGTCTTAAAATTTTTGGGATGTTACACCTGTACTCACCCTTCTAAATTTTTCAAAACAATTTATAATTGAAACTGATGCATGTGGAGTAGGAGTAAGGGCTATTCTAATGCAATCAGGTT
The DNA here is from genome assembly GCF_029017545.1 of Prosopis cineraria. Taxonomy (NCBI): domain Eukaryota; kingdom Viridiplantae; phylum Streptophyta; class Magnoliopsida; order Fabales; family Fabaceae; genus Prosopis; species Prosopis cineraria. The sequence continues at coordinate 12,583,652 of NW_026555338.1, forward strand.
AACCAATTGCTTATTTTAGCAAGGGATTGGCTGAAAAGCATCAAAAGCTTTTGGTATATGAAAAGGAATTGATGGCTGTGGTCTTGGCTGTGCTTCATTGGCATCAATACTTGGAAAGGCAGAAATTTATAATATAGCCAAATCAGCAAAGCTTGAAATATCTGTTTAGGAAAAAGTTAAAGACAAGGTTTCAGATGTTTTAGGTTGCTAAATTAGCTAGTTTTGACTATGAGATTCAATACAAGAAGGGTAATGAGAATTCTATTGCAGATGCTCTTTCTAGAATACCCAAACAGCAAGTAATGCAAATGATTTTAGACACATCATCACCAAAATTGCCTGAGAAAATCAAAGGAAGTTGGGATGTGGATGCTGTTATTTCAGGAATCTAGAAGAAAACTTAAGAAAATGATGGAGTGTAGGGTCTTTTTTCTTGGGATGGCAGCTTATTAAGATGAAAAGGGAAGATGGTGATAGGTTCTGATCCTCTTTGAGGCGGAAAATATTAGAGTGGCTCCATGCCAACCCACAAGGAGGTCATTTAGGAATTCAAGCTACATATCAAAGGGTTAAGGCCTTACTTTGGTAGGAAAAAATGATAAATAATATTTCTGATTTTATTAAACAGTGTGATACATGTGTTAGGTGTAAGTATGAGACTGTTACTTCCCCTAGGTTATTGCAGCCTTTACCTATTTCTAGTAAGGTATGGGAGAGTATTATTATGGATTTCATTGAAGGACTCCCTAAATCCTTTAGTAAGGACACTATTTGGGTAGTAATTGATCATGTAAGTATGCACACTTTTTACCACTTACTCATCCCTTTTCAGCTTCTATTTTAGCCTAAATTTTTATGGATTAGGTTTATAAATTACATGGGGCTCCACTTGAAATTATTAGTGATCGTGACCCTTTATTTGTTAATGGGTTTTGGAAGGAGTTTTTGAAGGTTTTGGGAGTCAAGCAGCTTCTTTCCACTACTTATCACCCTCAAACGGATGAGCAGTCTGAAGTGTTTAATCATTGTTTGGAAACTTACCTTCGATATGTGTGTTGGGAACAGCCCAAACAGTGGAGTAAGTGATTGCCTCATGCAAAATGGTGGTATAGTACCACTTTTCACACAACAACTAAGGCTACTCCCTATGAGCAAAAACCTCCTCTCCATTCTCCTTATTTACCTCATAATAGTGTGTTAGATGCTATTTATAGGTCATTTACGGCAAGGGAAGAAATGATAGCTATTCTCAAGAATCATCTTCATCCAGCTACAAATATGATGAAACAAAAAGCAGATTCACACAAGTCTGATCACGAATTTGTGTGGGTTTTCTTAAAGTTACAACCTTATAGACAACTTTTTATAGCTTCTAGGAGCACCCAAAAATTAGCCCCTAGATACTTTGGTCCTTACAAGGTGATTCAAAGAGTTAGGGCAGTGGCATACAAGTTAGAACTACCACCTGATTCCAAAATACATGCAACCTTTCATGTGTCTCTACTGAAGCGATGTCCTGATCCTAAAGTCAAGCAGAGGCATCCACCTCTTGACTGGCCCGAGGTACCTCTAGTTTTAAAACCAGAATGCATTTTATAGAAGAGAGTTGGTCGGAAAAGAGGGAGGACCATTACTGAAAATTTGGTCAAGTGGAAGCAATTACAAGAGGAAGCATCTTGGACAGCTTTGCATCAATTCCAACAATTTTCCCAATTTGTCATCACTGATCCTTGAGGGCAAGGATCTTTTTGAGGGGGGTATTGCCATAGAATTATAATTATGACACGATTAGTTATAAGTTTTACTAGGTGTTTACGTTAGTTAGTTAGATATAGCTATTAGGAAGGGATGGGTTGAGAGTCTATACATAGGCTGAGGCATCAATTGTATTTTTATCGTATGATCAGTAAAGACGTATTATTCAGTTGCTCTCTCTACCTCTCAATTTCTCTCAACCTCTTCTCCTTAATCTCTCAATCTCTCTCCACCTCCATTCATCTTCCCTGTTCTTCTCTCATAATTCTCTACTGTTTCCTTAAATTCTATCAGCCAGACAAATTCACCATATCAACTACATTCAGGTACTGGGATACAGTCTACTAGCAATTCCAATTGCTACTAGGATCTTTTATCCATGTACTGGATTCTGGTTACTGCCATGGATTGTCGTAGCTACAATGGTAGCTTCTTTTGTCAATGTTGTCTGCTCCTCCCTCTTGTTAAAGTACTACAGAAAACCCCAAAAACTGAACAAGCTGGATATAAATGGTAGTAAGATTGACTAATTAGAAATCAATTGTTTTACTGTCATTCTATGAATATAACTTCGTACCTATTTATAAGAAACTATTCGGCCTAACCGTAGGTAGTATTCAGTAAAGGAAACTTACTAACTATACTAACTAGCCAAACCTTTGATTAACACACAACGAAAGCTCGCAAAAATTCTCCTCATGCCAATAAAGTAGGATGTCCTCTGCATCCAAGAAATAACGCATATTCATAGGTCGTATTCTTGTATCACTCTCTTTCTGCTCGTCTACTCTGTTCATTACCCATTTAATAGGTTTTACATGGACAATATATTGCTTCGTAATGTAAAATTTTAAGTCTCCATTTTTCTCGCAAGAAATTGGGTCTTGATGTTATCAGTCCTATAGGAACAAGCTTTGTTTACCCCGAACATTTGCAATAATGGAAATGTAGTTTGCCGCCAATCTACTTCTGCGTTTGACCTTATCCAGATCTGAGACGGGTTCAACACACCAATTCAGATGATTCTTGATCATCGTCAAAACTCCAACCTCAATTGCCAAATTCAAAGAGAACACATTCTGAAAACCTCACTAAATAATTAACACGATAGAATCCTGTACATTAATGGTAGACGTTTTTCGAAATCATTGTCCAGTTATTTACTTAAAAATAAAGCATGAGATCTAGAGATAGATCATGGGATGTTATACATACAGAATAACATTCCTTAACTTATAATACACAAACTTATTCAGTTACAAGAAACATTTTTCTGAAAGTCATATGAAGCACAAGCTCAATCCAACAAACATAGATTTATTTGTTCTAACAAGATAGCAATATTTCTGTATCAGCTGAAGCATGTAGAAAGAGAAGACTGAATGTATGTCATAATCTTGAACCAATTACAAAGATGAAAGATGCAATCTGCATTCACATCTTTGACAACCCTCCCATCTTGTTAGGCTTTGTCCCAGAGTTACCTTCTCTCAAACGCTGCTCTTGGAATTTCCTTTTAGCTTTAAAGAGGATATTATGCACTACATCAAAATGAGGATTTGTAGCAGTTCTTGTGTCCTCAATCCACTGAAGAACTTTCTTGTACGGGGTCAATATACGACTTCTATCCTTCTCATCCAAAACCTTAATTGTATTCAAAGCTTTGTTAGATCAAGCTTGAGGAAGATACTCATAGTTAAGAACAAAGAAAGTACAGATGCACGAAAGGTATTTATTAGGTAACAAGGGTCAACAATAATAGCAGAAAGAATTGAACCACTTGTACATTTACCTCAAGTTGCATGAGTTCACAAACCATGCTGAGATCTGCTATAGAAGGTTGAAAGCCTCCGAGCAAGAAACCTCCATCTCCATTGAGCCAAGCGTCCTCTAGTTTTGACAAAGAAGATAATAAAACTTTCTCTGCTTCAGTAGCTGCTTTTGGATTTAGTGGATGACCAAGAGCAGGTCCTAATACAGTATTTACAACATATGTCACTGCAACATAAGAAGAAACATCAGCTTCAGGGATTAAATCAATAACATTAAGCCAACAAATACTTGCAGTCAACCATAGGTTATAATATATTATCTTTTCCTAAAGGAAGAAATAAAGAGATGTACTATGACTAGGAAAGTATGATTCAACAGTTTTGCTTATTTGCTCTCATGTTTTTTGATGGAACCATGAAAAATGGTAAGGGGAACAAAATGTGTTGCATTATTTTTGGGTAGGTAAAAAAATTAGATTTGTACATAATAATAAAAAATCAGTAGACCCTAATCATACAAGATGCTATTTCATCATACATAATCCATTTTTTATTTTTTGGGAGGGGCTGCCATCTCTAATTCCCAATATATACATGGGTTGATCCCGGTCTAAGTCACCCTCAAGAATATCTTTTTTTATTTTTAATTTTAGATGCTGATAAGATACACAGTTCTTGTTTCAAAGCTAAATAGGCTTTGATTAGTACACTCTATATAACCCATAATGATCTATACAGAATCCAATTAACAGAAAATGAAGTTCACCACAACATGCACTCAAGTTTCCAAATCACAAACATGGAACTCATAGGACACATGATTAAGGAACTCAGAGAACATCTGACTCTGGAATAAAATGCATAAGGTACTGCACCATGTCGTAGATTAGAGTGATGCCAATCCAGTATTGAGTTAATTTTTGCTCTCCTATAAACATCACATGGATACCTGATAAATTAAAGAGAAAGCACCATTAACAAAGATGCTCTCTGCGTGTGTATGTGACTCTAAGTTGTGCAAGCATAAGCATCAAATCAGAAGATCAAAGTCGTTTTTAGCATCTTCTATCTACAATGTATTGTGACCTGCATGTGAACGATTGTGTAAATGCATATCCCAGCAACAAAAACTCATTTGGAATCAAATGAAAGTCTAGCAGTGAGAAACTCTGAATTTTCATGGTTAGTTCACTTTGTTTTGAATCTTATAATGTTCAGCTACTGTATATTGAAACAGTCCAACTCTGATATTTGAAACATCCTAAAGTGTTGACCAATAAAATAGAATAGTAGTTCAGGATACCAGAAGGAAAAGAGGTGGTTATACTAACCAATGGTCAGCAATTCCAGGAAAAGCAGTAGCAAGGTAGATAAGAATTGCATGGCTGCCATAAATTAAGAAGATTAACTTGTGAATTATTCAATAAAAATCCAAATATTACAATAATAGGATCTAAAATATGAAGTGGAAAAAAAAAAAGGTGCAACACAGAAAAATAAGCCATTAAACACAATAAAATCATTATACACCCAACTTAAATTGGGTTGACGAAAAAAAAAACACTAAAATAGATATTTTATCAGAGAATTCATATTCACAGTGATAGTTTCAGATATCACTCTGCATCATGTATAGATCATCAAATAGTCAGAATCTGAGATTTATTATACAAATGATAAGAAATATGATTTTGTAAGAAGATTAGTCATGTTTCCAGTTTCCCATGCATGCATAAAAGTTTGAAGAATGAGTTGAACTATTCGTGATTCATGAATAATGCAGCTTACAATAGATTTTGTTATATATTATAATAACTAAATCTTAGTGAATCAGACATCTAGAAATAATAGCATTGGCATTAAGAACTTTACTTTCTCCTAGAGTGGCAAGTACAGTGGAGCATAAGTAGCACTATCATCAACTTGGGCTGAAAGAAATGGCATTATTGGATTATTACCTCTCGAAGAGATTGAAGCTTCCATGAACGATAGCTGGAACTTTCTGCATAGGGTTTATTTCTGAAATCAAATGAAAAGGCGCAGGGATTCTACTTCTATTAGCTTGTTATCTATTATTTAAAATTATAATTCTCTCCATCCCTTCCTCTCTTTCGCTAAATTTATTCCTTTCATAGCTTATATAGAGAGTTGTTGAATAAACTAAGGAAGCACAAGTACCTAGATCTCATATCAGATCAAATAAATAATCCATCTCTAGAGTGATTGTAGTATTCGACGGATAGTTCTTTCTTTGAATAAATACTGGAATTCTATTAACTAAAAAGAATAGTACAACAAACAAAACATCAGAACCTAGTTTCCTTCATCATTCCTCCCCTAGAATATACAAAGTAACAATCTGATCGGCAATACAACACAAGGACAAACGAATCCCATAAAAAAGCAAAGAAGTTGCACTTAATGCATAAAATTGTTATAGTAGCCATATGTCATATTTTAATCTTACTTTCTTATGCATAGACCGGGCACGTTATATATTTAACGTAAAGATTCATGTTGTATTTCCACTTTGTCACTGTCGGTCAAATTAATTCAATCAGTTATAAAAGAAGCAAACACTCGGTCATAAATCTTCACTTGATCATGGGGACAAAAGCCCACAAATAGAAATTGGATAAATACCTCTGAATTCAGGGGAGAGTTGCTGACGTTTGGAAATATCTACTTTAATCTCGTCGAAGTCTATTCCGCTTAGCCTATTCAACAAGGACCAAAAATTAAGTTGAAGGACAAATCAGGTTCATAATACGGATAATAGTCTTAGAATGATCATATAAAGTAAGAGTTTGACAGTGAAGAAGAACCTGCAGAAGAGAAGAACAGCTCGAGATGGCTGGGACATTCGATCTGCATAGACTTTGAGCCTCACCATCTTCCTCTCCGAACTGCTGAGCTGATCAATAGACCTTTTGACCAATCCACTGCGAGTATGGCACTGAGTCACCGAGCTGAGAAAAAACGGAAGAGCTGGGGGGGGGGGGGTGGTTCTCACATTTGACAGAAATCGGAAGGGAGAGCCAGAAGGCGATGATGAGGTTCGAGAAACCAGTATCCGCAAAGATCAGCACCGCGCGTCAAAGGCTGATCTTGCCTTCAATTTATCTCCAAATATGTATGCCGTTAAATTTAAATTAATTTTTAAATATTTTTAATATTGTATTTATTAAAATAAAAAATATAAAAAATTTAATATTAAATTTAAAATTATTTACATGAGGCATGCATAACAAATTACTCATTGTTTTAGATAAAATTTAGACTGTTCGATTACATTTATATTATCCAGAAGCTTTTTACTTTTATTTTTATCAAATTTAAAATTTTTAAATAAAGCATTGCATTATAATCAGGCCCTACAAATTTAATTTAGATTGACTAATTTAATATTAATTTTTTTAATTTTAAAAATTGATTATGTAAATATATTTTGAACAATATAAATATAATATGGATGGATCTAATTTAATATTAATTTTTTTAATTTTACAAATTGATTATGTAAATGTATTTTGAACAATATAAATATAATATGGATGGATCTAATTTAATATTAAAATTTTTATAATTTTCATAAATTTACTATCATTATATACTTTTAACTATATTTATTTAATTTTTTATAATTTTTATACATTTTTATTTTAATAAATATAATATTAAAAATATTTAAAAATTAATTTAACATGAACCGCAGATATCATTAATATATCAATGTCAATAACTTGTTTGTCTTCTTCCCAAACTACTAAAGTACCCATACTCTATACGGATTTGATATTATAATTTTTATAAATACATGTCAATTTTATGGAAAAATCTTTTTCAAAAAAAAAAAAAGCTTATAACATATCATCTCTATATCATCCTATAAGTAGTAGGGCTAAGCAATTATCATCTTTAATCTTAATATGCATATTACAATTAAGTAAATGATAAAAACAAAATGCATATGGTGTGAATGGATATGATAAGAAGCAAATTAACAAAAACTTATTACTAATTAAATCAAATTATTGAAGACTTTCTTATAAATAACTTTCTTACTAATTGATATGGTATACATACTTTCATCCTAGCAATCGACTCAGACATTTCTTAGACCTTAATAACATGTTTTTCAGTTTACGTAACTATGAGACATGCATCATTGTACAACCCCATAGCAACTGATCAATGTTCTGCATTAAAATAATTAGGGCACTTACTTTAAGCCCTATTTCATGATTCGGGAGGCCTGACATTGTAATTGAATTTAAAAAATTTGTAAAGTATAAGTCATCAAATGAATTCATGTCCCTATTATCTTTTACAACACTATTAGAGCTCAAGTATACAACTTCCTCTTCAAGGAGTAGGGACAATATATGTTCCTGTTTACTTCTTCAACCATAGTAAATGTAATAACTAATATAACCATATCTTTAAAATATGAAGAATTACATATATTGTTATGAAAACCTGTGAAACTCAAATCAACAATGGACTTCATTAAATTATCTAAACTATCTATTAACAAATCAGTTAGGATCTTAATATCAACATATCCTTCATTAACTATATCAGTATTCCCATCACCAATTGATATAATCAATTAGCAAAATCCTGAAAAACACTAATAGATGCTCCATTATTTGTTGCAAAAGTCCCATATTTCTTGTTAGTGTAAGAGAATGACGATTATCCTAAATATACGAAGAGTTAATGATAGCAAAAATAATGTTTTCTCTAAATCCACCTAGAATAGTAGGAAGGATTTGATTGATTTTTCAACTAAACACAACAACTTTTCCTCTAAATAAAAGATTGGCAGCTATTAAGTTTCTTAACTTTAAAATATCATTTAAGCACCTATAAAAAGGTTCAAAACAAAACTTGTTCACCATTTGAGTCACATTCCATATAACCAATAATGTGTGAACCAAGTTACTCCTTTGTTTTATGCTACATACAGTGTATTCCATCAGAGAAAGAGGAATACAAAATTTTGAGTGAGCTATCTATCCTCCTAGAAGCAATAAAGAAGCTATCCACTTGATACCACATAAAGAACAATTTTATCTCTAGATCGTAATGAAGTAGATAGTATCCTCTAAACATACTTCTTCCCAGTACCACCATATCAATGCAGGGAAAAAACTCCTCTTTTGCCATATACAACAACATCAATGATTTTATCATAAATTGTCATTTGCATGCAAACTTGCATCCAATTCAACAGACAATACATGTAACACACTAATTTTTTTTTAAAATAATTTAACTCAACCATAATTGGGTTACAGCCACCCAATACATTTTTATATCAATAATTTCAATATAAAAATATTTTATAATTGGTTTCAACTTGCACAATACAACATTTCAGCTAAATTTTTACCTCCCACATGTCATTAGGCTAAATCACATTTGTCCATCCTTATACTCCCAACAAGTAAACTAAATCACATTTATCCATCCTTATACTCCCAATAAGTAAAATAAACAATTTAGTCAATTTTCAACACAAGCCAGTTATTTAGCCTCATAATCATGCCATTTTAACCAATTCAAAGTAAATCAAATATTAAAATTACAGTCATCCAAAGTATACCAAAAATAGAAATAGTTTGAAAGGTATTATTACATTTATAAATTCATATAATTATCAATAAACAAAAAGCCCTAATATTGGCAATATAACACATTATAAATCATAAATCAAATACCCAAAAGAGACAATGGATCTATGCCACTAAGCCTCTGGGACTCCTCCATGTGTCACTCGTGGCTCTTCTCCTGAAAATTGTTAACCACATAATGAGACTCAAAAGTTTCAGTAATCAAAGCTAATTTATGATAGTGTGTACAAACAATTAAGTGTGTGCTTACTAAGTGGGAACCAAAAATAATATAATTTCAACAAAATATAAGAAATATTACAATACACACAAACAACCATCCTTATAATCCCTCCATTAACCTCGAGCCGTAGTCCTCACTCGGTGCTAAATTACCCAGCCAAAGCTAGATTAGCCCGAGCCCTTACAAGCCACCTATTGAGCTCTAATAGGGACGTACCATGTGGCACATAAATACAACAACAATAGCAAGTTTTCCAGTAACTCCCACAATAATCAAACAAATTCATAATAATATTGCACAATTATATAATATTACAAAATTCATAATTTTCTCAATAATCACCCAATTAACATGAAGTAATATTAATCACAAATTAAAAGCATGGTTACCTCATAGCTTTTTTAATAAATTATTCCTTACAAATTTCTCTCCCACCACAATCTTCACCAATAATACAATATACAAATAACATATTATTTATAAATATTAGTTTCAATTTTTGAAACTAATAAAATAATTCTAATAATAGAATTAAAAATATAACATAATTTTTAATCTCAATCTTAATACAAATCTAGAGTCAACACTATTAAGTAAAATTTTTAACTCCTCTTTTACTCATCAATAAACATTAATAATCTAAAAATCAACTTCTAAACTAATTTCTATTATCAAAATTTTCTTTTTATTTCATAAATTCGCACCTAAAATATCCAAAAATTAAAAGTTGAATCTCTAGCTTAGAATCATAATCCTATAGCCATAACAATTCATTTCTCATCCCAAATAATCATCTAAACCTCAATAAATCAACATATATTTTCAAATCTAGTTTAGAATTTGATCCATAAGCCACAAATTCAAAGATTATCAACAAATTTATACTCTAGAAGATTTATTATACTACTAACAACCTCATAAACCATATTTATTCAACATAAATTCATCCCTCTTCCTGATCCTAAATTTTCTACCACCACAAAATCAAAAACCAAAGAGGAAGGATGATTAAGAAAAATTTTTAGAACACTTACTTAATCTTGAAAAGCTTAAAATCACACCCTAAATATCCTATTAAAAACTCTTACCTTAAAATCTAGCATCGGCGAACTTGGCTCACAGACGCTCTCTCTGCCTCAGCTCACGCACGAAGGAAAGAATGAAAAAATGAAGAAAACAAGTGAGTTTTTATAAAAAAATTCAGTGGGTCCCATATTTGTTTTTATTATTTCTTCTTTCCTCTCTCTTCTTCTTCTTCTTATTTTTTAAATATTTTATACGCATGATTGTTGTGCGGCGGCCGAAAGCAAATTTTGTTCTTCTTCTTCTTCTTCTTCCCCTTTTTTTTAATACCTTTTCTTTTTTTTATTATAATAATAATAATAATTTAATAATATTTTTTATTATTTTTTTAAAATCTTTTTAATTTTAATTTATAATTATATCCTAAGTTAGATTTAATAATCATCTCCTACTAATTTGCTTACCTCTAAATATTTTTTAAAATTTCTATTAACCCAAATTAACTATTAAAATTTAAATTGGGATGTTACAATACAACCTTATTATAATTTAATTCATGTCTTATTAATCTCTACTCACTTGCATCCAAACTTGATAGGTCAAGTAAAGGCACATTTTAATTCATTTAAGGTAGACAAATTTCGTCAAAACTGTACATTAAATAGAGAGCTCAAATGGTTTTTCATCATACCAATTCTTGAAAATAGTGTATGATAACTTTTAATTCCTTCAAGTCAGTAGATTGGTGGATTTCTCAGAATGCTAGATAAATACGACTATTAGTTTATCTTTTTTCCAAGAGTCACACTTACTATACAAATATATCATACTCTAGTTAACAAACATACCTATGCCACATGATTTCTAAATCGTTACAATGGATCAATATATGATCCTGGTTATCATTTTTATTTTCTACCCATGTATCTAGATTAGCATAACAACACATATAGCTTACTTGATATTTTTAATTACATTACGTTGGCTATCCAAAATGGCTTACTAGATTGACCTAGATTATTAACTTATCCTTTTTAAATTACAGTATTTAAAAAATATTAACATCATGTAATTAATAATATCCTTTGCTATCCATTCTCAAAGGTATGACTAATTATGGAAAATAATTTTTTTCAAAGACACATGACTTTGATAATTTTTTACACCTTTAATTGGTTGATATTTTTTGCATCTTTAACTTAGTTACAAATTTGGTTTTTATCACCCAATATTTACTAATTTACTACAATTATTGGTTAACAAAACTTTATAATTAAATTAATGAATATTATTGTTTCATAAAAAAAAATAAAGAATATTATTTAACCAAAAAATACGAATAATATTATATAAATGACGTATTATCAGCATGGAATTAAATAGTCACGATGACCATTGATTTTTTTTTTCTTTTGACATGAACGAATACCATTGATTTATAATTGATATAATAAATACATGAAAGGGAAATTCAAATTAAATTATCAATTTTTTTTAATCACCAGATATTCAAACTTTAACTGACCAAGCTTAAAATCTAAAATTTAAACTTAAAGCCTTTTTATAATTATCCAATGCTAGCAATCCAAAATGCCAAATATATTGACTGATATTATTAATCTATCCTAATCAAATTATAGTATTTCAAAAATTTTAAATACTTCCAGAAGGTATGATTAATTCTGAAAAATATTTTTTCCAAAGATATATGTCTTTGAGAATTTTTTACGCCTTTAACAAATTGATTTTTTACACTGTTAACTTATATTGGTTCAATAATTTGACTTTAAAATTTTAGTATTCATTAATTAAATAAAATTATGAATTAACAAATGATTATAACTACATTGACGAATACTATTATTTAATTAGCTAATATAAAGGACATTATTTAAACACATAATATAAATAATATCATTTAATTGGTATAATATATGTTGGAATGAAATAATAGTCAATACTATTTATTTATAATTAATATAGTATCTATGTGGAAGCGAAATTTGAATTAAAATTGATAACATTATCCAATAACGATATATTGAATATTTACTTGATTTAGCTTAAAATTAAAAATTTAAACCTAAATTTTTTTATTAAGTTCATTATATTGATAGTTCAAAATAGTTGAATATATTAATTAATATTATCAAAGTAACATACCTAAATTGCAGTATTACCAACATTTCAAATGCTTCCTAAAGTTATGATCAACTTGGGAAAATCATTTTATCAAAATTCATGACTGTAATAATTATGTTCATCTTGATATTGTTTTTGCACCTTTAATTTATCTCGGTTACATATTTGAATTTCACATGCTAATATATAATAATTAAATAAAATCATCAATAAAAAAAAGCATCATTAAATTAATTAATCATATTTTTAATAAGCAAATATAAATAAAATTATTTGATTAGAAAATATGAGTCTTTTTTAAAATTTTAAATTTAAATTAAAATATATCATTTTTATCATGTTCTCTCACTTACTTTTTTAACAATTTTTTTTCTATTTTTATTTGAATTATGAAAATTTTATATAATTTTTTATTATTTTTAAAATTTTCATTTTAATATATAAATATAAAATGTTAATTGAATTATGATGGGTTCAAGCACAATTTAATCATTAAATTTTTTATTCAAACATGCAACTCACACATCCAGGTGACAAGTAGGGTTCGAACCTTAGACTTTATAGTCCAATAATTAATTAGACTTTTTTAACATGTGAGCTATTCAAATCTCTAACACTTCAATAAAAACAAACGAAACAAATAATATCTAACATGAAGTAATTTAGTATATATAAAATATCTATAAAATAGAATGCCACTAAATGGGGGTGATAACTTATTTACTCATATTATCCTATGTTAAGAATATATTAAATGAATATATTTATCACACTAACAATGAAAGTTTATGTAATTTTATATTTAAAAAATAAATAAATAACCTTTTTATATATTCAAAACCAAAAATATATTGCATGTCTAACATAGTATCTTTTTACATAATTTATATTATATCAATTTAGTGGTTGCATCGGGAACATGCGTGATGTGTTTCGCAGCTTCCCTATTGCTAATTGAAATTTATAATTAATAGTCTCCATTTTATTATTGAAACTACCGATTCATGTTAATATTATATTTTGATATTTTGGGAGGAAATAACCTAATTGCAGCATATATGTTGGTTTTTTTTTTTTGGTATGAAACTGTAGTGGATATTTTGATCCATTAAACAGCACAACTATAATTAACATGTGAGAGATATAAAAAGGTGAAAATAAATGAATTTATAATGAACCTTAAATTTATAAAGCACAAAATAATTATCATTATAGCAGTGGAAGTCACACTAAAAATAAATCCTGATTAAACATCACAAGAAAAGAAAATTCATCAAAACAAAATGGCCGTAACATATATATATATATATATATATATATATTTTAAATAGTTGGTAAATTTATTTCAATAAGTTGTATATAAAACAAATTTTATCTATTTCATTAAAATCATATTTTATGGATTTTACTTTGTAAATAACTAACTAAAAAAGTGTTGCTTAGTACATAATTTTATTAAAATTTGAAAAAAAAATTTATATGAGTTCAATCAAATTTTAATCTTATAGTTTTTTAGTGTTGCAATGATATAAAAAGTGCAGAGATATAAAAAATATCAATGGTTTAAAAATTTTATTTTATTTTTTTCAAATCTCAAATTATTTGATGAAACTTGTGTATATAAATGAAAGTAAACACGATAAGAAGGTTCCAATTATTGTGAGAAACTACAATTAAGTAGATGAAAGAAAATATCACAAAGAGGGTATATCATTTTTCTAATCCATAAAAGATATATTATTTTTCCAATCGCATCTCCAATTTGGGATGCAATACAATCCAACTACTCTTCAATGAAACCATGTAATCCAAATCTAATGAATATATACTTGACTGAAGGTCTCTCGACAAATTCAAATGTTAAAATGTGCAACATCGGATCCAAAATGTAACCTGTAGCACTACAATACAAACCCCAAGCCTTCTTGCCTTAGCCGTGCACCTAACCTCCTGTTCCAACACTTAATAGGTGGAAGTCTGCAAGATAACATTTTGTACCATGAATAAAATATTGTTAAATAAACTAACTTAAGCTAAAATGAAATTTCATCATGAATCTCACCTCATTCAAGCGATTAAGAGTAATTAAATACTCACCTACAAATATATTCAAGGATGTTATAGGAATTAATCAAATCCAGTCATGTGGAATGAACTAATAGCCAATACCATTTATTTATAATCAAATCCGGAAGAGCTGAATGAAATAGTGATATTAAAGTGTTAATAGCATAAACATTCTTCTCCTTCATTTTATTTCACTAATAGCTTGTGAAGTTTGGCTAGTTAATTGCTCTATATCTTAGGAACCTAAAAAGATGGATGGAACTCGTCTTAAGAAGCAACTTCATAATAGTAGAGAACATGAAGCTAATCTTGTAAAGATGATCTGCTATCCAATATGATCTAGAACATTGAGAGACCCTAAATTTTGAAATTTCATATATTTTAAAGGACTACAATATATCCCCAAAATGTCTAACAAAAATGCTTCCAAATGATTGTAGGGATCTGATCATTGATGGGATCCAAATTGTAAAAAAGGAAATACAAAAGTGATAAAAACTTATCCTACATCTTGGAAGACTAATTCAACATCGTTGAATTCTTCAAATGTATTTTTACCAAGCAATCTCTAAACATGAATCACCCAAATCACATGTGATTCATTTTTCATTGTATTGATGGTACAAATGGCGTAGATATCAAATATAGAACCCATAAGTAGTATGAATAATAGTTGAGAGGAGAATAAACCTAATGCGGTTACAAGAGTGAGTCAGATGTGAATGTGTGAAATGTTCTATTAGTTTGGCCTAGTAATTTATAATTGAATAAGGCTAAACTAGAAGGGAAAATGAAGGGGTGATTTTTTAAAATTAAAATAATATATATTTCATTAAGAAAATATATATTAATTTGAATTCAAATATAATTAGATTTGAATTTTAAATAGATAAAAAATAATTTCTTTATACATATAAAAATTAACAATTCATCCTGCACCTAACTTTAACCTAAATGATATATTTTATATGTATATAAAAATAATAAACCATTATAAACATAACCTCAAACCTAACTTTGGAGCATAGAGTCACCGAAAAGGCATTCTGAAGCATAGAATTACAATAAACTTAAAAATGAGCATGTGGCATTTTCTTATAGCCTTTAATCTTACTTTTATATATATAATGATTACCAGCACAAACTTAATTTATTCTTTACACATTATTTAAAATAAATAATTCCAATATTCTATGGGAGATATTAAAAAAAGATGGTTAAAGACCATCCAAGAAGCTCATTTAAATGGAAAATTTTTATAGGCTTTCTTTTTTTACTCGAGCGAGGTTTTCTTTCAATGAGGAAACAACATTTGAACTATGGACAAAGGGGGGCTAAACTATAAAATTACAAAAATGCCGTGATGTAGGCCCATGCATGCCCCTTAAAATGTTGTGATGTGGGTCCCTACATGCCCCTTAAAATCCGTCCATGGTTGTGGAGCAGGTGAGAGGGATGGATGCTTGCACCTTGTCACAACCTATGTTTAAATAGAAGAGAACCTGCAAGGTTGTGGAGTTTTTAAAAACCTCCAAAATAATGTAGATAATTTTAGAATATTCAAGAAGGATCCAATATGTTCTAGAATGTTCTAGAAGTATCTAGAACAATCTAGAATTATCTAGAGAAATATAAAAAGATCTAGAAGATTCTAAAAACTTATGGAGGAACGTGTTGATGTCTAGAATATTCTAGGATGTTCTAAAATATTTCACACATATCTTAAAGGTTAGTCTCTAGAAACATCCTTGTATATATCTAGATATTTATTGTAGATATTTTTATAAAATACTCTAGAAGATGAATGTAAACTATAGTATAGGATTAATCTCCACCGTCTATTAAGGAGGTGGAAAAAATCTAGAATAAGGGGAAAGTCTATAAATATCCCCTTACCCCTCATTTGTAAAAAGTAAGCAAAGTTCTAAGTTTTCAAATTCTTTCATCCAAGCTCTCTTCTCTCTTATGTTTAAGTTTCCTAGTTCTTTTGCCTTCTGAGGGTTTGATTAACTTAGCAAAGATTAAGAGGTTGATCACGTTAAGGCTGACATGGTTTAAGGACAAGGGAGTTCTAAGGCTGTGACAACATGATATCAAAGCCAAGGTTCAAGAGAGCCACAGGTCGAGTTCATATTTATAGGCAAGTATGCTAGGAGTAACTGAGGAGACTCTTACTCACATAGAAGAAAGGGAAAGGGAATCTCAACCTTCACATCATAGTGGTAAGAAGGCAAGAGGGATTAGTAAGGTATGTTCCAAGGACCTTGCTATTTTGTCAGTTAAAATCAATGTCTCAAAAAGAACTATGGAAAAAATGGTTGGTAAGGTTGAGAAGGTTGAAAGTAACATGAGTATGTTAGAGGACCACACTCTTAAAGAACTTGAAGGGATGAAGAGTAGTGTGGATGCTTTGCAAAACTATGAGGATCAATGCAAGCAGGTGGTGAGATCCTTAGAGGCAAAGCTGATGGAGGCCATCACTACAATGCAATAGCAACTCAATACTCTCAAGACTTCCTTAGAGGCAAAAGAAAGGAATTCACTATTAGATGGAAATATTGGAATAAGGGAAGTGAGGATAGATCTTCCCAAATGAAATGAATTTAAAGATGTGTCGGATGCCTAAGAAGTGGAGAACTTCTTATTGCAGATGGAATGCTATGCTGACACCTTAGGGATAATAGATGATCAAACTAAGATGTGCACTGCTACTTACTTCCTTACCAATAATACAATGCTATGATGCTAAAGGAAGCATGTATACATAAAGAAGGGGCTTTACACAATTTATACTTAGGAAGATTTTTAAGAAGGAGTTGAAAAGGCATTTTATCCAAAGAACAAGGTTTATGTGGCTTGCAAGAAGTTGAAGGAGTTTAAACATAAGACCATTATCTTAGACTATATGCAGGAATTCACCTCTTTAACTCTTCAAATTGCAAAGCTAAGTAGTAAAGATAGTCTCTTCTACTTCGTTAATGGTCTTCAAAATTAGGCCAAGTATGAGTTGCAACAATGATGTGTCAAGAACATTGATGAAGCCATAGTGGTCACTGAGAGTCTCTCAGAGCTTTAGAGGGAAAGAGGTGAGTCTCCTACGAATAGATTTCTTGACCCTAATCTTGAGAATGGTTGGGAAGGAAATGGAAAAGGGATAAACCTCAAAGAAAAAGTAATGAACAAGGGAGATATTAGGAAGGGATCCTAGATACAGCAGAAGAAAAGAGGGAACTTTTCTACTCTGTATGTCAAGGCCCTAATAGGATGAAGGATTTTTGAAGTTAGGGTCATTATCTACTTTAGTACAAAGGCAGGAAGTGCAAGAAGGGAAGGTAAATCCTAGGATAGGATTAATTCAACTCTTTAACACTTCTAAAACCTAACCTTCACAAGGCAATGGATTGATGCATGTGAAGGCTAAGTTAAATGGGAAGCTAGTTAGCATCATGTTGGATATTGGGGCAGCCACAACTTTATTTCTCTAGAAGAGGCCAGGAGGGTAGGTCTCAGTTGAAAAAAGGGGAAGGTTTATTAAAATTATCCAATTCTCCTCCTTAACCCTTAGTTGGCAGTGTCGAGGGGTAGAGCTATGTCTTGGGGATTGGCATGGAAAGGTAGATTTCTTAGTTGCTTATATGGATGACAACAAGGCGGTGCTTGGTTTAGAGTTCATGCACAAGGTAAAAGCCTTTATCATGCCATATTATGATATATTATGCATCCTCGAGGGAGGAGTTGCTTACACGATACCTACTTTAAGGGGTGGGTTTGCATGGTTATCAACCATGCGAGTATTGAAGGAGGATAGCATGCCAAGAAGGCTAGGAGTGACCTTATCTCGTGGGGAGATGAATCACAAGAGAACCAAGGATCTCTTATGTTTTAAAATGTTCTATAAGCATCTAGAACAATGTAAAATTATCTAGAGAAATCTAGAAAGATATAGAAGTTTTTAGAAGGTTTTAGAAACTTATGGATGAATGTGGAGATATCTACAATATTTTAGAATGTTCTAGAATATTTCACATATATCTTGAAGGTTAGTTTCTAGAAACATCCTTGTATATATCTAAATATTTGTTGTAGATATTTCTATAGAACACTTTAGAGGATGAATGTAAATTATAAGATTGGATTGATATCTATCATCCATTAAGGAGGTGGGAAAACTCTAAAATAAGGGAAAAGTATATAAATATTCCCTCACCCCTCATTTGTAAAAAGTAAGCAAAGCTCTAAACTTTCAAGTTTTCTCATCCAAGCTCTCTTCTCTCTTGTGTTTAAGTTTCCTAATTACTTTACCTCTCTCTCTCTCTCTCTCTCTCTCTCTCTCTCTCTCACTCTTTTTAATCTATTCCCTTTCCCTCTTTCTTCTTTATCAGTCGCATCTTTATCTCCCTCTCTATATTCTTTGAAATTTATAGGAATCCTAACCTCCTCAGTCTCAATCCTAGCTATACCACCGCTGGATCTTGGTATCTGGTTATTAGAGAAATTATGGTCAAGTCACCTTCTTCAACGCCTAGGCAAACTTGCCTAAGCATGTTGGGTCATCTCATCTGACTAGTTAGGAAGGTATTTCTCTGATTCTTTTTATAAATCATTTTTATTAGCCTCATTAATGCCAATATAAAAAAAAATATAAGGAATAAAAATGTGTAGAATTTCAATTTCAAATATGCCCCTATATATATAACAAATCTAAAAAGTAATGATGTCATGTTATTTTTTCTCTCTTATGAAAAGTAATTTTAAAAATATCTTTTAAATATTACTTAAAAAGTTGTAACGTGACTTATAAATGAGATTAAATAGACTTTCTAAAATGTGACTTATAAATAAGATTGAAGGGAGTACATCATTGTTTGTCAAACTCTTGACTTAACTCTACAAGTTTATCATTTTTTATGTTTTTTGTAACACACCAAAATTTTTTTTTAAATAACTTAACCATAGTTGGGTTACAGCCACCCAACACATTTTTATATCAATAATTTCAATATAAAATATTTTATAATTGGTTTCAACTCACACAATATAATATTTTAGATAAATTTTTACCTCTCACATGCCATTAGGTTGAATCACATTTGTCCATCCTTATACTCCCAACAAGTAAACTAAATCACATTTGTCCATCTTTATACTCCCAACAAGAAAAATAAACAATTTAGTCAATTTTCAACACAAGCCAGTTATTTGGCCTCATAATCATGCCATTTTAACCAATCCAAAGTAAACCAAATATTAAAATTACAGTCATCCAAAGTCTACCAAAAATAGAAATAGTTTGAAAGGCATGATTACATTTATATATTCATATAATTGTCAATAAACAAAAACTTCTAATATTGGCAATACAACACATTATAAATCATAAATCAAATATCCAAAAGAGACAGTGGATCTATGCCACTAAGCCTCTGGGACTCCTCCACGTGTCACTCGTGGCTCTTCTCCTGAAAATTGTTAACCACATAATGAGACTCAAAAGTCCCAGAAACCATAGCTAATTTATGATAGTATATACCAATTGTTAAGTGTGTACTTATTAAGTGAGAATTAAAAATAATATAATTCCAACAAAATATAAGAAATATTATAATACACACAAATAACCATTCTTATATCCCTCCATTAGCCTCGAGCCGTAGCCCTCACTCGGTGCTAAATTACCCGGCCAAAGGTAGATTAGCCCGAGCCCTTACAAACCACCTATTGAGCTTCAATAGGGGCGTACCACGTGGCACATAAATACAACAACAATAGCAAGTCTCCTAACACCTCCCACAATAATCAAACAAATTCATAATAATATTGCACAATTATACAATATTACAAAACTTATAATTTTCTCAATAATCACCCAATTAACATGAAGTAACACAAATCATAAATTAAAAGTATGGTTACCTTGTGACTTTTTCAATAAATTATTCCTTAAAATTTCTCTCTCACCACAATCTTCACCAGTAATACAATCTACAAATAACATATTATTTATAAATATTAGTTTCAATTTTTGAAACTAATAAAATAATTCTAATAATAGAATTAAAAATATAACATAATTCCTAATCTCAATCTTAATACAAATCTAGAGTTAATACTATTAAGTAAAATTTTTAACTCCTCTTTTAATTATCAATAAATATTAATAATCTAAAAATTAAATTTTAAACTAATTTCTATTATCAAAATTTTCTTTTTATTTTATAAATTCGCACCTAAAATACTCAAAAATTAAAAATTGAGTTCTCTAGCTTAGAATCATAATCCTATAGCCATAATAATTCATTTCTCATCCCAAATAATCATCTAAACCTCAATAAATCAACATATATTTTCAAATCTAGTTTAGAATTTGATCCATAAGCCACAAATTCAAAGATCATCAACAAATTTATACTTTAGAATATTTATTATACTACTAACAACCTCATAAACTATATATATTCAACATAAATTCATCCCTCTTCCAGATCCTAAATTTTCTACCACCACAAAATTAGAAACCAAAGAGGAAGGATGACTAAGAAATTTTTTAGAACACTTACTTAGTCTTGAAAAGCTTAAAATCACACCCTAAATATCCTATTAAAAACTCTTATCTTAAAAACTCAGATCTCCTGCACCGGCAAAACTAGACACTCTCTCAGCCTCAGCTCGCGCACAGGGAAGAATGAAGAAACGAAGGAAACAGGTGAGTTTTTATAAAAATTCAGTGGGTCCCACATTTTTTTTATTTCTTCTTTCCTCTCTCTCCCTTTTTTTTATTATTATTATATATATGTAATGATTGCAGCACGCGGCGCCGAAAGCAAACTCGTTCTTCTTCTTCTTCTTCCCTTTTTTTTATTCATACCTTTTCTCTTTTTTTATAATAATAATAATAATTTAATAATATTTTTAATTAATTAATTAATAATTTTTTTAAAAAATCTTAATTTAGAATTATATCCTAAGTTAGATTTAATAATTATTTTCTACTAATTTGCTTACCTCTAAATATTTTTCAAAATTTCTATTAACCAAAATTAACTATTAAAATTTAAATTGGGATGTTACATTTTTAGCTTACATCATGTTAACTTACTCGTAAACTTGGACTAAGATAAATTTGATTAAACTCATAAGTTAATTTTCTGTGTTTATCATTTTTCTGTTTCTAGCTTGTAAAACCATGTCAATTTGCTCATAAATTCGTTGAGTAAAATAGATATATGCTATGTAGAACTAGATTCATAGAAGCGGTGAGATTTGGTTTAATGAAAAATAAAACTAAAAAAAACAAAAATTAAAATTAATAAAAAAGAAAACAAAAAATACCAAAAATAAGTTGTCATATTTTAAATTTTCTATATTGAGTATAATAATCTATAAATGCAGGTAGATTTAATTTTAATTATTTATATTTAAAATATATTTAAATTAAATTATAGCTATATTTTATATTTTAATTATTTAATCATGTACTTTGAAAGATATTTATTAATAGAAATAAACTTTATGAGTTTACGATCTAAAATTATGTTTCGAATTTACATCCCTATTGCGAGTTTATTTAATCTCGTGAGTTTAACAACCTTTATGCATTTTATTTTTCTATCATCATCCCGCCTGTTTCTCTGTTCTCTCCCTCCCTTCTGTAAGTTATTTCCCCTCTTTCTTCTTAGTCAATTTCTTCTTAGCTTCATTATTTCTTGCTTCTTAATTGGTTCCTGGGACAATCTCAATGTTCATTCCCTTCAATTCTGTTTGAAATTTATTTATTTTTTTGTTTTAAGGGAAGTTCTTTTATTTATGGGAACTTAATTTTTTTCTCCTCTTCGTGAGTTTCAGAAATCAAAACTGTGGAATGAAGAGAAGATAGTACAAGAAGGAACCATGCAGGAGGAGGAAGACAATGTTTGATGGCCCTCCACACCTTGATTGCAATTCTATTCCCCAAAATATTTTAAATTTTTCATTCTTCACCTTTAAACTAAATTACTACATGTTGCAAAGAAAGACAAGTAACCTGTTTTTATTGAACATGCTGATTCATGTGTCTCAAATGCCTTAGCCTTGGTGTGCTTATTATTATTTTTTTTTACCCCCTTTCTAATATTTATTATAGGACACTTTAAATCATTTCACGTATATAAAAAAAGTTAATTTTTTTCCTCATATCATAAAAAAATAATATATACTTTCTTTTTTATTTTTGACATTAAATAATAATATAACTAAATTAAATACCTTCATGCTAATTAAGAAGGGGTGAAATTGAAAAAAAAAATAGTTTACTCATTGCAAGGTATCCTATATGTTGGATCAAAAATTATTTCTGAAAAATATTTTATAAATAAGACCAGAGGAGTACATTATAAACATAGGAATTGAGTAGGGTTTATTTAATGGTTTGGGATAATTCACCTTTGCCCGGCCTTTATATTTTATGCATGCATTGTTACTTTCATAAGAGGAACACATTTGGATTTCTGAGGTATTAGTTGCTTACAATTTTTAACATTTAATTTACAGTCCATTGTCTATTTTATATATGACTTTATATAACTATTAATTTTTTATTCAGAGGTGAGAATAAAAAATTGAGAATAAAAAATTAATAGTTATATAAGCTGGATCTCTACTAAAGTTATCCTATAAGCATCACCTTAAGGGGGCCCATTTTTCCCTATACCACTTCTTAAGTTTTTTCTCTTCTTAACGTTTTCTTGTAGCATTTAAAGCATCACCAAATAAGCTGGATCTCACATGCATGGGTCTCACTCCTTCAAAAGCAACTCAAAGTAAGAAGTCACTTAAAAGTCCCCTCTTTGGTATTTTATTGTCTGGGTTTGTGGCCTTTGATTTTTCAGCAATCACGAAGGATTTCCCATGGATTTTAATTTCACTTGGAAGGCTTTGATCTTAGCTCCATTACTTTGGGTTTTTCCTGATACTTCTCTGCATCAATTCACTGGCTTCTAATGGTGTATCGATAATTTTTTTTCCATCGGTTTTTGCTTTTATTTTTATTTGAGGAACTATAGTTTTTCAATTTATAAATAACAAAGTTATATAAATAACTTTGAGTGAATTTCTATCAATTTTTGCTTAATCTTATCTTTGCTATTATAGTCACTAGTCAACATGTAATGCCTATTTTTGTGGTAATCAATTTGGAGTGTTAAATGTAACGCCATGATGCATATATGTCCTTGCAGTTCACATATAATCTTCCAATTCTCTCACCTATTCCTTTGAGTGCATGTCAACTTGGTGCTATGCTAAATCTTGAACCGTCTTTCTCATTGTGATATTGAGCACTTAATCACTCAAAGTTGTCATATGAAAAGCAGGAAGATTATATTATATTGTCTATGAAGTGTGGGCCCATATTTATCAGTGGCAATGCCATAATAGAAAGTTCAACATTGGGAATTATATTGACTTAAACTTTGTTGACTATTGACTATAATATGGGCTGTACTAGAAGGTCTCAAATTTTAATGTTTAAAAAAAAACGAGATGTTTTCATTTTAAAACTAATACCTCAATATGGGGAATTATATCGACTTTCTAGATATTACCATAACTTATATATTTGGCCCTCTTACTAATATTGAAATAGATTCCTTTAGTATTTTTTTTTTTTTTGATTTAGAGTTCCCTCCTATTCTATTAGGAAGCATTTTAAAACCCTACTTAATCCTAAATATGGAAGTAAAGATTGGTAATTTAATTTTTTTTCCCTAAGGTGATCCCTCTTTAATTCATTATGGGACTATTGATTCCCTTCATAGTTATAGTGATTGTGAACTGTTATGTAATTTTAATTGACATGAAAACAAAATATTTGACTACCATTTAAGTCTATTCTTCTAGGACACTGCACAGGGAGTAAATGATAATTAAGAACACAATAGCAAGTTTTTATTGAAAAGCTTGATAAAACGTAGGATCTAATAGTAAGCTTTTTGTTTTTGTTTTTCTCCCGGGGGGTGTTACCCTTGAGTAGCTTAAGCATATTTACTTTAAAAATCTTAATTGCATTTACTAACAATATCATGGGTTAGTGTGTACATGGCCATTGCTATGCTCATGCCTCTTATAAGTTTTTTTTGTTGTTGTTTCATGCAGATAATTTGATCTCATCATTTTTTGTTTAAATCTCCCTTTAATATGGCTTTAAAAAAATTCATAATTTAATAAGCTATTGATTATAGTCTTCTGTGCATCGCACATGTAGTAAAAGCTAATTTTGAGATAAATTAAAGGGTCTAGATTAGCCTTCTTGGTTGATGAGCACACGAATGCCAATGTGAATTGAAAGTTCCTTGAGAAATTAAGAGGAAATCACATCCTATTCAATATAACAAGAAGATTTAATGGACTTTTATCAAGTTATATAAATTATCTTCCATTATTGACAATACCATAATCAACTAAGTTTCAAATCATTATAATTTAAGTATGAGTTTCTCCAATCCCTTTAATGCTTTATATATCTACTTATCTATCCAACACTTTGACTATATTTTAACTTGTCTTTCTAACACTTCTCTAACACATAGCTAAGTTTTAATTAAGAGTGTGTGTATACAGATACCACACTTAATCAATCACTCTATCAATCCATAATTATTCTATCACCTATTTTATTTTACACCTTAGTTGCATCCCAAAACCAAGTCACAAAACAATATCATGGTTTTTAAATTATCAATTATACAACTTTCAAGAATTCAACTAGTTACACAAGAGCTCCATAATAATCAAATTTATTTGCAATACTCAAGTTAAACTCACAAATAAATAATATCCTAAACCAGATATGCTTCTCATAAGAATAAATGAAATTTTAGAAAATACACAATCAAGGAAAACTCCTCATAACATATATTTTATCAAACACCTTACAAGAATTAATCTTCAAATTTTAATTTTAAGCTCTTCTTTTCCAATCTCATCCCAACAATTTTTACAAAATTCCCTAATATCAATATTTGAAATAATCCAACTTCTCACAATACATTCCTTCAACAAAAATCAATTTTTAACTCAAAGAAAACCAAGTTCATCCATTCTCATCTTGCTCTCAATACTAAAAATTTTAATTTGAATCAGATTTCCCCTCCCTACATAAATACGAACAACAGCACAAAGGAAAAGTTAACACTTCAATCACTAAAACACATGCAAATACTAAAAATTATTTGGGCTTGTTGGTAAATGAGTTGGGCTTCCAATGCTTTAAGCCCAAGTGTTTGTCAAAAACAAATGTCATTTGATTTGTTGGACAAGTTTTAACTAAAAGTGTTTTTAAAAATTGTGTTTAAAGGTAGGGTTGTCACAAAATACTTTGCCTGAAATGAAATTATAATTAATTTTTATAATTTATTGAAATAATACAGATCAGTTGCATATTTAGTTTAAATAGTATGTAAGAATAAATGTAACTTTAATTTTACAATTATTTTAATTTAAGAAGAATATAACTTTTAGTTGTGACTTAAATCTTGTTTATTTAAATTATTAATTATATCGTTCACGCCTTGCGCAGTACACGGTGCTCATGCTAGTTAACATCAATATCAAAAATAAATGTTCCATCAAGAAAAATGAACAGAAAAAATCAACACTTAAAATATTTTCATAAAAATTAGAATGAATTTCATAAAGATAATAAATAAAAGAAAATAAAATAAAATAAAGTATAGTCGAGAACATAGCAACCAAAATAAGAATCCCAACCGAGACACAAAAACAGAAAGTGATTCCAGAAATAAAATCGAACAAGTTCTTTGACAGAATATTATCCCTACAAAAATCAGGACTACATAGTTGCAGAAAATATTCTTGTAAATAAACAAAGCATCAATAATCAATGAATTCATTAAAAAAAAACAACAGGTCAGAAGAAGATGATGAAAATAAAAAAAAGAAAAAAAAAGAAGGCAGCTCTATCCTTAGCAAAATAGGAGACTGAATCTAAAGAGAGGCAGACTTTGAAAAGAATATCTGAGGTGGCCACGGTGAAGAGATGCGATGAAATTTCATCCTTGAAGAGAAGGCATCGGACAAAGTGAAAGAGAAAGGGAAAAGGCAAAGATTGAGAATGGTGACAAAGATGGATAGAGAGGAAGCTTTTGAGAGACTTTAAGAAGTTGATTGTCTTTAGGGGAGAAATCGAAGGTGGGAATTTTTGAAAGATGGTGAGGTGAAGGGAAGGTGACAAATTGAGGGCTTGTTTGAAACTATTTTAATTTTTTTTAAGAACTGGTATTTTATAAATGAAATATTCTCAAAATTTAATTTGGTTATTTAAGTGTGATTAGATAAATTAAGTCTATTAGAGAAGTATGTGGCCACAGAGAACTGTGTGGCCATAGAGGTCTGAAGAACATATCTGGTTGTAATTTGAGCCCTAAACACAGGTTTAAAGTGAAGTCGGGTCACCTGGACACTATAGAGGAAGGAAATTTAGAGGGAAGGCTCTGTGCCACACGCTACAACTTGTGGACCAGGCTGCCACAACGTATGGGTATTAATGCACGTGGAGAAGGACTTTTCTGTGCCATGCACTGTGGTGCATTGTACGTCCATCATAATGCATGGTCACTTTTCTACTATAATAAGATCACAAAATGATGCAAAAGAGGAGAGAAAATAAGGGATCAATTGAAGAGCTATGCTAGGGCTTAGGAAATTTGAAACTTTGGAGTGATTTGAAGTCTCCAAACACTAGAGATAAGATTCCTAAGCTTAAATCTACCTAGTTCTTCCATTTTTCTTGACGATAAAAGTTAGGGTTTGGTTAATGATGATGATTTTCAATTGGTAGAGGTCAGAGGTCTGAACCTATTGACTTAAATAGAGTTAATGGGAGTAGATTAAGCTAATGAAACTTGATATTTATGGCTTTATGTGTTTTTGGTTGTTGAGGAGCATTTATAGATGAATTTCCACCATTAATGAGGTGGTTGGGACAATCTGGTTCTATTAATGACCATTAAAGAGCTCAATGATGTTAAAGAGAGTTAAAGAAAGCTAAGAAATCTTATGAGTATTTTTATATAGGTAAAGAATGAATTTTGGGAGTGAAGAAGTAATAAGTTAGCAGTGGAAATTACTCAAAAATGGATATTGATGATTTTCATTATGAATAATTGTAGAGTCATCTTGGCACCTTTCAAGCTTCTTAAAAGCTTTAGGAGTGAGTATTTGAGGGATGAAACTTTTGACCTTTCAAATGTTTGAGATAACTGTGGGAATTCTATCTGATACTTTTTGTGTTAATTAGTTTGTTGATTGATATTTGAAAATTTAAATGTGTGAATTTGAATGAAATACAAGTGTGGCATAAATTGCTTGAAAATTCAATATGATGATTCTCATAAAATTCAATGACATGTTATATGCAACTCTGTGAAAACATTGTTAATGGATTTTTGTGATATGATTTCTTGAGAGTTCAATGGTTATAGGCTAAGTGGAGTCAAAGACTTGATATGTGAATGGTATAATGAAATCAAAATTTTAAAGTTCAATGAAACAAGAGGTTAAGGAGTTCAATGAATTTGTGAATAAGAACTTCAATGAAATAGATAAGAAGAGTTTAATGTATATGATTGGATACAACGATGAGTAAATGCATGCTTGAAATGGTGTATATCCATGCATTGCATGATCATGAGAGGTAAGAATTTACCTAGGAAGAGGAGTAGAGAATTAAATTCACGTGATAAGGCTCCCATCTGAGTTGATGGCTTACCTGTATTATTATTTGTATATTATTCCACTTGTTCAATGAGGGACTGTCCCACTGGTTTAATAAAGGATTCGAACCTAACTAGTTATCCACCAGTTCAATAAGGAAGCTAGTTTAGGGAGAATGACATGGAGAAACCATAACCCACAAGTAAGTTGGTAAAACCTTGGCTAGGTAACTCCTCACACGTGTTTAGGTTAAGGAAGCCTTAGATTATAGACTATCCCAATGTGTATAGCCCATGATTTTGTATTAAAGGAATAAGGAGGATATAAGGAAGGTGAGATCATACATATAGTGAAAAATGGAACATGGTTGTTATATTGTGACCCTAATGAAATAACAAGTGTAAAAGCCTTATTCTTGTGAAATGGCATTAATTTGATTCATATCTCTTGAATATGTATTATTGTGGATGTGAATAAGGATATATGTTCCTGAAACATGTTTTATAAATCAATATTGATCATGATCTCTTGTGTATCTCTTAATGAGAATGAAAGAATTCACTTATGCCCATGATTATGTCTATGTTTGAAATTTCTTATTGACTTGCTGCTTGCATTTTAAATTAATTAACATGCATTAGTATAAGTCTGTTGGACCTTAGTTACTAAATAGTTATATTTATCCTATTATCTTCAATATTACAGGGAATAGCTCAAGAAGACAAGACAAAGGAAAAGAACTAGAGGCATAGGATTTGACATCCTAGTAGTAGGCTACTTTCATCTTTTGAGTTTGTATGGTTATACGATGATTAATATTGCCAACTAGGAATAATTCATTGCAACTTACTTGCACTATGTGTTTTGTGAAATTATAAGGTGTATTTTGGGCCTTAGAGTGTATGTATGTGAATTATAACATTCAGGCAAATTTAATTATGATTAGTTAACCTAATGAGTGTGATTATTGAATTAATAAGGTGTGCGGTTAGAGGGGCCTAATTGATGTAATTTATTGTAATTATTGTAATTTCAACCTTAGAAGTGGGTTTGATCGAAGGTGGGCCGCATAGGTAGGGAAAGAGGAAGAAAAAGTAAAGGAGTGCCCTTTGTACCACATGCCGCAATGTGTGGTTAATCTGTCACAGTGTATAGGCGCAGATTTAAATACAATGGGCCTCTCTATGCCATGCACCATAGTGGAGGGCATTGTGTGTTGTGATGCATAACCAAAAATTTAATAAATCAGATGCATCTCTGCATCCAAAATAGAAGAGGGGAGAGGAAGAAAATGAAGAGCTCAACTAAAGCTCTACTAGGGCACGAACATTGGAACCCTTGTAGATAAATTGAAGCTTTCCTACACCTAAGGTAAGTAATCTAAGCCCTCTTCTTCCTTTCTCTCCCTCATTTATGAAGATTTATGATAGGGTTTGAGTTGTGAAGTTTAGTTTTAGTCTATAGGACTATGGGTCCATTTCCATTGATTAAAATGGGTATATTAGAAGTTGTTTAAGGTATTAGAACACCACATTAATGGTTGTGGAAGTGATTGGATCATGGAAGTAATAAATATCTAAAAATGATAATGTGCGTTAATGTAACCTAATAGACCCATTGGGTATGAATGGATAGCGATTTATAGATTAATAGAATAGAGTGTGTGGAGAATTATGTTGGTAAATCCTCAAAAATGGAATAATGATGGTATTAATTATTTATGAATGTAGTGTGATTAATTTGATACCACTAAGTTTAGGAGAAGCTTTGGAAGTGTTTTGTGTCAGGAGTAAACCTATAACCTCTTAAAGGTTTGAGGTAACTGAGGGAAACCTAATTTTTATAGTTGAATGTTAATTGTACTTGTGAAATGTAATTGATGATTTAAATTAATGATGCATATTGGTAAAGTGTTTAACTCATGAAATGGTTATGAAAAGGAAAATCTTTATCATCCCACCCAATGTGATTTATGAATCTATCAATGGCATGTTATTGTGGGTGGAAAAATGTGATGTGCATCGTGTTGAGAATGTAGAGTATGTGAGTGTGAGAATATTGGATTATTTTTCATGAATGAATTGTTTGACATGCATATTATGTGAGAAATGTGCAAAGTATAATCATTGGCAAAAGTTCGCCTAGGGAAAGGAATAGTTGATTAAAATCCACGTGGTATTAGCAATAACTGTTTGAATCAAGAACTTATCTTGGCACCGATCATTGAAATTAGGAGGTAGCTTGTGTTTCATGGTTAATTCAAGATTGTCTTACTTGTTCTATGAGGGACTCAAACGTAACTAGTCTTTACTGGTTCATGAGGACGCTAGATTGGGGGTATGACATCCCATGATTGTTAGTATTGGGGGAAACCAGATTACATAAGTGAGTAAGTTAACCTTGGTCCTGTAGTTCTACACAAGTGAAAGGTTGGGTTAGTATGTGAAGGAAGTATCTACATGAAAGCCATAAGTTTCGTGTTGGAGGCAACACAAGGATATAAGGTGGCATTTGATCATCATATAAATCCAACCACATGGTTGTTAGTACTGTAGTCCGATATGAGTTAAGGGTGCATGGTTGTTATTATTGCAATCTCGTGTTGTGCTTTATAAAATAACATGATTATGTGTGTTTTGCGCCCGATCATATGGTTGTTAGTTTTGTGAAACATAGCCAATTCTATCACATCATGGTAATGTTGTGTTTTTGCCTATTTGCATTTGTCTACAATTGATATGCAACTGTATAGATTAGGTGAAAATTTAGTTCCTAAGTGGTTTTACTCGCCCCTCAATTTTCAATATTTCAAGGCCTAGCTCATCGAATTAGATTCAAGAAAAAGCACTCTGAGGTATAGGATTGTGGTGAAATCCTACTTTCATGCGTTTTTACCTTACTTGTGTATTAATGTTGTATAATTGCCAACTAGGATCACATGTTATTGTTTTTGTACTACTTACATCACTATAGTATACAACCTATGTATTTTATACCCTGGGTTAATGATTTTTAGTTGTAAACTCGTGGATAGGGCTAAAATACTTGTGCAAATAAGAACATGTGTATTTTGAGAGAATTGGAATGAAAATGATGATTGTGTGCAACAATTTCCTCCCTTTTATGTTTTGTGAAAATCGGGGTTGAGTAGTGATTTTATGAAATATGTATTTTTTATTGTATGTGGTGTGTTGCATGAGTCAACTAGAGTCTATTGAGTGTGATTGGATGGTCGGTATAGGCTTTTGGCATTCATGGTTGAGTTAGGACACCAAAATTGTGAAATTTATGTAAAAAAGGTGGTAAAATGGGGTTTAATATTCAACTTTTTATAGAAAAAGAATTTTAATGTGAAATAGGTACCACTAGCTAGAGCTAGGAGAAAGCTCCGTGTAGACACCAAAACCACCACAATCGAACATTGGATGGAGATTTGAAATGCGTTGGAAGTTTGCTTCATGTGCTGTCAAATGACAAGAACTGATGTTGTCAAATTTATGCGATGTGTCGCAACACATGGTGCCTTATGCCGCAATGTATGGTACAAAGGAGGATGAGCCATGGTGCGCATGTCATTTTCTATATAAAATCTTGTTTTGAGTTTTAAAACTCATTATTTTAGGTCCCATTTGATTTCCAAACTTCCACAATAGTTTTCAAACTCCGATTTGAGTATAATAAGTATTGATTGAGATTTGAAATGTTGAATTTAGGATTCCATTATAAATGATTTGAAAAATTTTCTCTTTTATGAAACTTTCAACTTTAATAATCCTTTAAAGGTTAAACCCTTGATTTCCCTAATTACAGAGTGAAATATGGTTAAGGGAGACCTTACATGAATTGGGATATCTAGAGCAGGGCTAAAATACTAATGTAAGTAAAAGTTGAGAATGATATGTGAATGTTATGGATTATATAATGGATTGTGTGATTGATACTCCCCCTCTTATTTTATAGATTAAGAGGTTGAGCATTGAAAATGTAATTTATTAGTTTGTTGTATGATGTAGTGCATTGCACAGGTCTAACTTAGTCTATTACATGTGGTTTGAGTGGTGTCTATAGTTTTTAGCTTTTGTTATGTGTTTTGGACATGTAGTTTTATGAAAATTATTGAAAAACTACAAGTTTTGAAATGAGTGTTCAATTTTTGAATGAGTAATAATTTGAATGTGAAATATAAGTCAATAGTTAGAGCTTTGAAAGAGCTTTTCATAGACACCTAGTTCGCATCAATCAAACATCAAATGGAGAAATGGGGCATATTGGAAGTTGCTTTAAAAGCTATCAATTTGACAGTAGAACTTTGCTATCATGAAATGTCTGATGCGCCTGTTTTTTTTTTTTGCATTACCTCTTGTTCTCCAGAATAATATTCTTAGAATGTCTACAAGATTTTTTTCTTTTTCTATTTTTAAGAACACTATTTTATTTTTCATTTTCTAAAAATACTTTTTGAAAATACATTATCAAATGGATTTTTTTATTCTAAAAAATAAAAATTGTTCCTTACTCATGCGTACCTAGTCCTAGAGATCAGATAGGTCTATGTGTCTCAAGGTATATTGATCTAAATAAGGCCTCTCAATGCCTCTTTTAGGCAAACTGGGACTACTTTAGGATTCTCAACTCTCTAATACTTCAACCTATTAATCTTTAAGTGTAGTGACATGCATTCACACTCATGGATCGTTGGTCAGATTCATTCTAATACGTAAATTCCTTAAAGAGGAAAATGCAGAGCATACTTGAATCTTAGTATGACAAAAAGACATGAAGGATTTAAGCTTTTAAGAGAAAAGAGAGAGTTTAGAGGAACATGATTAGGAGACACATGGATTTTATTTCTTAAATGAGTTATAGTTTACACCATGGCTAAAGCCTTCTTATATAGATAAGGGAAGGAGGATCAGGACAACATCTTCATGATAACAAGAGGACAAACTGATTTCACATGCAAACACACCTTTAGACAAACATGACTTAAACAACATGACTAAAGCTAACAACTTTATCCAAAGTCAAAAATAGCTTTTGATAAAAGTTATTACATGATAAAATTGATTTTGACAAAAGGAGACATGATTAAAGTAAAGTAGATTCTTTCAATTATCACAAGCTCTTGTGGATGCACTGTTGACTTGATGATGAATTAAGCCACCTCTTTTCTTCCTTTTAGTGCCACCTGGTAGTGGATGATTGAAGGATTAGTTGGTCCTCATCAAAATCTTCATGCATTTCTTGAGAGGGTCTAAGGATAAGTGTGTCTTTTTGTGCTCAAAGTAGCTGGTAGGTCTGAGTCTCTATCTCACATGGGTCTTGGCTATTTAGTGGGAATTCTGGAGGAGTGGATGAGGATGCTCCATCATAGGGGTCCATCTATGTAGCATATCCTTTTTGAACTTGTGAGCCATTTTGGAAACTTATATTAGATAGCTAGTGATGGATCATTATAAAGGATGGGCTAATGAAGAATAGGCCCATGTGATGTGCACTTGAGATTAGGATTTGCTATTAAAGAGTTATTCATTTCACATAAAAACTTAAAGTTGAATTTTCAAGTGATGGCTAATCAATTGTGGTCTTCCACAAATAGGCTTAGTTGGCTACATAAAGGGTTCCACAACTACTGAGATGGTAGAGATGATGAATGATAAAGAAGGAATAAGCCTTCCATTCATTCAATAACTTTAGCGAGTTCTTGACGCCATTTGGGTATTAGAGAAAAACAATTAAGAAGTTTTCAAAGGTTTGAACCTTCGTTGGTAAAGTTATAAATGTAATGAAATATTTCTAATAGAGGAAAAGCTAAGGCACACACATATAAAGTGGAAAAGGACTACAAGTACCACATAAGTTTATTTGGAATAAGACCTTTAATGAAAGTTATAGCTAGATAAGGAGCTTGAATATCAAAGAATTCAAGCTGGGGTTGAATTTAGGTCTTTTAGAAGAGAAGATGAAGCTAAAAGAATAAACTTCTTCTGGAAAGTTATTGGGCTTTAGAGATAGTAAATGGACTATGACCTAGTGGAAAGACTAATTGGCTTGGCATGATGTTGAGAATGAAAAGTAGCTGGATATATGAGGGTCTTCTAATGTTAATCTTTTTTTAGGGTCTGTTGAGCTAATTTGCAATGATGTCTTGATTTCCTTTCATATGCAAAATTGTAAATTTATAGTAGGAAAACTAGTCCTTCCATCAAAATAGTTGAGCTTTAAGGAGTATCTTTCTGTTTTGATCAAGAATCTTTAGGAATGATGTGTTGTTCACTTCTACCAAAAAATTACAAGCGCTAAGATGAAAGTTAAATTTTTCAATGACATGCTTTACAGCTAGGATTTCTTTATAGGTAATGTGGTAATGTTTTACAGGGTTTGAATTCACCACTAACAAGCCCACAATAATGTTGTATCCCATTTTCTTCTTCTATGAGTACTGCTTCCCAATAGTCATCACTTGCACATGTTTGCAGAATTCTCTATATTTTCTCAAGAATCCTTAGTGAAGGAGGATATTGAGAAAATTGCTTTAGGTGGTGGACTACTTTAGTTTGGTTAGAACACTAAGGTAGTGGATTATTCTACAATAATTTGGATAGCTGGCTGGTATGATGAGACACTTAAGGGATAAGATCCCTGATATAATTGACTATATCCAAGAACTAATGGATTTGAGTTTTGGATAAGTTTTCATAAGAAAAATTTAAAATTTCCTTAGCAATATGTGAACTAGGCTGATACCATCCATTTTAAATAAGCATTCCTAAAAATTTTATTTAGGCTGCACCAATATGACCTTTTCTGGCCAAAAGCATGATCCTATACTATTGAATGATTTCATAAAACTAGGCTAGAAGATCTTTGTATTGACACTTTGATTCCGAGAATAATAAAATATCATCAATATAAACCCGACCTTTTTTAATGATGGGCTCAAACATTCGAATAATAACCTTTTAAAATATTGGTGGAACAGTTTTAAGCCTCAAGGGCATAACTATCCATTAGCATTGGGCACTTGGAATGCAAAAAGCTGTCTTGTATCTATCTGTAGGATCTATTCCTAATTGCCAAAATTTTGCCTTAAGATCAAACTTTAAAAACTTGGCCTACTCTAGATAAATCAATTAGGTATTGATTTTTGGTAGAGGAAATTTCTCATCTTGTAGTAAAGCATTGAGAGGTCTATAGTCAATTACTAGTCTCTTTTTTCCTCTTTGTTTTTTTAACCTCTTTTCAACATACAAGGCTTGGTAAGCCCAATCTAACTTGGTAGGTTCAATGAGCAAGATCTTCAGGATTCATCCTACAATAGGGTGCTTTTGTTAGATTAATATTTTATTCTTCTTAAAAAGGAGCTTGATGAAAAACTCCTCATTTTTTCATACAGGAGATGGATGCTAAAATTGATCATGACTTTTACAACAAAACTTAAGAAGTTGATCCCTAATCAATTCATATCCTAGAGGAGCTTTTTAGATTTCCATGATGCTTGGAATATCAATGTATTCTTTAAAGAACTATTTAAACCTGATACCTTTAGGAAGTATCTGTAGGTTCTTAGTTTGCTTTTATACATTAATACTAATGAGGAAGTCTTTTGCAAGAAGATCACTTCTAAGAATCTTTGTCCAAATAGTGCATCCTGGAAAGAATTTTATACAAATTCTCCTTTTGGTAATAAGATCTATCTTGAAAAGCTTTTCATTAGCAATGACAAAATATTCATTGTGAGGAATCCATTCTTCTTTAAAAAAAATATGAGATTTCATGATATTTCTACAAGAATCAGTGTCCATGAAAGTGATGATAGGAATGGGGGTGTTATATTTAAAGGGTAAGATTTGAATTTTCACATTGGGTTATGGTATTTTTGGGTGATAAGTTGGTTGGTAAAGGTTTATGAGGACTAAAGTTGTTAGGTTTAAAGAAGGTGGGGTTAGGCTTTGTATTGGGCCAAGCAAGGGTCCAATAGTATACAGTAATGGATATTGTTATGGATACTGTTCATCATGTAATCTCTCATTAGATACTAGAAGAACATAGTAAGTTTCCTAATCTCTTTCAAGTTGTTCTTCAAAAATAGACTCAACATCTTGATTATCATCAAGAGAAACAATAGCCTTAAGGGACTAGAGTAGCTTCATATCTTTCTTAGATTTGTTATGACAATTATTTGCATTTTTTACAAAAGGACTCTTTTGTCTATAGATAAAACATTTGTCTGATGTCTTAATCTTTGAAGTTATTTTCTTGAATAATCTCGAAGAACATTTCTTGGGTTTGAAGGATCTATACTTGTATTTGTGAAAATGATTCTTCTTCTTCTTCTTCTTCTTGTTGCAAGAACATCATTCATGTTTTGTGCACTTAATTTAAAATACGGCTTTTTACTGGCTAACTGTAACTTTGGCTTGCCTTTAAACATAGATTTCATCAATTTGATTAACCTATAACAAAAGGTTATTTGTTACTATTGTCAAATGACCAAGCTGAGAGTTAATCCTATACAGGACTCTGTTTTGGCTAATGGCATTATGAGGTTTCTAGTTTAGAACTTCTTTTGCTGGTGACATGGGCTTAAGAGTGCCTTGATAAGTCACTTTTGTTTGTGGAACAAAAGGTCTACTGATGTGACCTTTGATCTATGATCTGTTTTCCTTTCAAGGGGAGGAAATTATTCTTTATATGGTCCCATCATAACAATACAAGGTAAAGCTTATACTTATGTAGGCTGTTGGAATAATTGGTTCTGGCTTCTCTAAGGGGAGGTCTTCAAGGCTGAGTTTCTTGAGGAGCTTAAAAAGAGTGCTCTTTTTTGTAAGAGAATTTAGAGGCCCTACCCATCTTCTTCTTTTAGTGGTTTACTTTAGGCTATATCATCATCATCTTTTAGAGGATGTTTATGTTTGCATGGAGATCTAGAATGAGTAGGCTTCTTTTTCCTTCTGGAACAACCATAATCATCTTCATCATTAGAATCATTCTAAAGATAGCAATCATAGCTAGGGTCATACATTTCTGAGGCATAGTCCTAGATAAAATGACCATTGATATAAGAAACAAAGATTGGACTTGGCCTCTGATGTGAATTGCTCAATTAGAGGTCTTTTTTATCATCCAAAGATTTGTTTTGGATTTTGAGTTTCAAGCCTCTTGAAGATTGATTTAACAGTGCTATCTTGGAGTCTAAAGAGTTTAGGCTATTCTACAGCGTGAACATCCCTTTAGATACCATGAAACAATTTTCATAATTGTTGAGCCATTCCAGTGGCATTGTCTAGGGAAGTTCTTTAGTGGGAAGTTGTTTTGGGATTTGAATGATTGATGAATCTTTTAGGTTGTTGGAAACCATGTATAAAGCATCTCCAATTACATTCAAAAAATTTAGATCAAATGAATGATCTTGAAGTCTGAAAATCATCTGGTAGTGGAGGGTGGCTATAACAACATCTGGCTATTGTTTAGCTCCATAAACATGGATTTAAACTTTTAGTATTGAAGAGAGAGTGTGATCTATAAGTTTGATATTGAAATTAGGGGCTATAGTAAGAACCATACTTCTTGGGTTGAGAGTAGTCAACATGACACTAACTAAAGCATTTTCATAAGATTTATAGGTGGTGTCAAGTAGGGCTACTCTAGCTATAGTTGCCGTACCATTTCTTCTATGAAGGGTTAAAATCAGATGAATGGCTCTAACATGAAGATAAGTATATTCTTGATTGATCCAAGTATCAATCAACAACTGAGCTATATCAAGGGTGATGTACTATTCAGCTGTGGTAGCCGAAATACCACATTAGCTAACGGTAGAGGTCTAAATGATATCTTTTGGTTGATGATGATTAGAGTGGATCAAAGTTCTGATTCCTTTAGTGAAAGAGTTTCCTTTGTGATAGAGTTTATAAGGATTAAGGAAAGGAAGTTTCGTAGAAGGGACATAGGCATTTTTTAGGATAATAGAATATTCTATGAGGTTTTCTATTTTTTAAAAGAGGGGTCCTTTTATAGAGGAGGAAAGACAATCAAAAGAAAAGGCTGAAGAGAGATGAATGGGTTTAAGAGCTATAGTATAACTTTTTTGCAAATTCACTCATTTTTAGGGTTCTCCCTACTCACTTTTCATTAATGATATCCGGCTTTTGTCAGTTAGAGTTAAAGGTCTGATACCACAGGGTCTAGTTAGCTTCAAGCCATGACAACTATGGGTACCTTAGAACCACTTTTTATGCCTGTTGCCTCTTGACAACTTCAACTCTATGGCAATGATTAAAAAACTGGACCAAACCAGATGGTTAGACTGATCAAACCATCGATTGGTCAGGTTAATGGCTCAATTGAGTTGAAAAAACTATTTGGGGAGTTGAGCTGGATTGGAATGGTGGTCAGATTAGGAACCAGATTCGATTTTCAAAAACCAAACTATTCAAACAAATGCCCTTTTTCTTTTTTTAAATTTTTTTATCAATTTTGTTTTAGAAAATGATTAATTTTTTTAATCATTTAATGTTATGTTGTATCATATGGCTTGTCAAGTCATGATAAATTTAAAATATTTGGTATTATTTTTAAGTTAAATAACAATTTTATATTTATTTCTTATATTTAGATTACTCTATATATATATATATATAAATTTTTAATTTAATTATTACATCATCAGTTTGACCATTGGCTCAATATGGTTGGATCATGTGAATCATGAACCGCTAACCTTTTCAATTCAATATCTGGTCCAGTTTGAAAAACATTGCCCTGTGGGCCTTAACCGTGGGATATCTTGGAGATAAGAGCCTGTACTTTGCCATTGTGTCATACAATGAGAACTCCTAATAGATCTGCTTGTCTTTTCAGGGTGAGGGCTTACAACTATAATGGCCCTAAAGGACGATGAGGTAGAGTATTTGAGATGAAGTGACAACCAATAAGAATGAGAGAGATGGGAGACATGCATATGAGAGAGAGAGAGAGAGAGAGAGAGAGAGAGAGAGTAGTTAAAGTTGTATTTGTTGATTAGAATTATTTATTGTCGGACTAAAATAATAATGAATAATGGATTAAAATCATGATTCATGCACATATTTAATTTAAAATCATTATCAAATCCTTATATATATATATATATATATATATATATTACTTAATCCATGGAATGTGTCTAATAATGCGGTTTTCATTAAAGAAATTTTTATTCATGTTTTCTAAATTTATTTTTTATTTTTAAATTTTTTGATATTATGTTAATGATTTTTATTCATGCAGTATTGACATTACTTATCATTTATTTTTTCAAAAACTCATAATTTGGGATGATATTTAAAATAATAAAACATTATATGTGTATGGAAATAGTATACCAGGTTACATATTCATGTCAAGTGTCTTTTTTTTTTTTTGGTTCATTTTGCAATTCTGTAATTTGGGATGCCTTTTTTGTGATTTTATGCTTTATAATTAAGTTTGGAGTTAAATCTAGATTATTTATTATTTTTATATGTATATAAAATAAAGTATTAAAGTTTGGAGTTAGGTTTGGGAAGATTTATTATTTTTTATATATAAAATAAAATAAATTTTGATTATTTTTTGATAGGTTTGGAAAGTTTATGCATGCTGTTAACAAAAAATAGGATCATGTTTTTTTTTTCCTCATAAGTATTCTCCTATTGAAGGCAATCTTATTCAAAAAAATAATAAAGCACTACATATAGTTATCTTTTCCATGAAGTCATGGGGATTCAACTTGCGTGCATTAAATATGAGTACAAACCTTGTGACTGACAAAAATGAAAATTTTGGAAATAATAATATCTATTATGACAGTATATTTCAAGCTTAAAAATAGATTTCATGGATTTTCATGAATATCTATTCATAAAAAATATTTATTATTTAGTACTTCAACTTTTTCAAATAATATATTTCTGTTTGTTATAATTATTTTTAAAATTTTAAATAAATAATATAAAATTTTATTACACATAGTCATAACCATCATCATCATCATCATTATACACACACACACACACACACACACACACACACAACATATATATAACTAGGATTATAGGCTATGTATTTATGCCGCATGTATTTTGTGAATTCTACAATAATTCTATGTTTCGTAATGTCTTTCCTATGATTATGTGCTTTCTATTAAGTTTGAAGTTAGATTCAAGATGATTTATTATTTTTATATAAAACCAGTAATTAGAGCTTAGCCTAATGGGCTAGCCTAAACAAATTTAGGACCAGGTGAAATTATGCATTTTTAATGTTCATCTCGAATGGGCATGAAAAACATTGAGCTAAGTTTGGTTGGATCCAAGCTAGGCTGAAATACCCAAATACCAAAAAAATATTTTTAAAAAAATATAAAATAATGATTTTTTTAAGTTTTAGGTCATTTTATAATAAGATACAATATATTTGAGTACGTTGTTGTATATATCTTTTAAAATAATTAGAAATATTTATATTGTCATATTTTTATTATTTTTAATCTATAAAATATCTCAAAATAACATTTAAAATATATTTTACATATTTTTTATAAAATAAAAATAATTAATTTTAAATTAAAACATTAAAATAAAATTAATTTTAAACATTAAAAATGATAATTTGGGTATTCGAACTAGCCCAAAACCTGAATAGGTTCACAAGTTTAGACTTGTCACATTTGGGCTTATTCGGGATCAAGCCTATTTGGGCCGAGTCCAAATAAGCCCAGTATACCCAAATTATCATTTCTATTTTTCTATGTACATAAAATAAAAAATTCATATTTGGAGTTAGTTTTGGGATATATGATTTATTAATTTTTTATATATAAAGTAAATTAAATTTTGATTGTTTTGACATGTTTAATTTAGAAAATAAAATTAGATATGTATATATATATATATATATAAAGGGGTGGTTATAAGGTGTATATATTTTATTTTTCTTTAACTAAATTTATCTATTTGAAATTCAAATCAAACCATTTAAAAAGAAGTAATCAAATAAGGATAAGACTTATATACTTAGCTTTATATATTTAATATACTTTTATCCAATCAAATTAATACATGTGGATTTTATTGTATTAATTATAACAATTTACCTTTTCAAACATACTCCCTTTATCCTACTTGTAAGATACTTTCTAGAAGTAATTTTTAA
The DNA here is from genome assembly GCF_029017545.1 of Prosopis cineraria. Taxonomy (NCBI): domain Eukaryota; kingdom Viridiplantae; phylum Streptophyta; class Magnoliopsida; order Fabales; family Fabaceae; genus Prosopis; species Prosopis cineraria. Next base: position 12,625,156 of record NW_026555338.1, read on the forward strand.
TCCAAAATATAAGACATCTTGCAATAATTAAACTATTTTTTTAGTTTTATCCTTTCTTGATTAGCGTGAAGGTATTTAATGTAGTTGTATAGTAATTTAGAGTTAAGAGTAAAAATGAAAATTCATATTATTTTATTAGGATATAAAAAAAAACTTACTTTTCTTAGGATGCTTAAAATGGTTGAAAGTGTTCTATAACAAGGATCAGAGGGAGTATGTATTTAACTTTACTATGGTAATTAAATGTTTGCTATGGCAATTGAGACAAAAATTATCCTTTCAAAACGCTTACAATGGTATACAAGTATCTGCCATGGTAGAAAGAACAACAACTATCTTTTAAAAATACTACCATTGAAAAAAAGAGTCAAACTAACTTTTTCAAAGTTTTACCATGGTAGAAAGGATTTTTCCTTGTTAATAAAACAATTTATAAATCAACTGCTATAATAGAAAAGAGTCTATTGTTGTAGAAAAAATTAAACAAAATAAAAAAGGCCTACCATGGTAATTTAAGAATTTACAAAATGATAAAAGAGTAATAAATGGGATCCCAAGTAACAAAAGTAAAAATTCAAAATATTGAAATATAATACAAATAATATTAAAGCATGATTTCTAGGGGCAAATTAGTCCAAAAATAGGTTCATTAGGGGTAAAAATGTCAAAAGGGATCTTTGTGGAAATTACAATAGAGTGAGGGCAATTCTAAAAAATTAGCCATGTTTGTTGTGACTAATAACGTGTCACACGCCGTGGTGTGTGACATTGAGAGCATGTGTTGCGATGAAAGCTTTGGTTGCTATTGTGCAAGATGCATAAAGTCTAGTTCACCCTCTATGTCATGCACCACAATAGATAATGTTGCATCTGCTACAGTGCACAATGCTGCATTAGTACTTTGACAGAATGAGCAGTAATAATAAATTTTAGATAGACATAACTTTTGATATACAACTCTAAATTGGTTACGAAGCTTATAACATAACTTAACCATTGACTTTAATTCAGTATAAAAATACATTCATATGACAATTTTATCCACAAAAAGCCATCTAGGGTCATAAACAACACTTTCCAAACAATTTTCCTTACAAAACCAACATCAAAGCCAATACCAATGTGTGAACTACTTAACCATATCATATGCACACAAAATGACTTGAGCAAATAATCACACTGAAAAATTCCAATTAAAACCATTAGTTGGGTTATAGCTACTTAACACAAAATATATGAAAACCAAAACATTACCTCATAAATTAACTATAACCCTCATGCATAAATTTCAATCATTAAATCCATATCAAAACATACCATGTGTGTTGAAAAATTCATCCTATGGCAATCATTGCAAGTTTGATCATAATATATGTAATGACTTATGCCATTATCCACACTTAAGCCCAATTACTTAAGCCAATCAATACAGCTAAGAAATTAAGCAATGATAGAAGGATTAACCTTGGCAAAAGAAGATTTAAAAGACTAATAAGGAACACTTTGAAATGCTTGTCACTTAATACTCAAAATAGAAATTTATAACTAGATTCTCTAGTGTAGTACTAGTGGTAACGTAGGTCATCCAAGAAGCCTTTAATTTGATTCAACTGACTTAAATTTTCAATAATCACAGCAAGCATTGAGAGTGAGTTTATCAAAACTAAATGCTATAAAATGAACTAAATAATATTTATAAGGTATTTCTTGGTTAGTGGAATGAATGCAAACTAATAATTAACGAAATGAAGCGTAAGTGTTCTTATCAATGAATGTTCCCTAAGAGAGATGAATGGTTCTTATCACATCCCCTAAAAGATTGAGTTTCCTACCTTATTCAAATTAGCTTGGATATCCTATAAACTAGTGCCAAGCTGAAAGCACACTAACTAGGGCCCTTAGTTAGCTACAATTGTTATGCCTCAAAAATAGAGGGTGACCAACACGAGTGTGAATCACTCACACATTCCCATAAGCTTCAAAATGAAAATTTATTCCATTTTACAAAAGAAAAAAAATAAAAATTACTCAAATTACATGAAAGTTAAAATAATTTTTTTCATGCTAATTGTCATAAGAAAGTTTCAACGTTCTTGTAGAAATTTCGGTAGAACTCCCTTGTAACTAGAAACTCCCAAAAATTCTACAACAGAAATTTTTACAGATAATAGTACAAATCAAGAGCGTAGCTCCTTCTAGCCAACAACTAATATACAAACCAAAATAAATTCTATCAACAATCTATGTGGAGCATCTAATCTTTCCTTTAAATTAAAAAGACATACAAATTATATATTTACATTAAAAGTAACAATACCAAGCAAAAATTTTCACCCACTGTAGCTATTTTGCCCTTCAAAGGTCGATAGTGAGATCAATGTCAGCTAATAAATCTAAGGCCAAAATAAGTTTTCTAATGAATAGCATTCCCAAGGTAAAATTTTAAAATTTAAAGTAACAAACTCTAATGATAGCGTAAACTAAATAAAAATAATTAAAAAAATAAATTTGTAAGTTATAAGTTGTAATTATAATCGTAAAATGAAAGTAAGTTGGAAGCAATATATTTTTCTCATGCTTAAAGAAAACCATTTATTCACATGTAAATCCAAGTGATGTATTTGCTAGCCAAAATCATGTAAATTTTGAAAACAGATATTTTTCCACATTTAAAATTTTGAGAAGTCAACAGAATAGGTAACAAACATGGACACATAATCTACGAGAGTAAATAACCAAATGCAACTTGTACCACGAAAAAAAATGTGGACACACAATCCATGGGGGTAAGTAACCAAACGTAGCCAAAGCTACGAAACAAATGTAGACACACAGTCCACGAGGGTAATACTAACCAAATGTAGTTTAGGCCACGAAATCAAATGCGGATACAAAGCCCACGAATATCAAACGTGAGAATAAAGCCCACGAGACAAACTAACTAGCTTTTAACCACAGTGCGCTACAGGCTAACGAAACTGCCGTTAGCAACAGTGTTCTGTTTAGAGTCTTCTTAAAAAAACACCATGTTTCAAACATGTGAGAAAAATAATTATTGCTGTAATAAAATTACCATTCTCAATGCCAAACTCGCATGAATTATTTCAATTCTCAAAATTTGTGAAAATCATACTTAATAGCTAATATACCAAACTTGCAGTAATAGAATAGCTAATACATTTTAAAGCTTAACAACCATATGAGAATGTTTTCATCAATCTTGAAAATACCCTTTTAAAAACAAATAAATGCACATATCATAACTCGTTTGTCCTTTATTAATATTTCATAATTTTTAAAATTAATGTAATTCATAAGAATAAAATATTTTAGTAAAAGACTATTAAAAATAAATTAAATGAAATGTTATTCACTTACATATTGGAGTTCTAAATTCCTGAAAGTCTTCTTCTTTTAATTCTTGTTAGGGTTTTGTTCTTCCACACACCTTACAAAATATAAATATATACAATTTTAATAACTTTTTAATTTATAACACAATCTCTACCAACCACCATCTAAAATTCAAAACCAAATTTATAATTTAAAGTTAGTTCAAGCATTATCATTCATTCCTCTAACTTTCTCCATAAAACTTTAGCCATGCCATTATATTTTTTTGGAATAGAAGTTTTCTCTCAATCTTTACACCACTTACCTTAGGTGCATTACTTCTACCTCTTCAATTTAAAACCTTCAACAATTTACCAAAAATCAAACAAGCTCCAAATATACTAATAACTGCATGCACGCCTATAATTAAATTCCTTTATAGATCTACAGATGAATTCCTAAACCAATAATTTCTATCAATATTTAGAAGTTAAATTTTATTTCCTCATACAAGCCCTTCAATGACATCTCATAGGCACCAACAATATATCTAAGCTTGTCTCTTCCAATTTCACCTTAATAAATTCTTTAACATCAACCAAATCAAACAAAATCAATTTAACTCTAAAATTATGACCCATATGTATCACCATCATTCTTCAATACTAATGCATATTTTTGTTAACTCGGTCATGGGTAGTAATAGAAAATCAAGAGATGAAAAGCAATTTTAATATTATCTCATCACATACACAGGTGTGTTAGTTATCAAGAAGAAAGAGAGAAGAGATCAATACTCTTCACCTTAGATGGACCAATGACCTACAGCAGGGGAGGAGGAAAATGAAATTCACAGCTGAGCAAGAGAAAAAATGAAGCACTATTTGAAAGAAAGTGAAGAGAACAGAATCCACATCAACTCTAGGTCATAATTAGTACCACTAATTTCCAGCGAGTTGATTTCTTCCATTCATAAGTAACATGTGAATGAAATTTATGAAAATAAAGCAATAATCAGAATCGACTAGAAGGAAGCATAATAAAATAAGAACATAGCTGAGAAACTTGACAGTAGTAATAGAAAAAAAATCCCATAATCTGTACCTCACCCAACCAAGATTGGACAAGGAAGTAAGATGAGACACAGCTCTGTATAACAAGCTGAAAGGAAGAAGAAGAGAGGAGGTCTATTGCACAATTCTAACGCGAGAAGAGCAAGAGACTTCTGGTGAACTCACAGCCACCTGAGATGGACGAAAGAAAAATGATGAGGGAGCTTGGAACGTTCGCACAATTCATGAACAACAAGATAAAGGAGAATGACACAAAAATAGGAGAGAACAACCAGTCAATGAACATCTCCCATAGTGGAATTTTTAGCATTCTCAAGGTCACTGATGAGTAGTTTAATGACAGGGATGATGATAATGGATGAAGGGCTGGATGAAGAGGGTTCAAAATTTTTGGTGAAATCTACAACTCTTTTAGCCCACACACCAATCTACTGGTGAAAAGAAAAGAGAAGGAAATATATCATAATGGGAGAAGGGCAATTTGGTAATTTTACATAGCAAAAAGGAAAAAATTAACTCTTTTTTTGGCCTCTTTTAGATTCAAACTTGGAACCTAATACATGAATACCTATTCAACTGCCACTACATCAACTCTAACTTGTCATATTTATCCTGAGAACTAATATAAACACACTTTAAGCAAATTAACATATATATTTATTTAAAAAAAATTTGTCAGGGTTGTTACAACAATCAACCTATCACTTCCACTCACTAATTAATTGAATCATTAACCCCTAGTGCTTGCCTTGATTGTAGCTAACCTAGAACAATCAACACTAAAACACTTATGCATCACACAGTAATATATAGTTGTGTCTCAGATTGCACAATAAATAAGTAACCAAAGACATAATAAGCGATTGAATTTGTAGAAGTATATTTTAGCACACTAGTCAATTAGACAATGTTCAAAATACTTCCAAGAATACCAAATTTGGTACATAATCCATGACTACAAAATTACAATTGAAATTAATTATCTAGCAAAGCCAAAACATCCATGAATAAAATGAAACAAAGACAAGGTAAAGAAACTCCCTAGTAATGCAGAGAATCCTAGAAGTGCTACATCCTCCTAGAAACTTAAAAGATCAGCCATGCATGGGAAATGTCCTCAAGACCCCATCAAGACTTTTTGAATGCTTATCTATGACAACAAATGTGAGACAGGAGATATTACGGAAGGAAGAACTAAAGAGGAATGTAAATGAGGAGATGAAATATGAGTGAATAAGAGAAGAGGAAAGAGAAAATCATAGATGAGGATTGTGAATCCTGGACAGTATGTGTAATGGGTGAATATGTGAAAAAATGGAGAAGCTAAAGATAGTGGAAGAAATGGAATTTTTTAAGAGAATGGCAGTTTAATCAAGATGATGGCCTGAGTGTATGGTCTGAATGTGTGAATTGTATTGGAATTAAAGTGATTATGGAAGTCACATGCTTGAAGAAGAAAGGAATGAAGTGATGGTGAGTAAATATGCCCTGAAGAAGAAATAGATTGAATGTAGGACAGTGATGCATTAAAAGGGGAGCTATGGGCATTCTTGATGGGTTTAAAAAAATTCTTGGGATAAAGGCTATTGGAAGATATGTCTTCATTCTAATTCATGGGAGGCTATCTAATTGATTAAGGAAGGTGATATTGATCTTCATGCATACTTTAGTGAGATTTTGGAAATTTGGGAAATTCTTAATCATAATTGGATGAAAAGCCCTAAGTCGTGTCAAATTTCTTAAAGAAACTAAGGTATAGTAATATGGGCAACCTAGGTCATTCTATTCTTAAGGAGAAAGCATTTTGCAACCAAATCAAGCTAATGACCATGACAAATTAAAATTTCAGAATTTAATTAAAGAGTTTAAAAGAGAATTTAGATGTTTATGTTTGATTTTAATGTGAAAAAATGTGTAGGAATCAATCAAGTATCAAAGTGGCTTTCTAAGATTAGAATCAACTATTTCCATCCTTGTTCTTTCTCACCTTATTTTAGATTCAATTGCCTTCTTTAATTTATGTGTGAAGGTGTCTTAATGATCATTAAGACTAGGTGATGGTGATTAAAACCTAGTAACCACTTATAATTCAATGCAAAAACCACCCAAATATATATACCAATTTATGATTCAATCATTGAAACTAGTCTTAACTCTTGCCTTAATCATGTTTAATACCTTAAACCAATCAAGATTATGATATTAACTAAAGTTTAAGACCTAAACAATAGCTAATACAATTCCAAATAGCAAGAGATTAAAAAGAAATCGTATATTCATTCATCAAAACCTTGAGCCATAAATAAAATACTTAGAGTGCACAACTAGTTCAAGAATCAAATACACATCCTCTCCTTTTTGGAACATAAATTTTAGCCATAATGATTAATCTAAACCTAGAATCATTCATCAAGAGCATGAATTATAGAATTGAAGAAGAAAAAGAGAAGAATTCAAAGAAATTGAAAGCAAGAGAAAAGGTTTGGAAGAATTCAAGATGCAACTTCATCTTTCTTAAAAAGCTTTGAGAATCTAGACTCTCATGGGGAATTCTCCTTGAATCCAAGCTTGAATCCTCCTTGAGATGAATTTCATGGATTCAATACTTGCTTGAGATAAAGGATTATGGCTAAGAAAGTGTGGGAAAATGGAGGAAAATGAGAGAAATTTTGAATGAAATGGTGATGAAAATTTTAGAAAAGTAAGAGAAAATATGTGTGAAATATAATGTGTAAAAATGAGGTGTATTAGTATGTGCACGACCTAAAACCTTATATTTAGCTTGTGATGGTGTAAAATGAGTAGAATGCAAAGCTATAAAATATCTAAAACTACTTAACAAACTTAATTAAGAGATTCAAGAATGAATATGGCCACCAATCAAGCCAGGTTAACTTGGATACACATCTAGCTCTTGTGGGATGCTCCATACTTGATTAAAGGGTGTTTAGTCAAAATCCTCCATGCTTAGAGTCATAAGAAGCTTCTTGATTTAACCTTGCACATGTGTCAATCCAAGATCTTCTAGCTTTGTATACTTTATCTTGTAATCTAATCTTTTGGCCATTTAATCTTTATCCAAATCTTCATTTGAATATGCAATTGTACACACAAGAATGATCAAAGCATGTATACAAAATTTCAAGTCAAAATTCAAAGGCACTTGCAAGATACAATGCCATTTTCAAAGTCCTAGGTTATAAAACATAGCAACCTAGTATTAATGTTTTTTTATATTGGAACATCCTATGACTTATGTGTTTTAGTATCTCTTTACAACTTATAATTAGTTTGAATCTTAAACTTGTTCTATTGATTTTAGGAAGACAAAAGACAAAAAATAAGCTAATGTTCCAAAATTGCCTAAAAATTGTCAAAATGACCAAAATACCCTTAGGCTATAAATGAACCCTAATTGATTCTAAAGGCCTAGAAATGCCTAAATATGCAAGAATTGAGTTCTCAAGGATGCAATAATGCAATAAAATCATCATAAATTGTATGTAAATAATGAAATATGTTAATGGATGACATGGATGACAAGTTTGAAGTGTATATTCCTCGACAGTCTAATGCTGTCATTGATTATTTACCAAATATGCTCTCTCATTGGCCCCTAGGATCTACAATTTGGAGTCTAATGACTTGTAGATCAATTGGGAGATACCTTCTTAAGATTGTCGTGTTGCTTTTCTTTGTTGTTTGGTTTATTTTCTCATTCCTGTTGTTTTTTTTTAATTTCTCCTTGTATCAAAAAAAGAAAAAGAAAAGAAAAGAAAAAGAAATGGATTGAAAAATGAAAGAGTGATTTCAAGAAAATAAACTAAGGCTGCATTTGGATAGGTGGATTTGGGCTAGGAATTTGGATTTGAAATCTCACCTTTAAAATTCATAGATTTAAAATTCTTTGTTTATATGATATGAAAAATTTCACATTATAATATTAAAATCATTTGTTTAAATCTTAAATAAAATTTCAATTTTAAATTTTATATTTAAATTTAAAAGTAACTCGAACAACATCAGTGGTCTAATTCAAGTCAAAGTTGGCGATCCGATCTAGATTAAGGCTTCTTACTTGTTGACTCACTTCGTTGCAAGTTAAAAGAGAATTGAGCCACATCAAGTAACTTGGCCCAATCTTATTGATGAGCACTCACATAATGTTGAACTAGAGCTCTAACAAAGCATTAATCCACTTTGTCTGTTTGTCACTCTAAAGATGAAAGCTTGTTGAGAAGCTCAAGTTTGTCCCTAAGAGCTTGAACAATTCTCTCTAAAATTTCCTGATGAACCAGGGATCTTGATAACTAATGATACTTTAAGAAATCCCCCATAATTTTATGGCATGCTTGAAAAATAAGAGTATTGCCTCATCAACTTTGTAGTTTACAGGGGCTAGTATGAAGGTGGCATATTTTCTAAATATATCAACCATCACTATGATACTGCCACATCCTTCAAATGGAGGGAGAGCAACTATGAAGTCCATTGAGACACTCTTCCATAGTCATTTAGCCATCGGTAGAGATTTAAGTAAGCTAGCTAGATATTGTTTTTCCACTTTATCTTGCTAGCATATTAAGCATGTCCTCACATATGCTTCGATATCATCTTGCATATGTGGCAAGTAAAAGTAATTTTGTACAAGAGCTAGTGTTTGTGTCATACTTGGATGTCTAGCCCATATTAAATCATGGCACTCTTTGAGGATATTCCTTTGAAGGTTGCCCCATTTTAGCACATAAACTCAATTCCCAATGGTGTAGAGTAATCTATCATTTACCTAGAACCTTCGAGTCTTGCTTTTGTGGTGAGCTTCACTAAGTTGCCTACAATAGGGTCTTGAGACATACCTTCCTTGATTCAACCAAGAAAGTTGTTTCAAGGCATACTTGTTGTGAGAGTAGCTTGTTCTACTTAAGGCATTTGCCACCATGTTTGCTTTGCCTGGTTAGTCCTCCAATTGATAATCAAACTCAATAAGAAAATCTTGCCAACTAGCTTGCTTTTTGCTAAGCTTCTTCTCTATCTAGAAATAGATTTAACAACATTGTTTGTCATTAAAGTGAATTTACTTCCAAGTAAGTAGTGACGCCAAAACTAAAGACAATGAATGATGGCAATTATTTCTTTTCCTTGCATCGTGTAGCGCCTTTCAATGTCATTTAGCTTGTGGCTCTCATACGTAATAGGGTATCATTCTTGCATTAACACACCCTCTATCACAAAGTCTGAGGCATCAGTCTATACCTTAAAAGGATTCGAATAGTCGAGTAAGGACATGATAGGCTCTTATACGACCATCTACTTTAGCCTTTCAAAAGCACCTTAGCAATCTTGTGGCATAATGTGCTGTGATGTGTACATTACATGATAGCAAAATTTTACTTTCAATACGCCTTAATTCCTCATCTGACATCCAAATGACGTGAATTATGTGTTTATGGAAAGCTTTTTCCAAGATCTAACTAATGGCTTAGGTTTCACACTCAAATTTTTACTCATTCAAAAATTAGACACTCTTTTCAAAACTTACACTTTTTCAACATTTTTCACAAAACCAAGTGTCCAACCCACATTCCACAAGCTAAAAGTCATAGACACCACTCAAACCACATTCAATAGACTAAAATTAACCTATGCAATGCACCACCACAATCATAATACTTATAAATCACAATTTCAATGCTCAACTCTTAAATATAAAAAAAATGAAAGGAGGAGCTAAAATCACACATTTCATCATAAAATCTACAATGATCACATAATATACTTAACTCTTACTTTTACTAGTATTTTGGCCTTGCTATAGATATCATAAATCACATACTTAGACCATATAACCCTACATACACTTTACAATTCACAAAACACATAATGCAAGTAAGCTCCAATATGGATTAATCTTGATTAGCAATATTAATCATCATATACACATATAAACTCAAAAGATAAAAGAGGCCTATTACTAGGATGTCAAATCCTATGCCTCTAATTGTTTTTCTTTATCATGTCTTCTTAAGCGATTTCTTGTAATATTGAAGATAATAGGGTAAGTACAACGACTTAGTAGCTAAGGTTCAACTAACTCATACTAATACATGTCAATTAATTTAAAAACAAGTGGCAAGCTATTATCTAATTTCAAACATGGACCTATTCAAAGGCATAACTAAATCTTTTTATTCTCATTAAGACATACACAAGAGATCATGAACAATATTGATTTATAAAACATGTTTTAGAAACATATATCCACATTCTCATTTTTAATAATACACACTCATGAGATAGGAATCAAATTAATTCCATTTCACAAGAACAAGGCTTTCATATGCTTATTTCACTAGGGTCATACTATAATAATCATGTGCCCTTTTTCATTATATACATGATCACACCTCACTTATATCCTTCTTATTCCTCTGACATGAAACCGTGGTCTATAACACATTAGGATAGTTTTCCCATCTCACTTGTAGGTCACAGTTTTCTCCATTTTCTCACACTATAGGGTGTCATTCTTCCTAAACTAATTTCCTCGTTGAATAAGTAGAGAACTGAGTAGGTTTGAGTCCTTCATTAAACAAGTAAGACGAGAAACAAAATGGATTCAAGCTAACCATCAAACTCTAATTGAAGTTATACCACATGAATTTAAATATCTACTTATCTTCCTAGGTGAACTCTCGCCTTTCATGATCATGCTAAGCATATTTATGCAATAATTCATAGCGTGCAAGTTTTCATTGTACAAGTATGCATAATATCATCATTGAACTCATTTTACACATGGTTATGATATAATACACGGAAATCAATCACTTAACTCTATAATTACACTCATGAAACTCCATATTTTCATAATCATTAAAACTTCACATTTCCACAATCATTAAACTCAAAGTAAGCACATATACTCAGAACTTCGTTAACTTATATTCATTGTACTCAACCAACCACAAAATCATTAAACTCCCATAACAATTAATCATTGAACTCCCTATTATCACATATATCCTTGAACTTCAAGGAAAACTCATCATAGAATTCCACTAATAATATTTCATAGGATTTTTGCAAATATCATGTCCTTAAAACTTTGCACAATTCAACATAGTGGATTTCACAAGTGTTTCATTCCAAATTTGCAATTTATTCAAGTTCACACATTTAAATTCATCAAATATAAATCAATAAACTAATTAGCACATAAAAGCATAAGATTAAATCCCCCTAAGTACCTCAAACCTTTGAGAGGTCAAAGGTTTCACCCTTTAAATTCTCACTCCTAAAGCTTCCAAGAAGCTTGAATGATGCTAATAAGATTACTCTACAAAAATTTACAAATAATTCATCAACATCCATTTTTTGAATAATTTCCAATGCTAACTTAACACTTCTCAACCCTCAAGATTCATTCTTTCCTCATATGAAAATACCCATAGGTTTTCTCAGCTTAATCTTGCCTATATTCACATCATTAAATTCTTTAATAGTCATTAATGGTGCCACATTGTCCTAACCATCATATTTATGGTGGAATTTCACATATTAAATGCTCTCCAACCATCAATCATCATAAATCATAAATGCTAGGTTCCATTAGCTTAATCTACTCCCATTAACTCTATCTAAGTCAATAGGTTCGAACCTATAGCCTTTATGAGCTAAAAATTATCATTTTAAACTAAGCCCAAACTTTCAATCATCAAGAAAATGGAAGAATGTAGGAAAATTTAAGCTTAGAAACCTTACTTCTAATGTTCTCTAGCTCCAATGTACTCCTAATAGTTGACTTCCTCAAACCTTAATAAAAGCCTCTTGCCTTTTCTTTTGTTTTTCTTCCTTTTCTACAACATTTTTGTGATCTTATTCTGCAGAAAAGTGACCATGCATTATGGTGAATGCACAATGCATTGTGACATATGGCATAGAGAGCATCTCCCTAGGTGCGTTAGCATGTAGTGTGATCCACAACCCGCAACGTATGGCATAGAACCTTACCCTTCAATTTTCTTCTTCTTTTCACATCAAGGTAACCCAATTCTCCCTCAGGCCTACATTTAGGCTAGAAATACAACCAAACACTCTTGTTACACCTCTCTGACCATACACCTCACTAACAAACTTAACTAATCTAATCAAGCTTAAATAACCCAATTAAATTTTGAGGATGTTACACATATACCCTAAATCAAGGAGATATTGGAGTTGTCTCCTTAATTTAGCAAGCTCTAGAGGCAACATGCGATAAGGTGCTAAGGTAGGTCATTTGCCATGAGGCTCCAACTTGATTTGATGGTCTACCTTGCTTTTAGGAGTTAGTTTCTTTAGTAGTTTATCAGGCATAACATATTTGTACTCTTGAAATACCTCTTAGATATAAGGTGGCAATGCTTCTTGTAGGTTGGTTATGCCATTCTCTTCTTTAACTAAAGAATGTATGGTGGCAACATAGCCTTTTGAATTCTTGAGACCCCTCTTGATTTATAAGGCATAAATCATAGGTTTGTATTTCCTCAAGCACTTCAAAAAGATCACCCAAATCATATTTATGGTAATGACCATTAGAGACTTGGCTTTGAGAATAGAAAAGACATGTGCTTTGCAGAAGAAAGCAAGATACAACCTTAAAATCATCCCTAAGGACTATGATGAAGTCTAACATACCTTGTCAATTCCCAATTTTCAATTTTACATCCATAACAATCCCAAGAACTTGTTTTGTTGGGGAGTTCACTGCCTTGATAGTGCCTTCTCCATTGTTAAATTGGATGCCTAATCACTTGGTCTCTTTAACCTTAATAAAGTTATGGCTTGCTCTGGTGTCAAGCATGGCAGAAGTAGTCTTGCTTTTAATGGCAAGATTAGCATAGAGTAGACCCTTCTCTTCCTCTTTGGCAAGAGAGAAAAATCTATACAAAGCACTTAAGTGTTGTAAGGAATTAAGGTCAGCTTGCTGTTCCTTGTTTTGCCTTTCCTTTATCTCAACAACTAAGGCATTCATAGCCTTTTAGTTAGGGTAGTTGTGAGTATAGTGTTGACCATCACATATGAAGCATGGCTTTGGAGGTTTTGAGGCATTACACTTGGTTAAGGATGGTTTATCTTGCTTAGATCCTCCACGAAAGGTTTTTTGGCTATCACCATTTTCAAAATTGGAGCTCTTCTTTTATCCTCCTTTGTCTCCCTCATTTTTTCTCGGATTAGGCTTTTTACTCTTAGTAAAGTAGTTATCAAGGACTCAACAACTGTAATAGCTTCATTTAGAGTTTGCACTTTGTGTTTGTTGAGATCTATTTTGGCCTAGTCTTTGAGTCTATCGATGAAGTGAAAAAGATCCTCCTTATTGAAAAAGTCTTCGATCTCAAGCATAATGGTAGTAGACTCTTTGATGTAGTCAGGAATAATGCCAATCTATCTCAACTGATGAAGCTCACCTCTAGCCTCTATCTTAGCATTATGAGAAACAAAGTGCTTGTAGAGTTTTGACTTAAACAGATCCCATGTGTTGAGAGTGCAAATGCTTTTCTCTATTTCAACATGCTTCCTGCACCACTATAGTTAGGCTGCATCTTGAAGGAAAGTTGAAGAATTATTGATCTTGATCAAGTTATCAAGCACTCCCATGGCATCAAAGTATTGTTCTATGCTAAAGAGAAAGTTCTCCACAACTGTAGCATTACGAGTGCAATTATACATCATTAGCTTGGGTACCTTCAACCCATGAATAGCAATGTTGGAAGTATTATAACTGGCAGGACAACCTATACATTGATGAGAATCCCATTCTTAGTAAATCTCATCCATCTGAGAATGTAGACCGTGAAACTTATCCTTGACATACTTGCGAAGGTCTATAAGGTGAGGGCTCCGCTTCTGGGGCGCCAGTGCCGCACTGCTTCTCTGCCTTTCCTTAGCGTTGAGGTTGGTTGTTGTGTCGGGGGCTCAGGCCTGCACGGAGCGGGGCCACGTCCCCGACTCGCGCAGGGAGGCTCGCCCCTCGCGAGGGCTTTCCGACCAGTTCTTG